>NC_041215.1:133570667-133596209 GCF_002837175.3 Physeter macrocephalus | reverse complement strand
GCCTCTCACTGTTGTGGCCTCTCCCGTTGCGGAGCACAGGCTCCGGACGCACAGGCTCAGCGGCCACGGCTCACGGGCCCAGCCGCTCCGCGGCACATGGGATCCTCCCGGACCGGGGCACGAACCCGTGTCCCCTGCATCGGCAGGCGGATTCTCAACCACTGCGCCACCAGGGAAGCCCCCAGGGAAGCTCCCAGACAGATCTTGAAGAGAGAGAAGCTGACCTTTTGAGGCAGGAGAGAGAAAACAGGCAGACCTGAATTCTGCCAACTGCTAGAGGAGGCACGGGGAACCTGTAGGCTCACACCCACCCCCCTGCCCTGGCCACAGCCCCCCACGTTATGACAATAGCATCAGAGCTGAGCAAAAACACATGCAAATGGAGGACCATTTATTAAGAGGGTGCCAAGTTAGCTGTGTCTCAGGGAACCTGCGAAGAGCCCTTGCCGCAGCAAGAAGGATGCTTTGGAGAAGAAAATGGCCCATCAAAGAAGAGCTTCGTGATCCTGAGGGCTCTATGGCTTCTCAGGACAGTTGGCCTGAGCTTCTCCAGTTGCCTCTGGTAGGTTCTGGGTTGGTCGCAAAAGAAATAAGCAGTTTCATATCCGTATGTCACTTATTCGAATCACTGGCTCATGTTCTGGGGGGACCACGGGCTGAAGGGAGGAGAGCTTGCGCTCCTGGGCCCCCAGGAAGGTTGGCCAGGGTTCCCAGCAATGCACACAGCTCATACTCAGTTGGCTTCTCTGTCCGACCCCTCGCGGACCGCAGAAGGAGATGGGGCTGTGCACTGGTGGGTCCCCCATTGCTAAGACATAGTTCCATTTTGTTTCTTGCACGCCGAAGTACGCTAACTGGTTTGGTTGAGGTCTTGGTGCCATCTGTCAGGGGTGCTGTCAAAGGAATCACTCTTTCGGAAGGCGGATCTTGGGACCTTTGCTTCAACTGGAAGATTCCATTATTTCCTTGGCATATGATTCAATATAATGTAGTTTTATTTTTTTCCAAAATGTAGGTGTGAAACACCCTTAAAGACGTGGTCTTAGTTATTTTATCCTCACAAACATGTCTGAGACAAAAGGATATAAAGCATTTTAACCTAAACTTCTGCGACTTTGTATCACTGGTAGGACTGCTGTCCTGGGTGTGAGAGGCTTAAACTAGAAATAAACTTGCTCACATATGCCTCAGAAAGCAGAATTCTTAAGCTGACTTACAGCACAGCTTCACAAGGCAAGTTCAAGCTAACATCTTGAAATTTTAAATGGCGGTACAAAGAAATTACTCTCATTTTCTTGGGTTTAAAATGCAGTAAGTGAATCAGGGAAATTTGAACTGGGTACTCGATCTTTATATGTTTGAACAAGTGATATAAATTATGGTTATTTTTAACAGGATTATGAAGATTAGCTAAATCATTTGAGATTGCAAGATGTCAAAGTTCAAAGCCAAGCATAATATACTTGCAGAGATAAGTATAATTCGAGCGGAAGAGGGCAATGAAAAATTAATAGCGTTTTAAGGTCAAAGACACATGCCGATGTGTATAATCCACAAATCCTCTCTTGGAAGACTCCATCCTAACAACTCCCCTGATCTTGACATTCTCCAGCGTGTTTTTCACTCTTCAGACTCTCCCAGAGTGCAGGTGCAGACAGCATCCTTTGGTAGGGCAGGGGAACAAGTGGCCAGGAGGCCCACACGGCGACAAGAATCAGCCCTGAGCAGGGCGCTGCTCTCAGAGAGAAGGTGCTGAGTTGTACCACTAGAGGGAGCACACAGTACACAAGATGATGGTTATTAGGGCTGGACGGGAAGGGGGAAACAGAGAGAGACGGAGAGGGACAGAGACAGAGAATTCACAAGAGCCTGCGGACCTCAGATAATAGAAGACCCTCATAGGCTGGGAGGAAAGTCTGCTGTCTGTTAATCAACTTGTAGTGAGAAGCACAGGAGATGATTGGAAATCCTGTTGTCAATCTGAACGTAAACACCCTAAACAATTTTTGCAAACAATTTCTAAGGCTAATAAGCAAAACATGGTATTGTAAAAATACTCTAGGTTTGTCACCTCAGATTATATTCACAAAATCAGGGTATGAAAATAAAGGGTGGCCAATTCTTTCCAGAGTTATTGTGACTGTTTTTTGTTTTTACTCTGATAATTAAAGGAAGATGGGTATAAACACAATTTTTATAAACCTAAAGTAGAGGCTAACTGGATTAAGAACAGAATGTCTCTTCTTTCAAATACAAGAAAAAGGAAATTATATATATATATATATGATGGGAAACGAAGGGAAAAACGATGGGCCCCCAAAGAGACAAAGTGTGACACCACAGGGCAAAAACAAGTGGAAGAGAATTGTTTGAGTTCCAGAATTTAAAAAATGAGACTTATATTTGGGGGGAGGAGAATAGCCATTTTCTGCATATAAAAGGCACACTTAAAGCAAAAGAAGGGTGAAGGATTACAAATGAAGGTCTGGGCAAAGGTACATCGGGCAAGAAGACAAAACACCTACAACAGGGAGGAAAATCGCATTGGGCACGTCCTCTACCCTCATCAGCCGGCCGAGCTCCTGCACCCTCAGGCTTCACTCCATCTGTGGGCCAGCACGTCTGCTCCGGCGCAGACCAGACATCTAACAGCCCTCCCGACATCGCCAGGAGGCTGCCTCCGGGGACATCAACTCAGCCTGGATAAGACCGCACCCTGATCTTGTCCCCAGCCTTCTATCCCTCCAGTCTTTCACACACGCACACACACACACACACGCTCACACGTACACACACACGTACACACACGCGCGCGTGCACACACACGCACACACGTCCTGCCTTACCAGCTCAGTTTAGCATCCCTGCTTTAGAGAAGACTTCTCCCCTGAAACCTCCCGTCCCAACAGTTTATACCAGACCCCAATCATGTGCTTTTATAACCTCCTAGGTGTCTCCTTCACTGGAGTTATTGCATTTCCTGACTGTGTGTGTGTGTGTGTGTGTGTGTGTGTGTGTGTGTGTGTGTGTGTGTGTGTGATTGTTCCATGTCTGTCTCTGCTGAAACGTCAGCCCTGGGAGAGCAGAGTGTGAGTGCATTTTGTTCATCACCCAATCGCCAGCGCCAAGTGAGGTGCCAGGGGCAGAGCTGGTATTTGATGTTTTTTGAAGAAATAAATGACATGAATAGCCAAAGCCATGACAACCATCGAAACGCCCCGAAAAGAGAAAGGGAAGTAAATCCTACAGCCAGGAAATGGACACCATTTAAATATTTCTCATGAGGTTTTTGTTTTATTTACATGGAAAAATGCTAATCATACAAGTAAAAATAAAATACAATTCAAACTTGTGTCTACAGATAGCTGAAGATATTTATTTACCCAGGAACTCAAAACTGACTGAGAAAATATCAGAGAATGGATAACATTATATTTTGAAATAAACTATTCGGAGTACACCTAACAGATGACATAAATACAACTTTATATAAAATAAACTATAACTAAGTAGCTAAGATCCTGATATTATCTTCTAACCACCCCCTTTAGTCTAAGCAACAGGAAAGTCAATTTCTTTGATGTTAGAAATCTTTACCAACCAATCCTAATCCTTCTCGCCATATTTACTTTGGGTCTCAGCTTTAGACAGGGATCACATGAGAAAGGGGCTCAGAGCAGACTGGTTCAGTGGCAGCTCTCAGCTATCCTGAACTGTCACAGTAACAGGAAGGCAGGTGGCCTCCACCGCCCAGGTCCCCAGCTTGGCCAGACACCAAGTAGGTCGCGGCTTTGCCGCGTGACCCCGACCCCACCTGCTCTCCTGTCAACCGAAGTTCCCACGTAGGAGAGGTGGCCTGGGAAAGTTCTGAGCTGTTCAGGCCCGTGTGCTGTCACATGTATTCATAGAGTTGCTGTGAAACTGTTTGGACTGAAAAAAGAACAACAAAGTGAGTCAGCTGCAAATTCCTTGCATCAGCTGATGCTGAGTTGGTCTCAGTCAGCAGTGGAAGCCACTGGAAATGTCTTGAACAATCAGAGGCTGGAGTCAAAAAATTTTTTTTCACATCTTTATTGGAGTATAATTGCTTTACAATGGTGTGTTAGTTTCTGCTGTACAACAAAGTGAATCAGCTGTACGTATACATATATCCCCCTATCCCCTCCCTCTTGCGTCTCCCTCCCTCCCACCCTCCCTATCCCACCCCTCTAGGTGGTCACAGAGCACCCAGCTGATCTCCCTGTGCTATGCGGCTGCTTCCCACTAGCTACCTATTTTATGTTTGGTAGTGTATATACGTCCATGACACTCTCTCACTTCGTCCCAGCTTCCCCTTCCCCCGCTGTGTCCTCAAGTCCGTTCTCTACGTCTGCGTCTTTATTCCTGTCCTGCCCCTAGGTTCATCAGTACCGTTTTTTTTTAGATTCCATATATACGTGTTAGCATATGATGTTTTTTTCCTCTTTCTGACTTACTTCACTCTGTACGACAGACTCTAGGTCCATCCACCTCACTACAGATAACTCAATTTCGTTCCTTTTTATGGCTGATATGGGTCCAGAGGTCACTGTGAGGGGGAAGCGAGGGGGCTGGACATAAGAAACCTGGGGGGACGAGTCCCCTGAGGTCAGCCTGCAGAAGGGGACATGACAGGAATTCCTCTGATCAGGCCCAGGGAGCATTTTGGGGTCTCTGGACCTTCACTCCCTTTGCTAAGACTTTCTCCAGCTGGCTTTTCAAGAGCAGACGGGAATTCTCTCAAAAGTGACCCTACCGTGGCGTGCGGTCAGCCCTGTAGGAAGACTTCTGTAGGCTTCCGAGCCAGGCTGGAGGTCCTACTGAAATTCCCTGAGTGTTGCGGTCTTGTCCACCTGTTCTCTGGAATGAATTCCACTCTTAGGACTCTCAAGAATGCTCGAAGAAAACTGTCCTACTGTGGGAGTAGCCCTCAGAGCCTGCAGGCATGAGCCGTAGCATAGTTTTCCCAGCCCTGGAGTTCCGGTTTCCAGTGGCGGTGAAAGTGAGCTTTGGCATCAGAGGGTCTCGATCTGAACCCTGAATTCACCAGCTCTGTCACCTCGGGCCAAGCACCATCTTCTCCAAAGTTCAAATTAGAATAAAAGTTCCTACTTCTTAGGGTTGTTTTAAAGATTAAATAGATAATGGAAAGAAATGGTTAGGAAGGCACCAGCACCTGGTAAGTACCTCAGGTGTAGGTGCCAAGAAAGGATGTGGTGTGGTCCAGTGGGCACAGGGCTCTTCAAGGGCGTCGGTGAGCAGTGATGGCTGGGCCCCCTGGGATCTGACTTACACAGCGGGGGCCGGGCCTTCGCCTCTTCCTCTGAGCCTGTTCTTCAAGGAATGATGCCTTAGACTGGACGGGATCTCTGGGGCCGGGTCAATGGACAGCCACACCGAGCTTGGGACTCAATGTAACCGCCCAGTCCACCGCAGTCTTTCTAGTTAGCTAACCAGCTCTCTGGCTCCGGGTGGAGTTGGCAGGGGCTTTTGCCATGAGTTCTGGGGTTACCCTGTCCCTGTTAACTTCATCCCATTTCTTGCAGCTCCAGAGCGTGCAGGTCCCATTATAGAATGTGTAAGAAATCACCCCAGACTGGTTAGAAGTGCTTTAATCCCTCCCCCAGGCTAGGCTGCCGGGAAACTTTGTACGTGAGCCCGGGAGCCCAGGCCTCTTGATCCCCATTCCGACTGAGGCTGATTCCTCAGGCATCCTTCTCTGGGAGTGTCAACCACACACCAGGTGCTCTGAGTGCACCTGGGGGCCGTGGGTTTCTAGGAGGACAGCCGCCGCAGTGCATCTAGGGGCTTTGTTCAACGCCTTCATAGTCAGCTTACTGCATGGCACCAGTGGCCTCCAGCACCGCTGGGACCCAGCCCGGAAGCAGAGGAACAGGGCCCCGTGGGCACCAGAGTCATATGGGACATGTGACCTCCTGGCTGTAGGTCCCTCCAGCAACAGAAAAAAACATAGCTGTACCCTTGGGGAGCTCAAGGACGAGCAGAGGGCAAACACCTCGTGCAGGTACGTGATGCAGTTGGCAGGCACTTAGAAGAACGTCCCTTGGACTGAGGGAATCAAGGAAGACTTCAAAGATCAGGTGATTCTCGAAAGAGTAGAAGTTTCTCCAGTCAGACCAAAGGGTGAGGAAGTAGACATCCCCGGTCCAAGGACGTGTGTGCAAAGGCATGGGAGCCAGGGTGAGTGTCAGTGTCGCTAAAGCATCAGGAACCACGAGAGGGGTCCTGGGAGACGAGAGCAGATCATGATGAGCCATTAGTCTGTGCTAATATCATTTTTTATCTAATAGTCAAAGGGGACATGTTTGAGAATTTGGACCACGCTTTAGGAAGACGAGAGCAGCAGCGGTTCAGAAGATGAGGAGAAGGAGATGGTACCAGGGAGAGCGTGACCAGGTGTGCAGTCTCACCCTGATCGCACGCCCGGCACCGAGACCGCTGCAGGTGTCCGGGTGAGGGATTTTTATGGTCTCAGTTGTGGTGGAGAAGGAAGGACAGAAGCTATTCGAGTTCCAGGAGAGAGAGCTGGTTAGGTTTAGGTGACAGATCACATGAGGAGGCTCAAGGATGCGTCTTTGTCTGGGACGGCCAGCCATCCACTGAAATGTGAGACGCAGAACTTGGAGATGCCATTAATGGAGAAGTGATGAGTCTGGGTTTGGAGTATAAATTGGGAGGTGCCAAGGGGGCCCCCTGAGACGATTACATGGGGTCTGGAGGTCAGGAGAAGAATTTGTACTGTTGAGCGTCACGTGGAAACACGGACACCCTGGGGGAAAGGATGAGCTCGCTCCGAGGAGAGTCCAGCAAAGCTACCAAATATAGCAGGAAGGCGGAGGAAGAGGAGCCTTTAAGGAGCTGAGGAGGCCTTGGTGAGGGAGACAGGACGGGAGGAGACCACCAAGTTCCAGTCAATGTCAGGGAGTCAAGAGTAAGAGAAAGCCTGTCAAACATGAGGGGAGAGGAAGCAGAGAGAGGTGAGTAGGGGCTGGACCAGTAGACGCACAGGCACCAAGAGGGAGTGAGCAGGGGCCCTGACCTCAACCCTGGGGGGAATGGGCTCTAATGGCCCAACGTGGGGCTGGAGACCAGGGCAAAGCATCCCCATGAGATCAGGGCTATCGTTATATCTCCTCATCCGTGAAAGAAAGCTCAGATGCTCTGCCTACCTGGGATGACAGCCAGAAAGTGGTTACCTGCCTATAATTTAGGGAGAAAGCAGACAGACACCTACCTTACCAGGATCTGAATGTTTCTGCTGCTCTCACTAGTTCCAGGTTCTGAGATGCAATGTGTTCTTAGGGTGAGAACCCCAGGCTTCCTTGGAGTTGTGGTCTCTGGAAGGTCTGCCTGAGGGTATCACGAAACTGAAAAACAGAGAAAGGCGATTCCTTTCTCTGGAAGAAAAAAAAGAAAATATAACCCCTATGCCAGGTAAGCAGACAAATAAGCTTTACAAAAAGCACATACAGAAATCAAGTGCCTCAGAAGGAAGCAGGAAAGCAGACAAATTGGAGAATACATACCTGACAAAAATAGATAAAAGTTTTAAATTGTAGTTAGGAATCAAAATCAATATGGATAAAGGACTGATCTCAAATTCGGAAAAGAAAAATTATAGTGATTGAAATAAAAGCCTGAATAAATGAGATAAACAGTAAGCTGGAAAAAATTGGTGAGGAAATTAGAGATTGGTAAGGTAGAATTGGGAAAATCAATAATACTGTAGCACAGAGAGATATAGAGATAAAAAAGAGAAGTAAAGAGATGTAAAGAAGAGACTGAAAAACTCCATGTACTCCAGTAGAATGGGGAAGAGGCAAAGGTAAATAAGATCATGGCTAATTATTTCCAGAGAAGAAGGAAATTATGAGCTCCTCAGACTGAAAGAACGCATATGGACCAAACAGCATAAATGTACAAACAAAATTCCAGATTTAGATGCACCACAGTGAAACCACAGCTCAAAGCTGATAACGTTTTCTCAAATTACTAGAAAGAAAAGATATTTTGTACTAAGGAATGGCCATTAGACAGCTGACGCTTCAACAGCGAAAGAGACGCCACAGACCATGGAGCATAGGGTTGAGGGAAAATTACTCGCGATGCAGTATTCCATGCCCAGCTGGAAGGTCTTCTAAGAGTTATGGCTATTTATAAATACTTCTAGACATACAAATACTACGGTTCGGATTATCTAGTCAAG
Organism: Physeter macrocephalus; assembly: GCF_002837175.3. Lineage (NCBI taxonomy): Eukaryota > Metazoa > Chordata > Mammalia > Artiodactyla > Physeteridae > Physeter > Physeter macrocephalus. The sequence continues at coordinate 133,587,964 of NC_041215.1, read as the reverse complement.
ATGGCAGAGTGAGCAGTTATCAAACAATAGTAGCATGATAGATGAGAGAGGAGGATTTGAAGGGAAGTGAAAAAGTTCTTGATATTGATCTGGGTGGTGAATTCAACATTATTCACATTTATGTGAATTATTCTGTATGTATGTATGTATGTATGTTACAGTTCACAATAAAAATGTTTAGTTTTTTTAAAGTTAGGTACCTGGTCTTGTTCAGGAGAGTTTGATTAAATTTAGATTTTTGACTTGAGGGAAATATGTGACATTGGAGCATATAATTCCCAATATGACTCTTCTAAGATCTTTCCATGGCAAAACAAAGCTGCTTCTTTCTAAGCTGTCTTTCCTTCTTGAAATGCTTTGAATTGGATGTGTTTTTTGTTTTTTTTTTCCTTTTGGCAATGCCAAGATCTAGTCTGTAATCACTTTCATTTTTCACACGGCATTAAACATTCAATTAAAGTCCCCACCTCACCAGATCAGAATCACTAGCTAACTCACAAAGCTGACATGATTACCTACCCTGGAAGGCTGGTTTAGAGGAACAGCAAATTACAGTTGTTAAATGATCCACAGGAGGGCTCTCTTGATGTTCCAAACCCCAAACGAGAAGCTTGGTTAGAAGTATAAGGAAGTAATTTGAGGGGAAATGGCCCGGATCTTCACAGTTTAAACAACATTTAAATAAATTATAAGATTCACTGGAGTGTTGCATCTGATACAAATTAAACTTCAGCCTTGTGGTGCTGCATAAATTTACAGCAACCAGGAAAGACACATTTGTACAAAAGAACAAGTAAGGGCTTTTCAGTAAACTAGTAGTCTGAAAGTAAATGGAAGAATTTCAATACAAAAACTAGGACCAACAACCTGACTTTCTGAATATTTCATTTTTTAGTCCTGCTTTTACTAAAACAGTTTAATAACTCAAGAAAAGGCATCTGAGAAGAGTTGGTCAAGAGCTATTATTTTCTCTTTCTCTTGCCCACCTACTCATTTGGGAACAGGGCCGTTAATAGCAGAAACTGCTACTAAGTTTCAAGGGGTTGATCAAGCACAGCCTACTCCAGCTTCAGTTCTGAAGCTGCAGAAAAATAAACACCAGAAAGGTGAGAAATAAACAAAGCATAGCATAGCAATAGCAGAAAACGAAGGAGGTTGCAGCCGTCAAGCCATTCCATTACAGCTACCCCAAAGGTGAGCCCTGAGGGAACTCAGCAAGGAAACAAAGGCTACCTACCACCTAGCAGCCACCAGACTGCAGCCACCGATGGTGCAGCTTAAGGAAACTCAGGAAGAGAAAACACAGGATGCTGGCCCCAGATAGCTGAGGTGCATATCAAAGGAATGATTTCAGTGAGCCCAGCCACTTGCATCTTCCCATACGTAGAAAAGCACTAAATTCCTTAACTTGAGATACCTGGTTTTCCTTTATTAACAGTAATCTTTTGTTCTGACTACCTGGTGTTGGTGCAAAAACTCCTATCTATTCTGTCTTCCCCCACCTTCCTCTTGGGAACAGTTCTCTCAGTGCTATCTGAGACGCTGTCTCCTGGGCTTGAAGTCCTAAGAACGTCCACCGAATAAAACATAACTCTTATCTTTTAGGTTGTGCATTTTTTTAGTTGGCAAAGGTAAGGATTCAATCCAGTAGCCTCTTTAGGTACGAACCTTCAAGTTGCCAACTTTCAAAGATGCGAATGTGAAATGGCAGCTGGCCCTCCGTCTCCTGTTGCTGACAACCCTTCAGCTCTACCATCTCCCCCCTCCCCTCCCTCCTGCAGGCGGTAACTCTTCCTGCCTGTTCACTCGATGCCAGCCCCTGGATGCCAGCTGTTGTACTGTACTGCTGTACTTTCAAGGTACGTACTGTAAACTTGAAGATGTTTTATTTTTTGTGTTTGTTTGTTTTTATGTATTATTTGTGTGAAAAGTATTACAAACCTATTACGGTGCAGCACTATATAGCTGATTGTGCTGGTCGGGTACCTAGGCTAATTTTGTTGAACTTACGGACAAATTGGACTTACATACTCGCTCTCGGAATGGAACTCGTTCGTACGTGGGGGACTTACTGTATAGGGAAGCTGGGTTGCAGAGCGCCATTTGGATTCCATGTAAGATTATGGTTTCCTATCTCCCTACCCCAAACTGAACTTCCCTATCAGTTGCGGGCTGACCATGGGGTTTGAGACTTCTTCCTCATACTTGTAGCGAAGGACTGCGGGCTTCACTTGTACACAGGCAGCCTCCAAGTGAGAGCACGCAAGTGCCGGACAGGCGAGAAGGGCTTTCTTCGCTCCAGCCGTACCATCCAAGGTAAGTCCTTCCAGAAGACTGCAGAGAAGGGAGCAAGCTACCTCTCCAGTTCTTCCTTGAGTGACCACAAGTGTTGTTAAAAGTTCCAGTTTTTATTTGTCAAAGAAGAAATGAGTGTCCATCCTTATCTTCTGGGGATTGGCTAAAATCTTTACATACATTATCTTAATGCTTTCCATGTGGTAAATAATGTTGACTTTTATTTTTTTTAATATATAAAAATTTATTTATTTATTTTTGGCTGTGTTGGGTCTTCGTTCCTGTGCGAGGGCTTTCTCCAGTTGCTGCGAGCGGGGGCCACTCTTCTTCGCGGTGCGCGAGCCTCTCACTATCGCGGCCTCTCTCGTTGCGGAGCACAGGCTCCAGACGCGCAGGCTCAGTAGTTGTGGCTCACGGGCCCAGTTGCTCCGCGGCATGTGGGATCTTCCCAGACCAGGGTTCGAACCCGTGTCCCCTGCATTGGCAGGCGGATTCTCAGCCACTGCACCACCAGGGAAGCCCAATGTTGACTTTTGATCAAATTATTTTTCCTAGTCCTAACTTACTTGAGCACTGCTCTGTAGCTGAACACTGCCAACAGCAATATGTATGTCCTCACCTTCCACAAGACATCACGTAGCAAACTACCGTATTGCTTTTCCTTTGTTTTTCTTTTTATTTCCTCCTACATCTATTCCTTTGTTAATAGTGAAAGGAGTCAAGATGGGAGAGCAGAGAAGTCAGAGGAAATCATCAGCTTATCTTTTTATTCTTACTCAACCAGGGAACAGAACAATGACAGCACTGGAGGGAACCACAGTACCAAGGAAAGGAGACCTAAATGATTCTGAGAGTTGGTGAAAATGTAGAGGATTCAGAATATCCGAGGCTAAGATGAGTTGGATAGTTTGGGTTTCAAGCATGGCTGAAACCAGACTCATTTGATTTGGCAATACTCCTACCTATGCTGCATGGTGAGTAAAAAAGACCTCAAATGATACCTTGTGCAGACTTTAAAAAATCTTGCTCTATTTTCTCTCCAAATTTAAAGTTTCTTAATTAAAAAAATTTTATTTAGGAGCAATTATAGATTCAGAGGTTTCAAAAAGAGTACAAAGAGGCACAGTGTCCCCATCACCCTGTTTTCCCCTGTGCTCACGTGGCTACATGTACATAACTAGGCAACTGATGTAGGTTTTGACAATCGAAAATCTGGAAATTTCAAAACCAGGAAATTGACGTAGGTACAATCCACTGACTTTATTCAGATTTCGCTAGTTTTACACACATCTCTGTGTGTGCGCATGTGTGTGCCTAGTTCACAGGTTTATCACACGTGTATATTCGTGTAACCATGACCACAATGAAGATACAGAACTGTTCCGTGACCACAGAGATTTCCCTCATGCTGCCGAGTTTCTTGATGTTCTAATGCCCAATTAGTTTAATGATATGGTTTCTTACTGAGATATTATGCTGAGTACAGTGCATTGTTTTTCTACAGACCCCAGATAAAATCATTTGCCACTGGACCAGTGTGCCATTTCTCACCTGGAAGCAGTTAACCCTAATTCCAGACAACAAGTGTGAAAAGAAATAATCAGTCTTGGGATTTTGTTCTTACAAGTGAAAAATGCATAAGTAAGTTGCCTCATGTATTCTTTCACCTAGGCAATGGAGCTTGGTTAATGGTCATCCAAAGTTAGGGGGTTGGGCTTCCCTGCCAATGCAGGGGACACGGGTTTGAGCCCTATTCCAGGAAGATCCCGCATGCAGCGGAGCAACTTAAGCCCTTGTGCCACAACTACTGAGCCTGCGCTCTAGAGCCCAAGAGCCACAACTACTGAGCCCACGTGCCACAACTACTGAAGCCCGTGCGCCTAGAGCCCGTGCTCCGCAACAAGAGAAGTCACTGCAACGAGAAATCCGCGCACTGCAACGAAGAGCAGCCCCCGTTTGCCTCAACTAGAGAAAGCCCGCGTGCAGCAACAAAGACCCAACGCAGCCAAAAGTAAATAAATAAAATAAATAAATTTATTTAAAAAAAGAAAAAGAAAGTTAGGGGGTCAGTGGCCTTTCATGAGTGGGCTGCTCTCTGACACGGCAGAGGTACCTGACACTCAACCCATCTGGTACTAATCTCGTTTTCTTTGCCCAGCCCTGCCCAGACTGTTCCCCTCTGGTCTCTCTCAGTGAGTGGCAGCACCATCCATTCTCCTGGACACCCAGGCATCCACCCCGGTTCCTTCTTTGGCTGACCTTCCTCATCCAATCACTCATCCAGCCTAGAAAGTGTTCCTCCCAAAAGCCCCTCTGAATCGCAGGTGGTCTCTCCATCTTGTTGACATGATGGTTGTTCAGGATGCAAATGTTCTTTACCTGGATTCATGGGACATCCTTCCAAACGGCAGCTCTGCCTCTACGGGTGTCCTCCTGCAGCAATCTAACGACCACAATATAGCCCCAGGGCTCCTTTTAGAGGGAAAGTCATGTCACACCAAAAACAACATAAATGTGTGCCCTGTTACTCATGGCCAAGAAGGCTTAAAATTCCTATTTCTAGAAAGGAAGTCCATGATTCTGTTGCTGAGGGTTCTTGAGTGTTCTTGTTTCTTGCTCTTCCATATGCCTGGCAATGAGGCTCTCACATCATTCTGTTAGCTCTCTAGTAGCCTTCCAATACATCCCCTTTCTTCCGTTAATCTGAATCTGTTGCAATCCGGGAATTGTGGTGATTGCACTCTTCTCCACTTAAGCGGTTCACACTTCGATTTGCTGCTCCATCTGTCAGGACTCTGTCAACTGCTGGTCACAGACACCAACTCAAACTGGCTTAGGCACAAAAAGACAATCTATTGGTTCATGTGATTTAGAAGTCTGATCATACCCCCCAAATAAATCGTCAAGTTTCTGTTTCTTGTTCCATCTCTCTGTCTTCACATGGAAGGGCTACTGTCTGCTGGAAGCCCTAGACTCACATCCTATCAATATAGTGGCCTGATGCTGAATGAATAGAAAGCTTTTATCTCTATAGCTCTAGCATAAGGGTCTCACGGAAGACTCTCATTTGACAAGCATGGCTGGGTGTCCGTACCTCAGCCAATCACTGCAGCCAGAGCAATGGGGTCCTCGATTGGTCAGGACTGCATCTTGTCCCACCCTTGTGACTGGATGGGATGATATCCAGACCACTCAAACAGCAGGAAATGGGTTCCCCACAGGAAGAGCTTTTCTTCACCAGAAGAAGGAGGAAAGGATGCTGGCAAGCAAAGCCAGTGGAGACCTATGGGCCTTAGTGATGAGCCAATACTATTGAAATCCAGACAGTGTCCTCTGATGAGCAATTTTCAGGCCTGGGAGGCAGGAGAGAGTTTTAGGAGTGGGTCAGAACTGTTTGGGTGGGAAGCTCATTCTCCCAGAGAAAAGCCTATATAGTTCACAATGAGGTTCATAAGTTCCCAGAGATAAAATCTTGGGCAACTGCCAAAAGGTTAAAATAAACGTTCTGCTCAGCCACCTCCTACACACATACTTTGATTTGTTGAATGCAAGTTTTTACCCCGTTTTCCACCCAAACCCAGAGGAGTCAATCTAACAGGCTGAAGTCATTTAGTTCTTTTCTTCAACGTGCCCACCATCTAGTGGAAGAGTCAGAAAAACAGACAAGCCCAGAACACTCTGATAAGGGCAATGAGAGGAGAAGGCAGGGGTTCTAAGGAGGAAAACCCTTATCAGACGGGAGCATCAGAGAAGGCTCTGTGAGCAGCTGAGTCCAGGGAGAGTCTAGAGGACATGCTGCTCCAGGTTGCCCTGTCTACCTGCCAGCCTCACTCTCTGAGATATGCCTAGATATGTCAGAGAGGGTTCAGAGGAAGATGCTGAGAAGGATGAAGGAATCAAGTCTGTGCCATGTGGGGAACAGCTGGAGGAAGGAGGAATAATAGTCTTAAAAGTTTATTTGAAGGGCTGCCTTGGGGAAAGGGATCTGACTTGTGTGCAGTCTCGGGAAGTACTACATTGAGCCAGTTCCTGGGAAAACTCACAGGGACTCAGAAGTTGTTTCTAGAGAAGGAAGCACTATCTAACCCAAGGCCAACTTGGAAACGAATGAGATGTTTTGTGAGGAAATGAGTTTACCATTACTGAAAGAGTTCAAGGACAAGTTGAAAGACTACTTGTCAGAGATGTGATGATAATTAAAGCACAGTGGTTGGGGGGATGGGGGTTGGTGGAATGTGGATGGATGCGATCTTTAATAGCCTTGAGATTTCCATCAATGCTTAGAAACCTATTGCTGTAACCACATACCCATGCTCTTTAATATGCTGTCCATTTAGAGTTTTCATAGCAAAATATTGGAGAAGTATTTGCCTTACAAATAAAAGATATTCAAAGGCTTCTATACTTTATGCTTTCCTAGAAATCTTTCCCCATTAGTAATTTATGCAAAGTCACCACCAGTATAATTTTCCGGGTTAGTAGCTACGTTTACGACCTCTAATTCTGCAGAAAGGTAGCATGCAGAGTACTGTGGCATAAATAAGGATCCCAGGCTAGTGTTTTGCAATTGCCTTGTCATGACACACCAGTGAACTATGTATCATTCATTGGAAACTTTTCTCCTTTTTCCTCTTCTCTGTTTGTATAGTTGTTGGCTGGGAAGCTGTGTGTACAGATAGGTGTAGTGAAAAATGTATTAACCCATAAAAAAGGCAATTTGGTCTTTCTCATCTATGCCTTTAGACGTCATTTCACCTCTTCCTTTCCTTCCTCAAAGTGAAGATCAAAGGAGATAAGTTTGAAAGAGCATTGAATTTCTAAATATTACGCTTTCAAGTTTATGCTGTGTTTAATTTTGCACTCTGTTGTTCTCTCCCCCCCACACACAAAGTTATCGCAAACATAAACCTGGGCTTTAGTCTGCATACCCAAAATAGAAAACTGATTTGAGGAAGGGAATAGGAATGAAGAGAAAGATGAAGATAAAACTATACAAGGAGATACCTTCCAAAACACTCTAAGTAAATCAAAATGAAATCCTAAAACATGTTCAAGTAATCCACATGAAGGCAAGAAAGGAAAAACAGAATGAGAACCAGAGGAAACCAACAGAAAACAAACAATAAAATGGTAGACTCAAGCACTAACATATCAATAATTATCTTAAATGTAAATGAACTAAATACACCAATCAAAAGAGAGATGGACACAAAAACATGACTCTATTATGTCTAGAAGAAACTTCAAATACAATGATATAGTCAGGTTGAAACTAAAAGGATGGAAAAGATATAGTATGGAAACATTAATCAAAAGAAAGGAGTGGTTATATTAATATAATAGAAAATAGACTTCAGAACACAGAGAAGTACTAGAGACAAAGAGGATTATTACATAATGACAAAAAGATCAATTCACTAGGACGATATAATGGTCATAAATGTGTACCCATCAAACAACAGAATCTAAAAATAGATGAAGCAAAAACATGTAGTGCTAAAAGGGGGAATAGATCCACAGTTATACTCTGGGACTTCAACACTCCCTCTCAGCTACTGATAGAACTATGAGATGAAAAATCAGCAAGAATATAGAAAATCTGAGCAATACAGTCAACCAACAGGACCTAACTGACTTAGATAAAATGCTCCATTCAATAACTACAGAATACACTTCTCTTTTTCAAGTGCCCATGGAACAGTCACCAAGATAGACCATATCCTGGGTCATAAAACAATCCTTAACAAATTTTAAAAGAACTGAAATCACACAGAGCATGGTCTTTGATTATAATGGATTCAAACTAGAAATCAGTAATAGAAAGGCAACAGGGAAATCTATCATCATGTGGAAATTAAACAACACACTTATTTAATGAAAACAAAAATACAACATGTCAAAATTAGTGGGATGCAGCTAAAGCAGTGCTAAGAGGGGAATTTATAGCACTAAGTGCTTATATTAGAAATGAAGAATCTAATCAGTAGTCTAAGTCCCTACCTCAAAAAATTAGCAAAAGAAGAGCAAAATTAACCCAAAGCAAGGAAAAGGCTGGCAATAATAAAGATAAAGTACATATCAATGGGGTTTAAAATAGCAAAACAATAGAGAAAATCAATGGAACACAAAGTTTTGTCTTTGAAAAAAATTAATGAAATCAACAAAGCTCTAGCAGGACTGACAAAAGTAAAAAGAGAAATAAAAGGCATATAGATTGAAAACACAGTAATAAACCTGTTTCTATTTGGAGATGACATGATTGCCTGTGTAGAAAATTCCAAGAAATCTACAAAAAACCTTGTAGAATTATTAAGTGAGTTCAGCAAGGTCACAGGGCATAAGATCAACACACAAAAAGCAATCAAATCTCTATATGCTCACAGTGAACATGTGGAAAAAGAAATCAAAGACACAATACCACTTACAATCATTTCAAAGAAAATGAAATACTTAGGTGTACACTTAGCAAAATGTGTACAGTATCTGTGTGCTGAAAAGTACAAAATGCTGATGAACGAAATCAAATAACACCTAAATAAGTGGAGACACTACTATGTTCATTGGTTGGAATATTCATCTTTACTCTCAACATGGCAAAGATGTCAATACTTCACAAATTGATCTAGGGTTTAATGTGATTCTTATCAAAACTCAGCAAAGTTTTTGTGGGCAAACAAGATAGTTTTAAAATTTACATGGAGAGGCACAGGCCCTAGAATAGCTAAAACAATCTTGACAAAGAGGAATAAAATCTAAGGAATTATGCTACCCAGTATTAAGCCACAGTAATCAAGATCGTGTGGAATTGACAGAAGGATAGACACATAGATCAATGGAACAGAATACAGAACCCAGAAGTAGACCCACACAGATATGCTCAACTGATTCTGACAAAGTTGCAACAGCAATTCAATTGCAAATGATAGCTTTTTCAACAAACAGCACTGAAGCAACTGGACGTCTATATGCCAAAAAACAAACTTCAACCTAAACCTTACATGTTATACAAAAATCAACTCATAGTGGATCTTGGACTTAAATGAAAAAGGTAAAGCTATTAAAGTTTTAGAAAAATCATAGGAGAAAATTTTCAGAATTAGGGTTAGACAAAGATTTCTTAGACTTGACACAAAAAGCACAATCCATAAGGAGAAAAAATGGATCAACTGGACATCATCAAAACTAAAAACTTTTCCTTCCTTGAAAGTTCATATGAAGCAGATAAAAAGACAAGCTACTGACAGGGAGAAGATATTTGCAAACCTCATGTCCAACAAGAGACTAGTTCCTAGACTATATAAAGAACTCCCAGAACTCAACAGTAAAAAATTGAACAGTCCAATTAAAAAATGGGGAAAAAAAGATACTGAAGAGGAGATATCGATGGTAAATAAGCACATGAAAAGATGTTCAACAGCATTAGCCAACTGGAATATGCAAATTAAAACCACAATGAGATATCACTTCACACTTATAAGAATGACTAAAATTAAAAAAAATTCTGACAACACCAAATGTTGGTGAGGATGCTGAGAAACTGGCTCACTCATACATTGCTAGTGGGAATGTAAAAATGGTACAGTCACTCTGGAAACTGTTTGAGGGTTTATAACCCAGCAACTGCAGTCTTGGGCATTTATCCTGGAGAAATAAAACACTTTTGTTTACATGAAAACTTTTACATGAATGTTCATAGCAACTTTATTTGTAATGGCCCAAAGTTGGAAACATCCAAGATGTTTTAAACAGGTGAATGGTTACACCGTAGTGTATACACCCCGTAGAATACTAAGCAGCAATAAAAGGTACACATGATAGATGCACACAGAAACTTAGATGAATCTCCAGGGAGTTGTGATGAGTGAAGAGAGCCCATCTCAAAAGGTTATATACTATATGGTTCCATTTACACATAATTCTTTAAATGACAGCATTTTAGAAATGGAGAACAGATTAGTGGTTGCCAAGGGTAAGGGACAGGGTGAGGTGGGGTGGTGGGTTGAGGCAGCCACAGGGAGGTGGATTGGGTTGTGAAAGGACACCAGGAAGGATCCTTGTGGTGACTGAAATATCAGTGTCTTAACCGTGGTGATGGATACATGAACCCAGGCATGTGCTGAAGTTGTATAGACCTGTACACACATATATGAGCACTGGTAAAACTGGTGAATCTGACTGAATGCAGATGAGTAGATTGTTCCAGTGTCAACATCCTGCCTGTGGTGTTGCAATACAGTTTTGCAAAACGTTACCATTAAAGGAAACTAGGTAAAGTCTTCACAGCATGTCTATGGGTTGTTTTCTTTTAATGGCGTAATCTACAACAATCTTGATAACATTTCCATTGAAAAGGCACGTTTCCTCTCTGGCAGGGCACCCCATTCTGAATGGAAGACCCACTACACGTCGAGGCACCAGCAGGAAGTGACCAGTTAGAAAATACAGATTTTTGATGGGTTATGTTGAACCAATTTTGTCCCACATATTGCCACCGATTCCCTCCTGTAGCTGGTTCTGTTGATGCATCCTCCGTCACTCTTGCTGGGCACAAGGACAGCCAGCACCAAACACAGCACAAGAGGAAAAAATCTTGGGAAATTCAGGGGGAGAGGGATACTCTTCAAAGGACAAGTGAGGATCAGGCAGTAAACTATAGGCTTTATTACAGTTGGAAACAACTATACAAGTCACACCCCACTTCCTCTCACCTACAACAACAGGCACTCAGAGGTACAACTAAAACACACACAGAAGAAACAAAGCAACCCTAAGGCTGAATGAAACACAATTTCCTGCCACAGACAACAGGGAGAACCCACTTCTGCTAGCAAAACTCTAGTAACTTCTTCCTCCTGGCTATTCAGTGGACCGGTAGCATCAGTATCTCCTGGGAGCTTGTTAGAAATGCAGATCTCAGGCTTCACCTAGACCTACTGAATCAAGATCTTCATCTGAACAAAATTCCACCTTACATTCCGAGAAGCACTGTCTTAGTAGCAATTTCCTGATGCTCTAACTTTAATAGATTTCATCTATTTTCAGGTGAAGTTTCGTGAGTCTATTACAGCTAAAATAATCTAGAATGGGTCCTTAAAATCCACTAAGGGTAATGTGTTACCAAAAACTCTTTATGAAAGATCCATTTTAATTTTTCCCTACTGGCTCTTTATGAAATGGCTGGAATTTGGGGATGAACTAGCAGCTTGGCAACCTCACCTGGCTCCATCCCGATGGCAATTCATTGACTGGGCAGGTGTCTCTTTCTCTTGGCTCTTTGAAGAGCCCCGAGCTCAGCTGAAGAGGACTGTTCTTTCCAGAGAGGCGCTGGGCTTTGGGACAAGGGTATATAGATATTACCAAGCCTAATAAGCCAAAATTGATGTACTAATTCTGCCTAATTTCTAGACATTTTTAATGTTCTAATTTCCAGCTTCTGATATAATTAACAGATGACCTTGTTTTTTCACTCTCCCCAAGTTTCATATCCACCTCCTCATCAGAATGATTTATCCTGATCCTTTCTATTAAACCTCTAGAGAGAGAGAGAGAGATGTCAATTTTTAAAAATAAATTTATTTATTTTATTCTTGGCCGCATTGGGTCTTCGTTGCTGCGTGCGGGCTTTCTCTAGTTGTGGCGAGCGGGGGCTACTCTTCGTTGCGGTGTGCAGGTTTCTCATTGCGGTGGCTTCTCTTGTTGCAGAGCACAAGCTCTAGGCTCGCGGACTTCAGTAGTTGCGGCACGTGGTCTCAGTAGTTGTGGCTCGCAGGCTCTAGAGTGCAGGCTCAGTAGTTGTGGCACACGGGCTTAGTTGCTCCGCGGCATGTGGGATCTTCCCGGACCAGGGTTCGAACCCGTGTCCCCTGCATTGGCAGGTGGATCCTTAACCACTGTGCTACCAGGGAAGTCCCGAGAAGTGTCAATTTTTTTAAAAAAAGGTATTCTGGGCAGTGTTCTTAGAAGCATCCCCATTTTCTTATTCTGACCTCTGTCACACTTTTAAAATCAGCTTCTTGTGATATTTCCCGTGATTTCAGTTGGTGTTCAGAGATTTGATACTGAATAAAAGAAAAAAGCTGATGCTTTTTTTCCAACAATACAATAAGCTTACATCTAAAAAAGAAAATGCATTGGTCTGCTATAATAAATCCACTCTGCAAAAGAATTACATAATTTCTAATTATATTTCTTGCAGTTATGAAAGGAGCTGGGAAAAAGCGTTATCAGCCAATAGGTGATGGCTATTGACCTGGGGCTAAAAATACCACAGAGCTGACTATTATATTCAATTTGCCCTTTTAGTGGGCAGAGAGCACAAAACAAAGATAGGTCAAGATCACAGCAGTAGGAGGCCCCCGATTCCAAAGTTACTTGATTCCAGTTATCAGAGTGAGGAATTAAGACCAACCTCTGCCTGAAGCAATATTTTTATTTCAGTGAAAGGAAAAAAGTTCTGTCTAAGCAGTCTTCCCCTGTGGATCCACCCCACCCCAGACACCTTGGTCTCACCACCAGAAGCAAGGAACATATTTAGAGCGAATGTTTCACAGCTTTTGGGCACATGTGGGATGTGAGTCCTCCAGCCACACAGTGTGTTTATGCCTGAGGGGCGCTTGGAAGCTAGCTCAGCGGGTGTTTGTCACTGCTGTGCAACGATTGACCTCCTACCAAGTACAGACATTATTTAGATGTACCTGGCATGAACCACTTTACCTGCTTCAGATACAAATGCAATGGCTTCTGTTCTTTTTCCAAATTGATGCAGGGCTGCACATGCCCTAATTAGCTGAAAGTCAAGCATTTTACTTTTGAATCCATAAGGCCAAACCTAGTCCCACACAAATTATCTAAATTTTCTCCATCCTGGGAATGTCAGTCTTTTCCAAAAGTCTGAACTTCCATTGTTGGACCACACCAAAGAACTAAACTTCCAATCAGACCAAGAGTGATGTGTCTGTCCCTTCCACAAGGGGTCGCTGTTGGACCCTGGTGCTGCATCGCCTGGTGGATGCTCATTTACTGCTGTACCCAGATCCCGGCCAGTGCCGCCTGGCAGCCCTGTTCATGCCCCAAGTTAATGGCTCTTGGTTCACGGTCATATTCTTTAGCAATGCTTCCCAACCTCGCCCCTTACAGTGTGTCATAACTAGCTCTGCTCTGCAAATACTCAGAAGTGTGCAAATCTCATGGCCTCAAGAAGCACTAAGAGAAGCTTAGTTATAAAACTGCAGATTTCCAGGGTCTTCCCCAGCATTTTATGATTCAGGGATTCGTGTGTCAGGGATGAAAGACCAAACGCACCTTTCTGTTACATGAAGCCTGTGGATGCAGGTTCTGTGCAGACCACACTTTGAGAAGCCCTTCTTGCCTTATGACCCGGTGGGAGCCTGGTTTACCAGCCCAGACTTCCTTCCTCTCTCAGGAGCTCCCTGTGGTGTCTGCCTTATTCTTTACTCTGTCCTGAGAGTAGCTCAACAGATTTTTGGGAGCAAGGGAGAGGGAGTGACAAACCTGTTTGTTTGTTTGTTGTTTTTTTTTTTTTAACATCTTTGTTGGAGTATAACTGCTTTACAGTGGTGTGTTAGTTTCTGCTTTACAACAAAGTGAATCAGTTATACATATACATCTGTTCCCATATCTCCTCCCTAACGAACTTGTTAACTTTAACTTAAACCAACGCAAACAGTCACGCAAGTGGCATATGGTCAAAGTCTGTGGCTTCACGGTCGCCCTGTTCTGGTCAGCAAGGCTTCTCACTGACACCTCCTAGTCCTGAACTTTCTGATAAATGACAGGACTAGGTTCAGGTGGGGTCGTAGGCCCCATTCTGGCCGCTGAGTTGTGGGCAGAAAGGATGTGTCGCCTCCAGGCCGTGCATTTGATTTCTGGTACGAGAGCCTCCAGGCTCCCTCCTCCTGTGGCACCACTGTGAGCAGCAGCCAGGAGGGACCGAGCCTGAGTCTGAGCCTCTTGTCGACACGTCCTGTGATGAGAAACATCGCCCTGGTTGTTTCTGTGGCTGCGACTGTGGACTGCTTGTTACAGCAGCATAACTGAGCCTGTCCTAACTGATGACATGCCCAGATCTGGAGACCAGGGCAGGGCGGAGGTTCAGGATCTCAGTCCTGCAGAACGCGGAGTGGGGCAGGGTTAAGATCAGGCAACAGCAATCAGTCCAGGTGACCGGATGGGTTGGTGTGTTGCAGGCAGGGGGCTGTAGCCAGCCCCACAGGGTGCGTGTAGACAAGGGGCCAAAGAGACCCCTTGTTTCCTCCAGCCTCTCCAGCCAGCTGGTTCTGCCTTCAAGCACCATCCAGGCCAGTCCCAGCTCCAGAAATCTCTCTCTTTTTCCCCTGGAGGGGGGCCCCAGACAGCCCTCCCCACGGAGTCCTTTGAAAACCTGTGTTCTGGTGAATCACGTAATGGGCAGCTCCTAAGGTCAAGTTCCGTGGGATCGAAAACAGTCAATAATCCAGGGCTGAAATGCCGATGCCCCCTTTTTGCGTCTACCTGTCCTGTGCCACCAACTCGAGGCAAAACACTCCACTGTGGGTGGAACAAGGGGTCCTGGCGGTGAGTGGCGGGCCCTCAGCTGCATTGCTGCCTCCTCTCTTCTGGGCTGTCATCTTTCCTACTTCATCCTGTCCTACCGCCTCCAGGAAACTGGGGTTTTCTTTTTCTCTTCCTTTTCATATTCTCAAGCCTCCGCCAGGTCCTCAGACCGAACTCTCGAAGCCTTACCTTCCTCCTGGGCAAAAATCAGGCCCATCCTGTCTGTATCTCCCACAGTCACTTCAGCCACGCTCAGCAAAGCACCTGGAACTCAGGGGAGCCTCCTGAAGGAGCCTCGACTTTGTCCCCATGGGTAAGGGACCCGGGGCTCAGGAAGGCCGAAACACCCTCCTTTATTCCAGCTCCTTGGAGCCCTGCCCTGAGTGTGAATCCTGCCCCCTTAATGATTTACTAAAGCTGTGCTCCGAGCAGGCTCATCAGAAGCTGGTCAAAAGAGAAGCTTCTCTTTCCTCTTTTGAAGAAAATGTTAGGAAATGCATGGCTGGCCTGCTGCCAATGACATGCCTGAACATATTTCTCCTCAGCCCTGGAAGAAGCTTGCGGACTCTGTCTCTGCACTTAAACCAGCATCAGGGGCAAGAAATGCCCAGAAATTCCAAGACCCACCGTTGCAGGTACTCATTGACGTAAGCAACGTTCCTCTTCCTAAAAGATGTAATTTATTCCTTTGTGTTATTCAGTAGCTTGTAAAATTCTCCTTAAACGCCCGTTTTCGTTACAAATACCCTCCTTTCTAGAGTCAATGAAACTACAGCTCATTATCTGGCCTAATTTGCATGCTTCTCAGTTCTATACCTAGCAATATAAAACGCAAGAATACAAACGTTTAGCGGCAAACAACGATGTAAGTCTGGGATAAACAACTTCCTTTATTTTTATCACCAATGTAATTCTCTATCTCGTTGCCAGACACCAATAGGAGAGCAGATCCGTTTTGGACAAGGGAGTTACAGGTCTCTGGGGGACTCTTTTATCCCCTAAAGCTTCACACCAGGGAGAAGGCATTTAGACAAAGAGCAAATTCATGCAATAAATAATACCTTTTGTCTGTTCATTGGAAGTTCAGGCTGCTCTGTTGCAGGAAGGGGTTTTCTTGCTGGCAGCTTTCCGGTTTCCAGACCTGCAGCCCCGAAGACTCTGGAATTTGAGGGCAAGGGGCTGTTTTGCTGGTTTGGGCTGGGCATTAGCTGTTGCAGCAAAAATAGAAATGAAGTTTTTCCTCTTCTGAGAACAAGGACAGTAAAGCGGACCCTGAACAGGCTAGAGAAGAAACATAAACTGGCCTGAAGGTGTTAATCAATCCTAGTTTTATTTTAACTGTTACTAATCTGTAGTAACTAGATGTGTCCTTCACAAAACTAACCTGTCACCCCTAATTCTGTGTAATGTACACTCTGCGCCTCGTATTTACTCTCCCTGTAATCTCTTGGAGCAAATCACCCCTTGTAGCTGTTTGCATTTCAGAAAAGAGGTCGCAGGACGATAACGCAGAGACTAACAGACCCAATTACCGGGCTGCTGGGCCCAATTACCGGGTTGCCTGACGCCAGCCCGTGACTGTTTTGAAACAATGCAAGAAGAAGCAGAATGCAAGACCTTCACCATTTTGAGCCTTATCTCTCACTTCTGACTGTGAACTCCCCCTGTAAGAATCTCTGTAATCCCCCAGGAAGGGGGGCACAGTTCGTGAGGTACTAGCCTGCTGTGTCTTCCCTTTGCCTGGCAGAGAAATAAAAGCCTCTCTATTTCTTTTCCTCCAAATCTCTGTCTCTGTCTTTCTATCTGGCACTGGTGCACAGGGAGCCAAGGGTTTTGGCAACATAGCTGGAGGAGTAAAGGGGTCAGAAGGGTGATTGTCCCTGAGCAACAAAGCAAAGGACAACACCTGCATTGTACTCCCAGCCACCGACCGCCATGGTGAACTTGGGAAGCTGGCCCTGGCCCTCTCCTACCACCTCACTCCCACCGGAAGCCCCAGCTCACATCCCACCTTCACAGCCTGGACCCTGAACTCGCGTCTACACAGCCTACTCCCTTTTCTTCCTCCCCGATCTGTCTCACCAGCCTCCTGCTCTAGCACATTCCAAGCGTCTGTGTTCTCCAGGCTGGCTACCCACTTAGGAACAGCCTGAGAGGAAACCATCCAGCACCAAGGCCCCTCCCGCCAACAGCAGTGTCTGGTCTCCCATTTCACCTGGGTCCTCAGTGCTGCTTGGCAAAGTTTTTCCTCATTCTTCTTCACCTCTCTATTCGTTCTTCAGCACAGCAACTGCAGACAGTCACCATGTGAAGTGCTAAACAGGTGTATTCATCTCCTAGGGCTGTCGGAACGATTCGCCACACACTGGGTGGCTTAAAAGCATGGGAGGGCTTCCCTGGTGGCGCCGTGGTTGAGAGTCCGCCTGCCGATGCAGGGGACGCGGGTTCGA
>NC_041215.1:133538460-133570529 GCF_002837175.3 Physeter macrocephalus | reverse complement strand
CCGAGTGGCTGGGCCCGTGAGCCAGGGCCGCTGAGCCTGCGCGTCCGGAGCCTGTGCTCCGCAACGGAAGAGGCCACAGCAGTGAGAGGCCCGCGTACCGCAAAAAAAAAAAAAAAAAATCCACCTGAGGTACACCTTGCCTCAAGGACACATCATTCCTTTAAGAACTGCTAACAGGTGAATCCTTCTCAGTCAGTCAGCCTCCTACACGTGGAGAGTATCTTCTCCAGCTTTCCCAAAGCGTCCAGAGGCTCACCGCACCTCTTGCTTATGACACTTTTACAAATAAATTGCTGTGAAGGTGCATTTTCCCAGCACCTGGTGAGTGTACTGGAAGAATGGCTTCTTCCTGGGGAAGCTTTACTTCTAGTCAGTTTTCGGTGTCACTGTTAGCAGGCTATAGTCCTTGGCCATTTCTCCGGGAACCACTCACCAGCACATCTTGGAGTGGGGCAGGCTTTTCAGCTAATTTTTTTTTTTTTGGCCGTGCTGTGCAACATGCAGAATCTTAGTTCCCCGACCAGGGATCGAACCTGTGCCCCCTACTTTGGGAGCACAGAGTCTTAACCACTGGCCCACTAGGGAAGTCCACTGGGCAGGCCTTTCAGGCTCCTGGTCTAGGCCATATTTTACAAGCATTTAGGCCACAGTTAATGGCGATCTGTATAAAATTGTCCAGCAGATTCCTTTGGGTTCTTAAGGCCATGAAAGCACCCCATGAAGATGGGAAGGACTAGGTTTGCACAGACGGTCGACGGAGGGTTTTAGGTGGACTGTGGACATGGGGCATCTTTGAGGCATTGCAGAGACCAGGGATAAAGGGGACTGGGAACCAGCAACTGCCAGTTTTCTTTCTCCTAAAAGGCAAATAAAATGAATTTTTGTAAACTGTACCTCAGTGAGCTTGACATTGATCCCAGAAATAACTCTGTAATGTACTATGGAAGGAGTAGTTAATAGGGAAACAAGGAAAGGCTTGCTAAGCCATAGTCATTTCCTTCTGTGATGGGGTTGGTAGGGTCTTAAAAGAAGGAGGTGAACTGGCCCTAGACTCACTGACGTTCATTCTGGTGTGTCCTGTGATGCCATTCCAAGTGCCCTGCAGCCTCCATTCAGCACCTTCCATGACAAGGAACTCATTACTTCCCGAGGTAGTTCATTCCATCTTTTAGCTGCTCAGATGGCAAGAACATTTCTTTTTCCTTCTATCGAGCCAAAATTGGGCACCCTGAGGCTTCTACCTATCGCTATTAATTATTTATCAGTCTATCATGTCGAAGCCATCGGCACCTGCATACCAACACCGAGCTTCTGTCCACTTAGTCTGACATCAGATCGGCAGGGCTGGCAGCCACCTCTCTCCACGGATCCCTGCGGAGCATCCTCTCAGCTGAACACCAAGGCTGTTGACATGTAGCAGTAGCCAAGTCATGGACACCATATCTTTACTGTATTGTTGGACTTCTTGTTCAATGCAGGATCTGACATTCTCTGTGTTGAATTTTCTCATATTCTGTTAGTTTTAAGCTCTAGCCCAGTAGTTCTTAATTAAGAATGGCTGTCAGAACATTCTCAAAATACAGATGTCTGGTCCTATCTTCAGACTATAGAGGCTGTGCAACACAATATATAGGGTCCACAGGGAAGATGGATTCTTTTTCTCCATTTGAAGGACTCAGGAACTCAGAACACACACAGCAGCCTGAAGAGATGGCTACTCCTGATATACAGAAGGTCCTGGATTAGAGGGCCAGGTGGGTGCAAGAAACATAGTTGTATTGCTGTTATTATCATCTTATTGTCATCCTCAAGCAGGTGCATTCCCAAAGAGCGTGGGCTATTAACATTAAAAAGCAGTCCACAAACCAGGGAACGATATTTGCAATAATTATAAGAGACAACGTTAATATTTTAATACACTCTGAGTTCATAAATGTCAACAAGATGAACAGCGGAAACCCCAGAGGTAAACATGCTGATGATGTTCATAAATAACTTACGAAAAGGGAAATAAAAATGGCGAAAAATATGGAAACAAGGTCACAATGTGCCTGGTAATCAAAGAAATGTAAGTTTAAGCAACGTCGAGATGGTTTTCAGAGTTGTGTCTTGCTCAGTGCTCTCCAAAGTACAATGCAGAGATTACACGCTGCTTCTGAAAAACGGACCAGTGGTCATTTCTACTTTGGCGAATCTACCATAAAGGATGAAAATCAACATTCCAAAAAATGTATGCTCCAAATATTCATTTTAACAACATTTCATAGCTTTTTTAATCATAGAAAAATGGATATAATCTAAATGTCCAAACTCAGAAATATGGCTATATAAACTATGATTATCTCCCGCAGAAAGCTATCTGTATTTCTACCTCCCCTGGGAGCACTGAGGGTTTCTTGTTCAAATCTCTAATATTCTCAACCTCATGACACTGTGATAACCTGTCTCCCCCCAGAGTCTGTGAATTCTTCATGGCAGGGATGCTTTCCGTTTATCTTTTTGTCCTCACTACCAGCTCAGTGATGACCAGATACTCAATAAATGTTTATTAAACACAAGTAAGAACAAACTACATATGGACTATCCTATAACTGTTAAAATAATATTTAAGTATGTCATATAATAAAAAATGCTTATGTGAGAATAAGTAGAAAAAGTCAGGGTATTTTGTGCTCATAATCATGAAAGAGCTCATGTTTTTAAAGTATCTTCTCTGTTAAGTGCAATATATAGGATATATATATTATTTCTTGTAAGCCTTATGATGATCCTTTGAGGTTCCATCTGTTGTTTGTTTGTTTTTTGTTTGTGTTCCGGTTTTTTTTTTTTAGTTTAAGGTAGATAGCATTCTAATCTCTGCTGATTAAGAAAACAGATCTTGGGGGGTTAAGGAACACAGTGAAGATGAGCAGGCTTAGCTGGGTGGGGCACATACCATGTTCTACTGTCTCTAGACAGTAGGACTGAGGGGAATTAGTCTTTATTTTTTATAAATTGTCTATGTTGTCCCTGTATGACATTCACGATGGGAAAAATACTTTAAAAAAAGAGCAGTGGCAATTAGTGGACATGTATTCACTGTGAAATGAAAATCTGACTTAGAATCCATCCAGGGGGTCCTATTTGCCGAGGTATTGAAAAGGCTTTGTCGGCTCGTCAGAGCTGATTGCCTGACTGGTAGATCCCCCCCCTGTATTGGGGGCACCAGCAGAACCAAGAGAAGATTCTAGCTTGAGTAACTTACGCAGAAGTCAGAAAGTCCAGAGAGAAGCTATTTAAATGTTGGAAAGTGTGTCTTGCTGTATAGTCTGGTGTTATCTTTACTGTCCTGACATCCGGCATGCAGGGACTTACCTTCCTGTACTCGAGATGTCTAAATGTCTTTATCTGCTCAGGTAGGAGATGAGCGTTCTGCAAGGTAAGTCCACAGAATGGACTTTGAAGAGAGTTTACAGTCCCGGTATAATTTCAGGTTTAAAAACCCAGACATGGATGGTGCAGACAATCAAAGAAGGGGACTGAGTTAAGGGAGGTCTTCTATCAAGTGTTCAAGAAATCCTGGCATGGTCCCTTTGGGCTTTTCTCTGATACTGTTAATTGGGGGAGCTGGGCCTTGCCTTTCAAAATGCATCATGCCAGGGAGTCAAATTCAAAATCAAGTCAGCAGGATACAGCTGCACAGGCTCCGGGGTGGCGGGGTAGTTATTGAATGTGACATAAGTAGTCCTGTTGGTATTTCATTGTAATTTGCCATTAATTTCAAGTTGATGCCAATGAAATAGGACACCGTGACAGGCTAATGGTTTTCTGCCCCATGCTGAAGGCAGCTGGAATGTTTATTCTCCTAGCTGGAGACATTGATTCCATGGCCAGGGGTCAATTACAAAGACTACCCAGTGAATTATGACTAATTTGAAAATATTTTGCAAAAACATAGTTGGGTTTGACAAAACTGTGATAAATGTTCACTGAGTCTTTTGAAACACTGAGAATTCTTAGTAGGACAGCAAGAATAAACAGTGTTTCAGGCAAACAGAGAGGAAAATGCGCAATTTTCTAGAACCTACCACAAGCTTTAATGAGTTGTTGGGATTCAGTAAGATGGATTCACACTTTCACTCATTTTGTTAGATTTGAGTACGGAGGTACAGAAAAGAACCAGGATTAAAGATGGGCCATTAGAAGACCCAATTCTCAAATATCTAGGTCTTTCCTAATGAGATCCTTAACCAGTAGTGGATGTGAAGGAAGAAGAATTTAAACAATGATTAATATCTTTTAGTGCCGATATAAAGACATAATATGAATAGACTTTTCACTCTCCCTTCTCATAAAATGTCTATTTAAAACTGCTTCCAGCCAACTTCTACACTATCTTCCCAGAACTACATAACCACACTCCCCATCCTCCCTGAACCCCAAGCTCTATGTGACCGCACAGAATCACAGGACACTCTTTTCTGCTGAACATCTAGAATTCCAGGGAATGCTCTCGACACGCCACTTACAACCCACAGAACTCAAGCAAAGCGTCCTTTCATTTGCGCATCACAGAATTTCCTGGCTTGTGATCTCCTGATTTTTTCTAGCACGTGATTCCAGCAAACTGACGCATCATTCCTAAATTTAAGTTGCATATATTTCTATGCCCAGAGCCAATTTCCTCTAATTGCATCTTCTGTCTCGTATTTTTTAAAGAAATTTAAGAAATTGCTGCAAAAAAAAAAAAAAAAAAAGTCCCTTCTCTTTCAAAAGCCATGGCCAGAATATTTGCATGACCCACGGGCTGTGATTATTGAATATCATCTTTATCAACAGAGATATATCAACATTTCTTGACCAATCAAAAAATCAGGCTTTCTTATAAGATTTGGAAGAGATATCTGCACTCCCGTGTTCATTGCAGCATTGTTCACAATAGCCAAGACATGGAAACAACCTAAATGCCTGTCAACTGATGAACGGATGAAGAAGATGTGACTAATACCTCTATGTCTATAACACAATGGAATATTAATTCAGCCTTGAGAAAGATGAAAATCCTGCCATTTGCAGCAGCATGGATGAATCTTGAGGGCATTATGCTGGGGTACATCAGACAGAGAAAGACAAATACTATATGATATCACTTACTTGTGGAATCTATAAAACAGATTCCTGGACTCGTAAAATCAGAGTAAAATGGTGGTTACCAAGGGCTGGGGTGTGGAGAACTGGGGAGAAGAAGTTCTGGAGATCGAATGCACAGCATAGTGACTCTAGTCAACAAGACTTTAGTATTGCTAAGAGACTAGATCTTAATTGTTTTCACCACAAATAGGAAAAGATAATTATGTAATGTGACAGAAGTGTTAGCACCTGCGTTATGGTGGCAATCACATTGCAATGTATAAATATATAAAATCAACAGGTTGAACACCTGAAACTTACATAATGTTAGGTCAGTTACATTTCCATTAAAAAGAAATAAATCAAGTAGAAAAGCAACTGATTAAAGAAGAAAAAAGCCAGGCTTCCTCAAAATTACATTTATCCTGAGTGTTTGCAACTGTTGTCTTTAACCTTTAAATCCCCTAAATGACCAATGAAAAGATTCTAATGGAAATGAAATTATACATACACATTTTTTCTTTTATCTTCATATTTTCCACCTCCCTCTCCATCCCAACTCCCATTCAAGCAGAGCTATATAGCCTTGAGCTAAAGGAGAAGAATGTGACAGGGCAAAAATCATCAGTTAAAAAAACAAATATGCATCAAGCTTCCCTTTAAAAATCCAAGCGCTTAGGACACTAGAAAGGGTTCAGAGCATGGACCAGATGTTTGAGAAATACGAGTAGGGGTTCCTCAGAGGCAGGAAAGATTCTTCCAGACGGGGGCAAAGGAGATGGGAAAGAAATGAAGAGAGTGCAAACGTGGGGCTCCCGGGAAGGGCTGTCTGAAGTCCAGCCTTGGACGTATCTGTGCCCCAGGGTGGCATTGAAACAGAAGCCCACGTCGTCCCCCTGTATCGATGCCGAGAGCTACACTGAAGGAGCCAGCTGGGTAGACAGGTAGATCTTGGCAGCAACGTCAGTGCCCTCTGGCCGGACCGCCAGGAGCACACCCGTAGTTGAACACAGCGGGCTTTGTTGATTCATCGCCATAAACGGAGAAACCGTGGGGCACCTCAGGAAGAGGTGCTGGAAAGGATTTATCCTAGAATCTGGGCCCGTGCTGGGTGATTTGGAGGAGGGCTCAAGAAAGTGGGACCTCTACCTGGATAGGATTCTCTCGGGAACCATGCAATTCCATGAGTGGGTGTGTCTATGTGGAAGAAAGAGGGAATGAAGGGGGACCCAAAGCTACAGCTGGTCAAGAAGCAGCAGTCAGAGGCACGTCAGACACCAGAGGGGATGTTCAGTCATTCTGTGGCTGAGACAATGGCCACGTTTTGTCTGTGTTTGGACGTGATTATGGAGTAGGCTTGTCTGATGGTTGGGGAATTGACCCTCGTGCGGCGCTGACGCAGTAAATTGATGTTCAGCAGACACTCGGGTCCAGCTGTGGGTGCCAGGTCACTGACGGCACCAGGCCAGGCCCCATTGCCAGCAGCGGCCTGCGCGGATCAGCCTCCCTGGGCAGATGAGGGCACACCTGCCCGAGTTGATGGCCAAAATCTAGAGAGCCCTGTCCCCCATCCTCAGCGGAACACTTAGTAACACGTAATTCCCAAAGGCCTTATGTTCTATCTGGGAGAAAAGAGGGAGGCTCCGGTGGACAGATTTCCTTCACTTCAGTGGAACGGAGGGTCAAAACAGAAATGAATATGAAGTGAGAGAATAAAGTAAATCATATTTCCTGCACTCTTGAATTGGGGCCAGAGACTGCTAACGTTACATGCCTGTACCCTGGGCTAGTTACAAACCCTAAAATCAGAGTCATGTCATTCGGAAACAATGGCTCTGGACTTTCAGAAGTCACTGCTGATTTCAGAAACACCAGTGGCTTGAGATGAAATGTAGTCTCAACATTTCCTGCGGAATATTCTACATTCCCCAAATGTATCACGGAGGGTAGGCAGAAGAAATGAAGAGAGCGCCAACAGTGATTTGGAGATGTTATTTAGCGCTTACCGATGACTTTAATTTTTTAATTTCCAGGAAACTTTCTAGAAAGGATGAGGAGCAGAGAGAGTTATCTCTAAGGCCCTTAAGATAAAGTTGGAAATTCTTTTTTTAAAAAAGGTGGAACCCTTATTCTCAGAGAAGGAGGAGCAATTCCCGTGACACCAGCTCTAGGTATCAGGACAAGGGCGTGTGGCTACCCCATCAAATTGACAGTCCCTTTGAGCGTCCATAAACTCAGCTGCTCAAGACCTAAGTCATCAGAGGACTGGAGTACATAGCAAATCAAAAGAAAATCTGAGCAGAAAGCTTTCTGCAGCTGCTGCTGTGCATTTACATAAGAGAACTTTTCACCTGTTTACCTTGCTTGTAGCAAAACTCACCATTTCCTGCCAACTGTACCCAGAAAGAGAACCAGTGGTGGGCAATGCAGCAGCCAAGGAGGGCTCCAGGCATCTAGTAGTCTAGAGAAGGCAGCTGCTCTGGACCTTAGTCTCCAAGAGTAAGTTGGGGTTTAGAGACCCAACAGCGACAAAGAAAGAGGATGTCGCTGGACACTCAGGCTGGGAAAACCAATCCCTGGCTTTGCCTTTAGACTGAAGACATCCCCTTCCCACAGCCTTGCTCCTGTATGAGGCTCAGGGCACACCTGCGGCCAGGGAAGTTGTGCCTGAAGAGGTGGCTGAGCTTCTTGGGGGACATAGAGTCACTCTGGAGGGATGGACAATCCTCTCAGAAGTGGGCGGGTGGCACCATGTGCAGGATGGGAGCCGAGGCTTTGCCGAGATTACCAGGATCCAGGCGACTTACCTGACCCCGGAGAGCCAAGGGCCACGACAACACAGCAAGTCCCCTTCCCAGCGTGGGGTACCATTCTGGGAGAGCAATTGGGACAGAGACCGTGTTCAAGTCTATGTGGCTGGGAAGTCTGTGTTTGCTGGTGTATTTGTGCATATAAGCATGTGCACAAGGAGACAGAGACAGACCGATGGAGGACAGGCCACTTTAGCATAAGACGGAAGGGGTAAGTGCTCAGGAGATGGTCAGTACCAGTGAGAGAGATGATTGGCTGTCCTGTATGCTTGACTCTGGAAATGATGGAGATCCAAGACCAGGTGGACTTGCCAGCTTGGCCTCAGAATATAGTCCTGGTCCACGAGGAGTCAGGGTGGCTGAAACCAGGACTCAGGTGGGAGAGTGAAGGAAAAAGAAAGAAGACGATGGGAGACCAGCTGCAGAGGGCTCCTGGGCTCTTGTAAAAGATGGACGCCGGGTGGGCTACGAGGAAGGAGATGGGAACAATAAAGGAAATTTTCCCACCCATCCTGTCCTTGGTCTCCAAGTGTGTTCAAGTTGACTTCAGGTAGGCAGAGTTCCTGCTGATAATTAACTTGGCCAGCAAAACTTCTGGGCTTACTTAAACTTGCTACACATACACACACACACACACGCCCCCCCCACACAACATGCAGACACACCACACTACACACACCCAACTCAAAAACACACACCCGGGCTTCCCTGGTGGCGCAGTGGTTGAGAGTCTGCCTGCTAATGCAGGGGACACGGGTTCGTGCCCCGGTCCGGGAAGATCCCACATGCCGCGGAGCGGCTGGGCCCATGAGCCATGGCCGCTGAGCCTGCGCGTCCGGATCCTGTGCTCCGCAACGGGAGAGGCCACAACAGTGAGAGGTCCGCGTACCGCAAAAAAAATTAAAAAAATAAAATAAAATAAAAAGACGAAGTCAGAGGACCTACCCCTGATATCAATCCAAATTTAATGCAAACTAATCCACGATAACAGAGAGCAGTGGAGCACCTACCTGCGTGGAAAGAAGAAGGGACTATAAAGGAGTCAAGGAAACAATCGGTGGGGATGGAAATGTTCTTTATCTTGATTGTTGTGGTGGTTTCAAAGTAGTTTCAACACATCTGCTAAATTCAAAGAAGTGTATATTTTAAATGATGCAGTTTTATTGTTCATATATTAAACCTCAATAAATTGTATTAAAAAAATTTTAAAAGAAAACAAAATAATCGGGGCTTGGTGTGGGAAGCACGGAGGAATGTTACCAGCCCTGTTTGCCTCTGGGGAATAATTTGTACTTGAGAGTTTGGACCAGGCAACTTTCTAAGCACCTTTGCAGCCTTCATCTCTGAGGTCGTGTGCTCGTCACCTGTACCTCAAGAGCTGGGGTTCTTCTGACATAGATCAAGCCCGGTTCCTGATTGCACCTGCAGAGAACATTTTTCTGCCTTCTTGACCCTGCACCATAAAACCTGGCCAGACCCTTGCGCTTTGCTCATAGACATGACCCCTCTCCCGCCAGCTGGACGATCATCCCTCATTTCCCCCTACATTTGAAATAGTCGCGACATGCACAGCAACTGCTTCCTCTGCACAAGCAGCTAATAAAGAATCAATAAAGGGGCAGCTCGTGGATGTGCACCTAGACTCTTTCCTCCTAGCGGATCCTGAGGCTCTGTCTGCTTTCTGAGGCAGGTGCCCCATTTCATTAGATGTGAGAATGGAATGCCTCCTCTAAAAGCTGGGTTTATGGCAAGGAAGCCTTTTCCTGGGTCTCCAGTGCTCACGCTTTTCAAAATATTCACAGACTCCTCCTCACCATGGAGCTGGAGAGAACTTTTTTTTTTTTTAGAGGTGAAGGACTGTTTATTACTCATAGTGATGACAGCAGCCAGGGTATCAGCATTTTTATGCTGGTTACCTAAGCCCCAGTTCCACAGGGTGACATGAAAAGGGCCAAATGACACCTGCACGTGCCAAGAGTTGCATTATAGGAGAAGAGCCTTGAGCTCAGGGAACCCGAATATTTGGAGAGACCTTCTTTTAAGTTCCCCCAAATCCTCCCCTTAGGGACAGTCCCGAGGGCAGACTTGGCTTCATGGGCCTTCCAGAGCTCATCCAGGCAGCGTGCGATGCCACGTGAGTGATAATGGCTTCACCTATTAGAATACGCATGACCTGAGGAGGCTCTCATGGTCAGAGCAGACCTCATTCAAAGTTGAATGAAGGAGCAGGAGAGAAACAAGCCACAGAAATCAGATCAGTGAATTTCATCCGAAGAAGATCTCCTAGTGGGATCTTTCATTTCGTGATAAAGTAATGGGGAAATGGCTATTTCTAAAGAGGTGAAGGCCCAGAATTTCGATGAAAAGTATTTTACATAGGCCTAAACTCTTTTATTTTCTTAGAAGCGTCTTATGTTGTACGTACTTCCATATAAGACCCAAGACTTGTAATTTTCTACACTCCATTCAGCCACCTAAAGTCTCACTTGTGTCCTGAGAATCACAACCCGTAAGACAAACCAGCTGAGCATGCACTTTTGCACCGAGCCAGCTTCTGTCTGGGGTAGCAATCTCCTCTCCTCCCTCGGGGAATGGGTGGCACGACATAGAAATCAGTGGGTCAAATAAGAGCAACTGCACATGTCCCAGAAGTGACCAGACGCCACCGCGTGGGCGCGGTGGACCACACCCCACCCCTACCCTCTCCTTCAGGCTCAGCAGTTGTGCGTTTTTCTACTTTACGTATTTGACCTGTACATAGACTTGTTCCTGCAGACAGGGTTCTGGGTCAGCCTCCCTGTTCTGTATCCCTGAGGATTCTCGGCAGTGCTTTCTGTGTGGACAGATGCTAGCTGTCAAGCCCATGTCTTAGTTTGGGGTCCCCTGAGGGCAGACCCGGTCACAAAGACTTGAGTACAGGGAGGTGACTCAGGGGGTGGGGCGCCATCCTGAGCAGTGTGACGGAGGCAGGGGGGAAGGTGACAGAGACACGAGGAAGCCAATAAAAGGCGCATCGATGCAGTGTTACCTCCCTGGGCAGGTGGGGACGAATCCTGCGTCACTGTGTGAACCATCCTTCCGGGAAGTTCCTCCTCCCCGTCCCATGAGGGTTTACCCCAGAGGCTTTAGATGTCCAGAATTTCTGGGGTCCCTGGGCTTGGACTCAGCAAGACCCACAGTACCAGGCCACCTTGTGGACAGAGGGGCAGCAGGCCGCAGGCAGGAAACTGTCAGCCGGCAGATACCTGGCTACTGCAGCTCAGGGACACTCAGGGGTGTGCGTGCGTGTGTGTGTGCGTGCGTGTGCGTGCGTGCGTGTCTGCGTGCGTGTGTGTGCGTGTGCGTGCGTGCGTGTGTGCGCGTGCGTGTTCGTGTGCGTGCGTGTGTGCGTGCGTGCGTGTGTGCGTGCGTGTGTGCGCGTGCGTGTTCGTGTGCGTGCGTGCGTGGCGGGCCGGGGGCCGGGTGGGCCGCCAGCAGAAGCTACCCCAGCTCTTTGGCGTCAGTTCACATAGGGCCTCGGTTACCATGTTTACGCAGAACTTGTATGTCAATCATATTAAGAGTCATAGAGAAAATGTCTCTTGGGTGGATCAGGAAAATAGAACTTTCCAAATTGAAAAGGAAGAAAAACAGGGCTGCTTTCATGTGCCCCCTTCCTTTTAACTTTAACTTAGCGACTTGCTGCCATTTGGGATGTTTGCGGTGTAGACTTTCATCCCTGCTCTGGGCCCCTGCCCTATAGCAGACCCTCCCACCACGGGGATCCGAAGAGCAAGCAGATCAGGAGAGAGAGCTGAACACCATGAAAATGTTTCCTCCTTTTGTCTTTCTCTGAGCATGATATCCTTCTATCTGGCGCCCAGAGGGAGGGGCTGGGAGCGTTGGAATTAACATGAAAATAGAGAGAATCCAAAGAGAAAAAGGTAATTTCAGCTTATGAAATTCAAAATAGGCTTTCTCAGGACTAGGGCATTCCACAGCCTTGCATGATTGTGAGAAAGGATTAGCATCCCTTCCTGGAGCCAGGCTGGGTGCGTTGGGTCATGGGCTGGCATGGAAGGGGAGCCCTCCCCTTGCTGCCTGTGAGAACTGGGAGGGCACACGTGGGAGCCTGTGCTCCGCAACGGGAGAGGCCACAACAGTGAGAGGTCCGCGTACCGCAAAAAAAATTAAAAAAATAAAATAAAATAAAAAGACGAAGTCAGAGGACCTACCCCTGATATCAATCCAAATTTAATGCAAACTAATCCACGATAACAGAGAGCAGTGGAGCACCTACCTGCGTGGAAAGAAGAAGGGACTATAAAGGAGTCAAGGAAACAATCGGTGGGGATGGAAATGTTCTTTATCTTGATTGTTGTGGTGGTTTCAAAGTAGTTTCAACACATCTGCTAAATTCAAAGAAGTGTATATTTTAAATGATGCAGTTTTATTGTTCATATATTAAACCTCAATAAATTGTATTAAAAAAATTTTAAAAGAAAACAAAATAATCGGGGCTTGGTGTGGGAAGCACGGAGGAATGTTACCAGCCCTGTTTGCCTCTGGGGAATAATTTGTACTTGAGAGTTTGGACCAGGCAACTTTCTAAGCACCTTTGCAGCCTTCATCTCTGAGGTCGTGTGCTCGTCACCTGTACCTCAAGAGCTGGGGTTCTTCTGACATAGATCAAGCCCGGTTCCTGATTGCACCTGCAGAGAACATTTTTCTGCCTTCTTGACCCTGCACCATAAAACCTGGCCAGACCCTTGCGCTTTGCTCATAGACATGACCCCTCTCCCGCCAGCTGGACGATCATCCCTCATTTCCCCCTACATTTGAAATAGTCGCGACATGCACAGCAACTGCTTCCTCTGCACAAGCAGCTAATAAAGAATCAATAAAGGGGCAGCTCGTGGATGTGCACCTAGACTCTTTCCTCCTAGCGGATCCTGAGGCTCTGTCTGCTTTCTGAGGCAGGTGCCCCATTTCATTAGATGTGAGAATGGAATGCCTCCTCTAAAAGCTGGGTTTATGGCAAGGAAGCCTTTTCCTGGGTCTCCAGTGCTCACGCTTTTCAAAATATTCACAGACTCCTCCTCACCATGGAGCTGGAGAGAACTTTTTTTTTTTTTAGAGGTGAAGGACTGTTTATTACTCATAGTGATGACAGCAGCCAGGGTATCAGCATTTTTATGCTGGTTACCTAAGCCCCAGTTCCACAGGGTGACATGAAAAGGGCCAAATGACACCTGCACGTGCCAAGAGTTGCATTATAGGAGAAGAGCCTTGAGCTCAGGGAACCCGAATATTTGGAGAGACCTTCTTTTAAGTTCCCCCAAATCCTCCCCTTAGGGACAGTCCCGAGGGCAGACTTGGCTTCATGGGCCTTCCAGAGCTCATCCAGGCAGCGTGCGATGCCACGTGAGTGATAATGGCTTCACCTATTAGAATACGCATGACCTGAGGAGGCTCTCATGGTCAGAGCAGACCTCATTCAAAGTTGAATGAAGGAGCAGGAGAGAAACAAGCCACAGAAATCAGATCAGTGAATTTCATCCGAAGAAGATCTCCTAGTGGGATCTTTCATTTCGTGATAAAGTAATGGGGAAATGGCTATTTCTAAAGAGGTGAAGGCCCAGAATTTCGATGAAAAGTATTTTACATAGGCCTAAACTCTTTTATTTTCTTAGAAGCGTCTTATGTTGTACGTACTTCCATATAAGACCCAAGACTTGTAATTTTCTACACTCCATTCAGCCACCTAAAGTCTCACTTGTGTCCTGAGACTCACAACCCGTAAGACAAACCAGCTGAGCATGCACTTTTGCACCGAGCCAGCTTCTGTCTGGGGTAGCAATCTCCTCTCCTCCCTCGGGGAATGGGTGGCACGACATAGAAATCAGTGGGTCAAATAAGAGCAACTGCACATGTCCCAGAAGTGACCAGACGCCACCGCGTGGGCGCGGTGGACCACACCCCACCCCTACCCTCTCCTTCAGGCTCAGCAGTTGTGCGTTTTTCTACTTTACGTATTTGACCTGTACATAGACTTGTTCCTGCAGACAGGGTTCTGGGTCAGCCTCCCTGTTCTGTATCCCTGAGGATTCTCGGCAGTGCTTTCTGTGTGGACAGATGCTAGCTGTCAAGCCCATGTCTTAGTTTGGGGTCCCCTGAGGGCAGACCCGGTCACAAAGACTTGAGTACAGGGAGGTGACTCAGGGGGTGGGGCGCCATCCTGAGCAGTGTGACGGAGGCAGGGGGGAAGGTGACAGAGACACGAGGAAGCCAATAAAAGGCGCATCGATGCAGTGTTACCTCCCTGGGCAGGTGGGGACGAATCCTGCGTCACTGTGTGAACCATCCTTCCGGGAAGTTCCTCCTCCCCGTCCCATGAGGGTTTACCCCAGAGGCTTTAGATGTCCAGAATTTCTGGGGTCCCTGGGCTTGGACTCAGCAAGACCCACAGTACCAGGCCACCTTGTGGACAGAGGGGCAGCAGGCCGCAGGCAGGAAACTGTCAGCCGGCAGATATCTGGCTACTGCAGCTCAGGGACACTCAGGGGTGTGCGTGCGTGTGTGTGTGCGTGCGTGTGCGTGCGTGCGTGTCTGCGTGCGTGTGTGTGCGTGTGCGTGCGTGCGTGTGTGCGCGTGCGTGTTCGTGTGCGTGCGTGTGTGCGTGCGTGCGTGTGTGCGTGCGTGTGTGCGCGTGCGTGTTCGTGTGCGTGCGTGCGTGGCGGGCCGGGGGCCGGGTGGGCCGCCAGCAGAAGCTACCCCAGCTCTTTGGCGTCAGTTCACATAGGGCCTCGGTTACCATGTTTACGCAGAACTTGTATGTCAATCATATTAAGAGTCATAGAGAAAATGTCTCTTGGGTGGATCAGGAAAATAGAACTTTCCAAATTGAAAAGGAAGAAAAACAGGGCTGCTTTCATGTGCCCCCTTCCTTTTAACTTTAACTTAGCGACTTGCTGCCATTTGGGATGTTTGCGGTGTAGACTTTCATCCCTGCTCTGGGCCCCTGCCCTATAGCAGACCCTCCCACCACGGGGATCGGAAGAGCAAGCAGATCAGGAGAGAGAGCTGAACACCATGAAAATGTTGTTTCCTTTTGTCTTTCTCTGAGCATGATATCCTTCTATCTGGCGCCCAGAGGGAGGGGCTGGGAGCGTTGGAATTAACATGAAAATAGAGAGAATCCAAAGAGAAAAAGGTAATTTCAGCTTATGAAATTCAAAATAGGCTTTCTCAGGACTAGGGCATTCCACAGCCTTGCATGATTGTGAGAAAGGATTAGCATCCCTTCCTGGAGCCAGGCTGGGTGCGTTGGGTCATGGGCTGGCATGGAAGGGGAGCCCTCCCCTTGCTGCCTGTGAGACCTGGGAGGGCACACGTGGGAGCGGTTTTGATTTCCCTTTCCCAGAACTGCCTGCCAGGGGAAGGTGTGCTAGATAAGCTTAGAGAAGCATCCAAGGCGCAGGGGTCCTGGCTCTGATCCCTTCTGGGGACTCGTGACAACAGATGTGGCTCAACATACATCAGAAGGCCGGGAAGTGTGGTCAGAGAGAGTGAGCTAGGCTTGAACATTTGAGCCTCTCTGTTACCAGGGATATGGGGCCGAGGCCGGCAGGTCTGCTGAAGGGCCCACCACAGCCGAACGAGTCTCCTCCGGCATCATTTGGAGGAGGACAAGGCAGAGACTCGGTGAGGCCAACAGCTCTTCAAGAACCAAGGGGAAGCCACATGGACAGAACAGGGCCCTGAGAAGCTGTCAGAGAACAGAACACGAGCCCTTCGTCTCCAGAGGTCAGCAGAACACACAGAGAGGGGACGAAGACAGCCATATCCTAGGGGACGCCGGACCCCAGACCTCAGGTGGGAGCTGAGAACCTTCTCTCCACCACCAGGGGGCGCCTGGGGTCTTAGAGAGGAGCCGGTGGAGGCCAGGCTCCAGAAATAAAAAGGGAGACTTTTATCTCCAAAGACTGAGCGCCTCCTACCGTGATTCTTTAAGATCTTGAATCAAACTAAGTTTAAAGCTAGATTAGACATTTAGTTCAGGTGAGTCTAATTTTTTTCCCAGCTGAATGCTTTGAACTGAGTGCTGTCAGAAAGTGGTTGGGTATTACAAGAAATTGTATCTGGACTGAGCAAGGCTAAAGCAGACAATGGCAACGAGAAGGCGGTCTCCCCCATGAGCCAGGATGCAGGTGCAGGAGGAGGGTGTCATTCTCGTGGTCTGGACGTTGTGCACCTTCTTACCTGCGTCCAGATATGACCGTGGAGTGGTCTTGGTCTTGCTCCATCGGGGTCGCAGACGGGCTTTGTCTGATGGTGATGTTCTCCTGTGGAGAAGCCCAAGGTCAGCTGTGTGTGCCCGGCCAGCCCCTGATGTCAGGGGCTACTTTCCAATGAGATCCTGTAATAAAGGTAGAGTAATAACATTAGCTGGGTACGGACAAGCCTATCAATGTAGTACATTAGGGAGCTCCCAAGCCAACTTTACTTCATAAGAAAATGTAATCTCTTAGGAAGAAGGAACTATGGATCAGGTAGAAATGGAATCTTTTTTTTTTCAAATGGCTTGTCATGATTTGTAAAAAAATAAATAAATAAATAAAACAGCAACTTAGATGCAGACTTAACAAATCCTGCACAATAAATTTCAATTAGGTTAGTGAAGTTTATGTTCAAAAGGTCAAAGTGTTAACAACGTAGAATTACACAGTAAAAATATTTCTCCAACCCATGATTGTCACAGGATTTCCCAAATTTAAACACTAGAGTTTATCTCAAAGACAGTGATCAATATAGTTGAATCCATCAAAATTCAAATTGTATGTGTCAAAACACACCA
This sequence comes from Physeter macrocephalus, assembly GCF_002837175.3. Lineage (NCBI taxonomy): Eukaryota > Metazoa > Chordata > Mammalia > Artiodactyla > Physeteridae > Physeter > Physeter macrocephalus. Next base: position 133,553,774 of record NC_041215.1, on the reverse strand, counting down.
TAAATAGAACTGAAAAGTTAGACATCTAATTTTAACGTGTTTCAAACAAATATGAAAAAATGGAAACCTCATTAATATTTAAATATCTCATACACACTACTAGAAAGGCACTAAAACCTCAATAAAATGGACAAATGCATGATCAAATATATACAAATTATGACAAACAAATGATTAATAAAGAATTGGATAAATGCCTAGCTTTGCTAGTGACCAAAGTAATTTAAACAATGAAAATATACAATTATAAACAATCATACAACAGTATTAAAGTGCAATTCTATGTACCAAACCATGAGTGATTTTTTAAAATGGAAAATGCCAAACAATCATGAGAATTTGTCAAAATGAACACCCTCTTATACTGTTGGTCAGGTTATAAATTTTTCCAACATTCCTCGAAACTAATTAGATTTCTAGAAATCTAACCTGAGAAATTATTTCAAAGCACAAGGATTTCTACACAATATGGTCATGGCCAAAATATTTTAAATGGAAGACAAATTGGAAATAACTCAAAGAGTTAGGGTGAAACAGATTATGGCTTTCTATGAAATATAATGTTATAGATCATATTTTACAGAGATTTCACAATGCCTTGGGGAAATATTTCTCTTTAATATTTATCTGCAAAAAAGATACACCATTGCATGGTTGTGGTTGACCTTTAAGTTATGAAGGGTTTTTAGAGGATCGTTATTACATTTTATCATGAGAGTAATGAGTAATTTTTCATTTCTTATCTAGTAGAGTGACAAACTGCTTATTTAAAGAACACTGAGGTTCTGGTTTTGAGGATTTTTTTCCTCAGCATTGAGTTAAATGACTGAGCCCTTCCCACCTTAAGTAACTAGACTCTCTCCAGATTGAAACACATATTCAAAACAGTTTAAAAATAATTACAAATGATTCACTGTGTAAAGCAGCTTGTATTTTTTTCTTTTTCTTTTTCTTTTTTTTTTTTTTGCTCTGACATATGTGGAAATCCTTCTTTTTTGAGGAAAAATAATTTGGTCGTTATTATTCCAACATAGAGCGGGTGTCTGTCATGAATGAAAATGTCAATGTATTTTAATAACAGCATCTACCTTTTAGTATGGCAAAAGAATTAATTATTCATCACACCCACCGCAATAAGATGCCGTTCTCATCCTGTGCAATGTGCGGGCCTCAGCGTTGCATTATTAATGTTCCCTATTTACAGACGTACAGCGCAGAAAGCAATTTCCCATAAAAATGTTGAGTGTTTCATCCTGTTCATTTAGAATGATTTGGATAATGGTCATTCAACCGAATTATGATGATGATGTTATATGTGGTATTTTAGAAACAATCATGTAAAATTTGGTGTAAGAGTGAATCATGAAAACAAGTGTTTGGAAATTACCACCAACTCCCGTGAGCCTCAGCGACAGCCCTGTGTTCCCAAGGCCACAGGTGGCTCCTGGGAGTTCCTTGAAGGGCTGAAGATGCCTGCTGCTTTCTTTCTTTCATTTTAAAAATAAATTTATTTATTTTATTTTTGGCTGCGTTGGGTCTTTGTCGCTGTGCGCAGGCTTTCTCTAGCTGCGGCGAGCGGGGCTTACTCTTTGTTGCGGTGCGCGGGCTTCTCATTGCAGTGGCTTTTCTTGTAGAACACGGGCCCTAGGCGTATGGACTTCAGTAGTTGTGGCACGCGGGCTCAGTAGTTGTGCCTCTCGGGCTCTAGAGCGCAGGCTCAGTAGTTGTGGTGCACGCGCTTAGTTGCTCCACAGCGTGTGGGATCTTCCCGGACCAGAGCTCGAACCCGTGTCCCCTGCATTGGCAGGCGGATTCTTAACCACTGCGCCACCAGGGAAATCCGCCTGCTGCTTTCTTGTTTTATTTCCTCCAGAACCTCTCTTCTGTCATGCTGCAGCTCCATGTACCTGTGTCTCCATCTTCCCCCACCCGTCTCCACCCCACCACACATGCCAGCTGATTACACCAGGAGAGATGCTCAACCCCGCTGGGCCAATTAGATTCTCCATCCAAGGAATTTGGAACTTGAGACTTGGAGACAAGGCGGCATGCAGTGTAGACCACCGGGCATGTAAACTCATTTCGATCCTCAATAAGGTACACATAAGATGACCAAACGGCCCAGCAATTCTAGCCGCTCTGTGGCATGTGGGATCTTCCCGAACCGGGGCACGAACCCGTGTCCCCTGCATCGGCAGGCAGACTCTCAACCACTGTGCCACCAGGGAAGCCCCTGGGGTTTTCTTTTGAGGTGATGAAAATGCTTTGGAATTAAAAAGAAGTGGTAGTTGCACAACACTGTGAATATAACAAATGCCACTGGATTGTACATTAAAGAAGTTAATTTCATGTTATGTACATTTCCCTTCAATAACAAGCAATTCATATAGAGTTGGGGTCAGGAGCTGGCACTTGGCATAGTTAGAGAGATGCTAAACAAAGCTGTGTGGGCGCATAGACTGAGAACCAGCAGAGGAGGCTGGCTTGAGAGGGGAGAGTGAGAACAGGCACGCAGAGAGGGTAGAGGCCGGCGGGCAGGCCAGAGCCATGCATGCACGCTTGGTGACGTGCCATCCCCACAGTCAGGTTCTCCAAGAGTCCCCTGCATCCCCATGAATGCCCTTTCCTCTCAACTGGAATGGATCTCTGCCGCTCACAACCCAACAGTTTCAATCTAAGACAGCCTCTTTCCAGCAAAATCACGGGTAGCTGTCTCTTGGTCAATAGACCAGGCCAGGATTAAACATGGGCATCAGAAATTTGACCATCACCAGCTCACCTTGCTGAGTTCAGGGACTGACAAGCTGCTTCCGTCAGAAGGGATGTGGACGGCTCTGTGCTGTTGAAAACGACTGGGAGATCGTTGGGTCAACACCAACCGTCTCCTTGAGGAGGACCAGGAGGGTCTCATAAAGAGGAGCTTGGCAGGGCCTCACCAGAGACCTCCTATTCTCTGAAGATCAAAAGGAAAATGACCTTTTTTTAAAAAACTTTTTATTTTATATTGGATTATAGTTGATTAACAGTGTTATTAATCAACATTGTTTGTTGTTAATCAACATAGTTTCAGGTATACAACAAAGTGATTCAGTTATACATATACATATATCTATTCTTTACCAAATTCTTTTCCCAATTAGATTGTTATACAATAATGAGCAGCATTCCCTGTGTTATATAGTAGGTCCTTGTTGGTTATCATTTTATCCTGGGATTATTGTCTAAACCACCCTTCACCATCAGATAAATTCACCCATTGGGGAAATTTGGCAGCTTTTTTTTTTTCTGAGATGATAATTTTTTAAAAAAATACCAGTAGTTTAACTAGTGGTGGTGTTAGCTTGGGCTGATATTTCAAATGATCTGTTACATCCTTCCATACTTCCTACCCATTTGTCAAAGCAATATTGCAAAGCCTATAGCAAAACTCCCCCAAATTGTATAGGGCACCATGAAATGTAGAAAATTAGTCCTGTTTAAGAGTGATCTTGAAATATTTTTATAAATGTAAATTGGACCATGCCACTCACCTTATATGCCCTCTGTGATGGCTTCCCCTTCATATGGACTGAATGTTTATGCTTTCATAATTCATATATAGACATCTAATCCCCAAGGTGATAGCATTGGGAGGTGGGGCCACTGAGAGATGATTAGGTTGAGGTGAGGTCCTGAGGGTGGGGCCCTTGTGATGGATTAGTGCCCTTATAAGATGAGTCATCAGAACACTAGCCCTGTCTCTCTGCTCTCTGCCCTGTGAAGATCCAACAAGAAGACGGCCATCTGCAAACCAGGAAGAGGGTCTTCACCAAGACCCTGACCCTGCTGGCACCCTCATCTGGGACTTTAAGCCTCCAGAACTGTGAGAAAGAAATTTCTATTGTTTGAGCCCCCAGCCTGTGATATTATAACAGCCTGATCAAGACACCTTCTACTCAGAATCAATCCACCACTTCCATGGGGCCCTGGGTGGCCCAGCCTGTCCAGCATCTGATGTCGTACCTGTTCTGAGCCCCTTCCCTGGCTCTCTCCCTTGAGCACTCGCTGACTGTCCCCTGATGAGCTTCCCCACCCTCCCCCTGCTAGATCAGCACGGCCAGAACACCACGTTGTATTCACCAGCTCCTGACACGCCGTCCCCGGGAACCCAGTTCTCATTCTCTTAACGCACATCACAACAGGTGATATTTATATGTGCTCATTTACATACTGTGTATCACCCATGGGCCTGCAGGTCAGGGGTCACATCTGTTTTGTCTTCCCTTTGTACCCAGAGTCTAACAAAGCAGGTGCTCAACCAACGTTCGCTAAATTAATGCGCTGAGCTGGGCACGAAATAATGACCATTAGGAGCTTTACAAAAGATCCCCTAAGGGGTGGCCCATGCCAGAATCTAAGGTCAGAGACCCAGAGATTACAGAGCTGGAAGCACCCTCACATCCGTCAAGCCCAGCCAAGGCAGCCATGCCCAGAAGGGCTACGGGACCTGCCCCAGGCATGTGTCTGCTTGTGCGGAATCAGATCTGGAAGAAAAGTTGGCCGACCGGCCCGGGAGCGTCTCCCATTGCTCTTGCTTAGAAGAGATGTCCTCTTCTGGTGAAACCATTAGGGACAGAACAAGAGCTCCCCATGAGTGGTCTTACCAGGAGTGGACCTCAGTTCCCTGTCCCCCTCTGTTCACAGTCACTGTGGGAGAAGATCTAGGGAAGGAGGGTAAGCACAGCACACTTGCCTCCAACGTGCCGATCCTGGAGCACCCCCCGGATCCCCTCCAGCCCTCCAATATCGTGCCCGGCATTTCACACTGGATGAACACAGAACCCAGACCAAAAGCATTGATTTCTTAAAAGTCTCCGATTCCAAATAGCACTCTCTCTGGCCCTCCTTCCCTCCCTCACTTCCTCCACCTCCTGATCATGCTGCACTCCCCAGAGCCCTGCATGAGCCTGCTCCTCTTTTTCCTCTGCACAGTCTCCCTGGGCAATTTCTTCCATGCCTCGCCTTTAATTAACATCTAGAGCTGATGACAATTAAACCTCATTCTGGCCCAGAACTCTAACCGAAGCTCCAAATCCACAGAGCTAACCATGTATCAGGTCACCTGGCTGGTACCCAAGGCAGCTTCTCCAAACCACACATCTTCACTCTTCCCCAAACCTGTTCCTCATCTGATTTCCTCAACTCCCCAGTGAGAAATCTGGGGGCAACCCTTGTCTTGTCCCCGTCCTTTGCCATCCTCCCCCACAAAAGTCATGAGCATAGATTAACTAGGCTCCTGAGTATTTCTGGAACATTACCCTATCCACTCCATCCCCCTCTGCCAAAGGACCTCTTCATAGCTTTCCTGCTGGCACAGTGCCATCAGAGCAATATCTTAAAAGCCCAAATGTAACCCCTGCTGGAAATGATGCAATATTTCCATACCAGTCTATAAAAACAAGTACAAACTGCCTGGTCTGGTGTCTTCACGGTCCTCCTTATTCAGCCCCCTTTTTCTTCCCTGGGATTCCTCTGGGGAAGAATTTCCTCAGCCCCCTCACACCCTAGGAACAGTGGAGGACAGCTTGGCCTTCTGAGGCTCATCCAGCTTGATGCCCCTGGGCCTTTGCACATGCTGCTCTCCAAATCCAGAGCTTCATCCCTTCCCTGTCTACTTGATAAACACCTACTCCTTTTCCAAGAGCATTCAAGGACCCGATTTCCATGCCAAGAGTTCATGAGCATTTGCCACGTGCTGAGGGTGTGGGACACGGCGGATGCCTAGGCCAGGACTGGCCTTCCAGAGCTGCTGCTTCTGTGTAAGGAGGACAGAGACAGAGGACAGGCAATCCACTGAGTGCTGCTAAGGGGAAGGATCAGGCGAACCACACCTAGGATGACACCCAGGATAACCAATAATTCCAGTTGGCAAGGGCTGTCCTCATTTTAGGAGCAGAAGTCTCATGTCCCAGGAAATGGTTGGTCACCTTAAACCTTGTGAGGGTCAAGAAGGAGGACCCAGAAGAAAAGTCAGTGTTACGTAGAATAGAAGGCAGGAGGATGGGGAGAGGTTTCCAGGCAGCTGGAACTGCCCAGATGAAAGGGGAAGGGTGGCCTGAACAGGGCATGTCCAAGGAGTAGAAGAAAGCCCGGTCTGGCTGGGGTGGGCCAAGCCTTTCTGGAATAACCCCTCTGCCCTCATCTGCCACATCTAACTCACAGAAATAACCCTTCTCTTCTCCTCTGAGGCCCTGCAGACCATATGCCTACATCACACGCAGCACATAGACATTTCATGACATTTTTAAACTTATTACTTCATTTGCTATCTTTACCAATTTTCCTGTAAGTGACTTCAGACCAAAGACCATTACCTAATCCCATGTATCTGGGGTTAATAGCAGGAGTGTAGAAAACATTTGCAGAGTAGATGACACTTTAATTGTGCTTGTTCTTTCCCAGAGCAACTTTCAAGCACCCACTAAATTAGAACCATATCAAAGTAAAGCTTTTTACATGACAAGCAGGGAAACATTAATCCCAGCGATGTCAGTTTCCAAGGCTCCCTGAGATGCTAGGAGAGCAGAATGGCAGGAGACACCTAAGGCCAAGAGCATTTACAGACAAAGGATGCACACAGGAGAAAAGGAAATTATCATGAGCTCAGGCTTCGAAGGAGAAAGCGAGATCAAACTGAAACGACGTGGGGCTTTGTTCTCTCTCTTTGTCAGCAGACTCTAAGTCCTGTGAGGACAGAGAGCATCTTGGTCTTGTTCACTGCTGTGCCCTGAATTCCCAAGAGCACTTGCACTTGGCATCTTTGCTCAGATTTCACCCACAGAAGCCACTTCAATAAAGGCTCGTTGCTCCAAGTGTGGTACACGACCTGGGACCCCACCCCAGACCGACTGCACAGAATGTGCATTTTAACGATGAGAAGAAGTGTTTTAAAAGACAGCCTAGGTTGGCTATAAAAGTCAATTAGAACTGCTTCCTTGCCCACCTGGAAAACGTGTCTTTATCTTTGAACCCCCTGCTCAGGCATTCTTCTTATGAGAAACTTCCCAGACATCTCCCCTGTTGCCATCACTTCATCTGCCAACCTGCCCTACACGATCCCGTCTGTTGAGACATTTATCACACAGCAACTCAATTTGGTTTACGTGCCTGTCTCGCCCATCAGATGGGTCAGCCAGACTGAAGTCCTTGAGATAAGAGGAGGAATCTTATTCTCCTTTGCATCCCAGGTCTGTTCGCACACTGAGTGATTTGACGACGAGCAATCTGTCTTATCTGTGCTGGCCTGTGGGCTCACCCTTTGAGTCCCTTGTTCTAGAATACCAAACTTCACCAAGGCAAGTCTTTCCTCCCTTCTTTCCTCCCTCCCTCCTTTCCTCCCTCCCTCCCTTCCTTCACTCTTTCCTTCTTTCCTTCCTTCCTTCCAATGGAAATGTAGAGAAATATTCCAAGAAATATTCCTTTTGGTGATCCAGATGCCAAAATGACCTTTATATTGTCATGATTAGGTAGAAAATATATTCAAAATGAATAAGAAAATTCCCAGCGTGATTTCACGAGGATGGCAGTAAAGAATGCCGTGGCATTTTCAGGGGCTGCAGGATTTCACAGCCTCTCCCAGGTAACGAGGAGACTGGTCACTTAACCCATCTAGTAGTTATGTTTTCTCATCCATGTGGACTTCTGAGGGAGTGATGACAAAATCTAGGCATTTAAATAGAACATGCTGTGTATGACATCAGGCTTGGTGTTTATGCTGCAGTTCTTACACAGAATGGTGTCATCGCTTGGACTATGAACTCCTTGAAGACACAAACTCTGCCTTAGATGTCTGTGTGTTCTTGGCACTTGACATAACATCCAGATCAGAAGACAATCACGAAGATACTCATCTCTGTTGAAGACAGGTGGACACGTGGCTCCAGTTCAAGACCAGTTCTCTGTGCGCCCTTGAGCAAACCACACAACCTACACTGGGTCACTGTCTCTGACCCAAAGGGATGCAGCTAACACAGCTCCACCATCACCTCTGAGGTCATATACCATGGACAGTGCTACACATAGACAGAATTATGGCTGTCTTCTTTGATTGGCTCACTTCTGTCTGAAGTGTTGGTGAAACTGCTGAAAATTCAAGTGAATTCGTAGGATGTTACAATTTTGTTAACTGAAGTGTAGAATGATCACTAAATAACTACTGTTCTTACTATTTAGGGTTTTTCATGGTTGTTGAGTAAATTCAAAAGGAAACCCTCTAGGAAAAGTAAAATAGAAAACATCTCATTAAATACATCATTCAACAGTGCAGGGAGATATATTTTAAAACTCTCAAGAATGTCCCCCAGGATTTTTCTAACTAATCCAATGAATTTGAACACTGCCTTATAGACAAAAGGTGCTCAAACCAGGTTGTGCTTCAAAGTTAGCTGAGCAGCTTTTTTTTTTTTTCTTAATACAACCCCACGTGAGGTGTCAACTAACATACACAGAATCTCTATATGTGTTATAAATCCTAAAATATGTCCCTTCTTTGGGTTGATTGAGCCCTGAGCCAGGACACATGGTGGGCAAGCTGACCATGGCCTGGATTTCAGCCGCTAATGGTCTCCTCCAACAGGTGCCTTTGTGCAGTGTGCAAACTTCACACCTGTGTATGACAACCTTGCTCTCAACTTCCCCCCACAGCTTCTGATTCAGGGGGCTTAGATGAAGCTTTGAATAGATAATTTTATACTAGTGAGTCTAATGCACTAGTACATTTGAGAACCACTGCTTTATTATACACTTATTCAGCAATCTTGTTGACGTACAATGCATCTTTGCACTTATTCACTGATGCTTTATTTTAGTGATTCCTACATGTAAAAGAAGATAAGTGTGACTTTTGGTTGAAGCTACGATTTGAAAATTCACTTCTGTGCTGTACAAGAGACCTCTTGAGTCATTGCTGTAGCTGAGAAGCACCAACATGGCTCTCGAGATGATAACTCATTGGATATCTCATTGGATATGAACTAAGCAGGTTCAGTGGAGGATCCTAGAGTCAGCATGCCCTCCAAGCCCTGGGCACGAGTACCCCCTGGGGAGGAGCCGCTGCAGTCAGCACAAGTCCTGCAATGCCCTGCTTTGCACCTGTCTCTTCGTGCCAGTGGTCCCCTGGTGATAGGTCAGATGAAGCCTCATGACCAGAAATCGCCCCTAAACAGAAGCATGCAATATGTGTTTCTCTGCCTTTATAGAGGTTGCACTTAAAAGAAAATTCCACGAAAAATTGTGGCCTGCCCTGGTAGCTGGAATGCCAGCAGGCAAGCCCTGGCCCTTCAGCCCCACCCGCCGTGAAGAGCAGCAGCTGCTGCGTGGATGAAGAATCCACAGGCGTCCAGTGGTAGTCGCAGCAGCGTGGACCCAAGGGGCCTCTGTCAGCAGCAAGTCAGGGAGAAATGACAATGGCAGGGGTGAGGCCCGAGTTTTGCTGCCCATGTGTTGCCAGAAACTCTGCACTTTTAAGAGAAGACGGATGCTGGGGGTCTTATCCCGCCAAGGAACAGGGTGACTTACAGCATGCCCAGGCTGCCTCCCAATAGGTGATAAAAGGTGCAGTCACGTCTCACTGGCCGTACTCACCCCAACCTGAAGACGACGGTAAACTCATTATGTACATTAAATTTCACCTAGAAAGAAGTCTGGAAGTTGTCATGATAAATGTTTTCCATTTTTTTTCTATCCTAAGAATCTCATATCTCTTTTCCTACAAAAGATGCTTCGAACACTCTTTGGAAAGGAATTTTTACTTTACTTGGTAAATAGTTTGTCGAGGTCAGTTGAAATCTCATTCCTTTCAAAACATAAAACAACATTCATTGAAATCTACAAGGTTAAATGATACTACATGCAAATGAACCACGTACTCAGCTGGACAAGAATTAGCCTCCCAAAGCCCACTACTGTGCCTTGAGCCTGGGCAGCAGCCGGCTGATGTCAGGCGTGTCTTGCTGAGTCAGGGATGTGGGCTGGGAGAGTGGCATACCCTGAAGACCTGGGGCTCCCTTGCCCCTGACACAGAGCACAGATCCTTGGCTTTACCAATCAGACTTTCACACCCAGACTTAAATCTGAAGTGTATTTAAAAATATGAACCTTCCTCAGTACGTTAAACATGGAATTACCAGTCTGTCCACTTCTAGGTGTATACCCAAGAGAAATGAAAACATGTGTCCACACAAAAACTTGTACATGAATGTTCATAGAAGCACTATTCACAATAGCCAAATGGTAGAAACAACACAAATGCCCATACACTGGGGGAACGCACAGACAAAATATGGTCCATCCACACAATGGAATATTATTCAGCCACGAAAAGGAATGAAGTCCTGACACATACTACAATACGGACAAACCTTGGAAACATAATGCTCAGTGAAAGAAAGAAGCCAGTTACAAAAAAACACGTGTTATGTGATTCCACTTACATGAAAAGTCCAGAATAGGCAAGTACGTAGAAACAGAAAGTAGATTGGTGGTTTCCAGGAGCTCGGGGGAAGGAGGGATGAGAGTGACCCTTTAATGGGCAAGGTGTTTAATTTGCGGTGACGAAGTGATCTGGAGCTAGGGAGTGGTGATGGTTGGGAAACATTACAAATGTATTAAATGTAAATTGTACACTTTAAATAGTTGACATGGTGATTTTTATGTCAAGTGAGTTTTACAACAAAATAGAAAAAAGAAGAAGAAAAATCATATGATGCACAGGCACTAGGATAGTCAAGCCTTCTCCATTTGCAGCTGTGGGGCTCGGTGGACGTGGCAATGGCGTCCGATGGACCTTGGACTGAAGGAGATTCTGCTACTGACTTTCGGATCAGCCTTGATTCTTTGCCCATTTCCCAGGTCTGGTTCTCTTCAACTTTCTTCTAATTATTTGGCCCTTTATGGCTTCCTAGTAAATTCCTTTTTTGGTTAGTATATTTGGAGATTATTTTTGTTACTTGCAACCAAGAACCCTGAATAACACCTCTGGGGATGGCACCGTAATCTTATATTTTTAAATAGACTCTATTAGTCTGGAATCCATCTATCAATCTACCCATCCACCCACATTTCCTTTCCTTCCTTCCTTCCTTTCTTGCATCCATCCTTCCATTCATCCTTCTGTCTATCCATCCACTCATTCATCTCAATTCTCCTCTAAAAAGGACTGACAACGATCCTAACCAGCTTGGCTACAGCGTGATCTTACACCTTCCTGCAAACCCTTGGTCATGACATCTCATTATCACAATTACTTGTTTGATCATCCATCCTTCCCAATAGGCTGGGGACCAAGTCTATGTTAGTTTTTGCCTAAACCTAGCACCTAGCAGAGTGTCCAGCACAAACTGGTGCAAACCAGTGATGAACCAATGACAGGATGACTGCATGAAATCTGGTCATCCCTCTGTGAGCTCCACGGTGCACCCGCCAACCCCACACAGTGCTAAGACACACACATAGCTGGCCTCTGTGTTGTTGACTTCTTCCTTCTATGCTTCCTACAACCAATTCTCTTCTGCTTTCACAGCCTTCCTCCAGGCAGGTATAATTAATTTTCAATTACTAAGTTATCATCTCACTCCTTGAATTGACATTCAGGTCAATATCACCTTGGGATCTTGGGATTTGGGGTGCTAGCAATAATATTCAACATACATTTAACAAAATTTTCTTTAGTTTCCCTGTATTGAGTCAAAAATATGAAGGAAGGAAGGAAGGAAGGGAGGAAGGAAAGAAGGAAGGAAGAAAGGAAGGAAGGAAGAAAGGAAGAAGGAAAGAAAGATTCAATCCTGCATTGTTACTTAGGAACAAGAAGTGTTTTCCTCTAATGTTGTCCAAGTGTCATGGGATCAACAGCATTACCATCACCAGGGAAGTTGTTAGGATGCAAGTTTTCAGGTCCCACCCTGGACCTACTGAGTCAGAGAAGCAGGGGAAAGACCTAGCATCCTGTGCTTCAAAAGCCCTCCGTATATATTCTGATGCACGTTCAAGTTTGGGAACCACTGCTTGAAGGCAATGATTCCTAATTCTGGATGCTTGTTGGAATCACACGAGGAATTCTAAAAGTAAGTCCCCTGGAGATTCTGGTGTGAGCCAGGACCTAGACCCTCTGCTTTATGATGACAAACCTTGGCCCATGGTTTACATCTTGGTAGAGAATGTGCCACTATACAGTTGGATCACAGAGTCAAAATGAGAATTATTGACTCAGGAGAGGACTTAAAAATTATCTTATTATCAGATGAGAAAACTGAGTCCCAGATAGGTTAATTAACTGTCTAAGGTCACATTGCTGGTGTGTGACCCCAGGACTGTGGCATCCCGGGGCTAATACTCTCTTGTTGCAAGTTGATACATTTCACCCTAGGCTGCTTCGAATCTCACCCTTTGCCCTTTTTCTTGAGGAGAGATGATGCTTTCTGAATGGCTGTCACTTGCTCCCGCCCATGTCAGGTGGACCCTGTTCCACGGGCATCCCCCTGCTACCTGAGCTGACCGCTCTGCATCTCCGATCCCGCACTTGGAAGCTCCTCATCTCACCTGCACATCCCGCTCAGATCAACCTCCTCCAGGAGCTCTCAGCAGACACCTTCTCCATCCAGCTCAGCCCTTCTGCCTTTCCTTCTTGTCGTCTCAACTTTGTCACTGCTTCATAACATCTCACAGCTTCCCCCTTCTGCTGCCAAGCTCCCTCTGGGACCAACTTTCTGTGCATGTCCTTTCCTCCAGAGTCAAAGCAAACACACCAGTGTCAGGCAGGCTGAGAGCCCAGAAATGGGGCCTCTTTGCTTCTCCGTGCCTATCCTTTGTGAATGCACTTACTTGATCAAACGTCCCCTGCTCCCCCTTGTCTGACCCCCCCTCTCTCTGCATCTGCTGTGTCTCCGTCTAGCCCCGTGGATAGCCACCCACTCCCAGCAACATCTTCTGACTGTCCTTTCTTCTCCTCTGAGACAGCACAGGAAGGGTCTGTAAATTCTATGTGCTGTGAGAGACCCTTACTCACATTTCCTCTATGCCTAGTCCAGTATCACTTACCTTAAACAACCTTTTTTTTACCTCTGTCAGAATGAAGATGACCATCACAAGTTGTGACAGTTAATGGTTGTCCTCAAGCAATTCTTATCAAAAGCTGTGAGTGCCTTTCTCACAAAGATAAATTTTACATGACTGCAACCTAGGGAACAAGGAATAGCTACTGTGTCCCGGTAGAAAACCTTATGCCTCCAAATGGTGCCAGCTCACTGTTTAATGCTGCTACTAAAGAAGAGAGAAGCGTCTGTCTTTAAGTCCTAAAACTAAATATGGAGTTATGATTAGAAGTTATCACTGTCATTCAGTTCAGTGCCAGGACAGGTTCTAAAAATTGTCAGAACAGTTCATGCCACCGCCAGATCTTGGTTTCTAACACTGTTCTCCAATACCAGGAACCAGGCCTCCTTGGACAATGGATTCTAAGACTGCAGCAGGAAATACACAAGATGAGCCTGAGCGTTTTGTGGTGCCAGAGGGCAAGGAAGTGCTAAAAAAATAAATTTATGTCAAAGGGGCACAGGAAAACCAATTGAAAGAGCTCCCTGTAGCCAAAGCTGGAACAATTCAAACAAGAAAATAAAGAAAGCAGTTTGGGATTATAATCCAAAGTAGATAATAAATATCCATGAACCCATACTGATATAAATGAATGAATTAATAAATAAACGGGGAGAAGATACAAATCTCCTGTCTGTAAGGATTCCAAAAATTTATGTAGCTACCCCATCCTGCAGTAGGGAGATAGAGCTCCCCATACCTTAAGTGAGGGCTCACATGCTGACAGCCTTCAGAGGGTACATACAGTGTGAAGGCAGCAGGTGCTGCCCGGTTGGGCTCCCCGCAGATGCGCCAGCTGTGGAAACTGCCCTATTTAGTGCTTATGGGCAACAGAGACAGTTTTTTCATCAGATCAGCTCTGTGGAGTGGTTTTGCCCATTATTCCTGGAAACTTGGCCTCCTCATGATTCTGTAAACTACCTAATATCTTTTTATAAAAATTTTATTGAAGTAGAGTTGATTTACAATGTTGTAGTCATTTCTGCTGTAGAGCAAAGTGACTCAGTTACACATATATATATTCTTTTACATATTTTTTTCCATTATGGTTTATCTCAAGATATTGAATACAGTCCCCTGTGCTAAACAGTAGGACCTTATTGTTTATCCATCCTATATATCCTAATATCTTTTACATAAATTTCTTTCATTTCATTAGTTAAAGGCATTTTCTGTTGCATTTCACTAAGAGCGTTGATACATTCAGCAAGAAAAAAAGTGGGCACAGAAGGTGGCATGGCATACTTGAAGTATGAGCCCAGAAATTAATATAAATATGGCAGGAATTATAATCTATTATTGACTATAAAAATAATCTGTGTGTCTGTGTTTTAAAAGAGGATAAAATAAAAAGTCTTAAGGGCAATAATAAGAGTGTGGGGTTTTTTAATGGGTAAAAGCATGACAAAATTCTTGCCATAATTTGGGGTAGGATGTAGTTAATTACAATTTGCCAGAATAAAAAAAAACACCTTACAGTTAAGTTAAAACTTTAGTGGCAATCACTAAATTAATGAAAATATAACCTATGGCTCATCAACAGAGGGAAAAAGGGGGAGAAAGGTGAAAATAGAAAACTCCATTAATACAATAAAAGGAAGGAAAAGACAAGAAAAGAAAAGAGAAAGAATGATAAGTAGAAAATCAATATAAGATGGGAGAAATTAATCCAAATATATCATAATCTCAATAAATGTATATGGATTAGATTTGCCAGTTAAGACAAGAGGTAAAATATTTTAAAATCTGGCTAATGTTATTTAAAAGAAACACAGGGAAACATAAGGCTGCAGAGAAAAGTTTAAATTAGAAGACAGGAAAAGGTATATCTTACAAAAGTTGACCAAGAAAGTTAGGATAACAATATTAATATTAGACAAAAGAGAACTTATGGTAAATAGCCTTTGTAGGGGTAAAGAAGGACACTATATATTACTAAATATATTATTCTATATTACTAAAAGGAACAACCCAATCAGAAGAATCACATATTTGTATGCCTTAACCATACTGCCTCAAAATATACTGAATTTTAAGCCTTGAGAGAGATTTCAACACTTCTGTATTAGAAATTGGCATTCAAATATGCAAGACAAAAATTATAACCAGTAAATTTAAAATGAACAGGGGCTTCCCTGGTGGCGCAGTGGTTGAGAGTCCGCCTGCCGATGCAGGGGACACGGGTTCGG
>NC_041215.1:133537836-133538348 GCF_002837175.3 Physeter macrocephalus | reverse complement strand
CGCAACGGGAGAGGCCACGGCAGAGGGAGGCCCGCGTACCGCAAAAAAAAAAAAAAAAAAAAAAAAAAATAGTAAAATGTTCGTTTCCTCTGCAGCCCATCTTAATGCGGTTTCATTCCACTCAAACTGATGCTTTCAGGCTTCCCAGCAGCCTCCACATTGAATTAGTATGGAATTTTCTGTCCTCTTGTTCAATCCAGTTATAAATCCTTTATTTAATCTCTCAGAGTCTCAGTTTCCGTTTTTGGATGTGAATATGAGAAAACACTCCCATCTCTGCAAGTTAGTTGCAAAAATTAGAAAGCCTTCATGCACAGTACCTAGCACAGTGCCTGCTGTTATTACTGGTCAAAAGCCTGCCGGTCCACTTGTTGTCTGTGTGCTCTGGCTCCAGCCCCCTGGGAAATATGCTGCTATTCACAGGAAGAAGAAGGAGGAGGAGGAGGAGAAGGAGGAAGAGGGGGGAGGAGAACATGAAGGGGGAGGAGGAGGGCAAGAAGGAGGGGGAGGGG
>NC_041215.1:133485525-133537809 GCF_002837175.3 Physeter macrocephalus | reverse complement strand
GAGGGCAGGGGGGGAGGGGTAGGGCAGGGGGGGAGGGGGAGTCGGCACCGATGCTGGCCGGGTGTATCCCTGGAGTTGTACTAAACGCATCTCAGAGCAGCACAGCCTGGGGCTTCCAAATATGAATAGCATTAGTAACGATAATGACAATCGTGAACACTTAGGGAGAGGTGACTACTCCCAGACACCTTGCTGAGTGCTTCATGAGGAAGGATGCCGTACAGATGAGGTACTTGGTCTGTCTGGCACCCGTTAAGTGCTATGTATGAATCCGTAGTCACTCTCACCGCCATCGCCACTCTTATTTTACAGGCAACATCTTATGAAACCACTCCTCTGTGCATCCTGACCGCTATCAAGGGGCCTGGGAAAGCCATCTTTACTCCAGAATGAGTCGGCAGGGACCAAATGGAAACTCATGGAAAGTTCTGCCCCATGGGAGAAGGCCTTGCTGCTGAGACTTCAGCGCAAACTGAGGCCTGGGGGAAGAACCCCGACCAGGAAGCATGTTGCTTTTGGCCCTCACTGAGTTGCCCTAACATTTAAAAGTCAAGACAGTTCACCTTGAAATAGGGATTTTCAGCTTCTGTTGACACTTGTCAACAATGAGCATCTCTCCGTGTTCTTCCACCAGTGGCTCCACTCACTTCGGATGCCAGCCTGGCCCTAAAGGTATTGGGGTTCCTGACCCCTGAACCCAGTTCCCTGCCCTCAGGAGAAAAGGTCTCCCATGAAACAGACGTATATATTCTACTAAACAGAGAATTTTTAGAAAACACCTGCTCAGTATTCTCTGTCTGACTCCAGAAGACATAGGTCTGGTTTAATTCTCCCTAAAAAGATGATAAGAAGGGAACAGCCCCAGAAACAAGCTTGTAGATATAAAGAATGGAGACAGATATTATATTCACACTGAGATAAAAAAAATCAGGCTCATTATTGAAGGAAATCAAATCGGTAAAGCTGGAGATGAACTTGAGGAACCTCATGAGATCACAGAGGAAATGAATAAAGAGATTAAAAAGAGGAGAAAAGTATGATAATAGAGGCAGAGCACTAACCAAGGAGATCCAACCCATGAATAAAAGCCACTCCTGACAAAGAACACCCCAGATATGAGTATGATGCAATAATAAAAGGTATTAGAGAAAACTTTCCTGACCTGGAAATGGATTTGTCAACCAGAGAAGGGAGGATTTACAGTTTCTGGGCAACATTAATGAAAAGAGATGGATACCAAGACAAGGCTGACGATTATTTTTTTATAACTTCAAAAACAACAAGAGAATCCGTTTGAGCTTACCCTCAAAGAAATGAATGTCAGGTGGGTTGGCCTAAAATGTCTCCCCTGCTATATTAAATTAAATCTCTATCGCCAAGGGGCAAACATTGGCTGAAGCAAAAATTCATGGGTCAGGAATGACAGGCCCCAGAGTGACACAGCAAACAGCTCATTTGTCAGCGTCTCCAGGGGGAGGGGATCGTTCATCAGCATGGAACGAATTTGGCGACTCCCACAGGAAGCAGCTCCTAATGTCTTGGACCCAGGATGCAGTTCTAAGAACAAGACTCTGATGCTTTGACAGGTCAAGCCCACAAGTCTCCCCATCAGATGGCCTGACCTCCACTTTTGACTGACGTTAGGATCTAAAGGCACCTGTCCACCAGCTAGCACGGTCCTTGGGATTGGAATCATACTTTGCAAAAATGTCACCAGGGTCAGAGATACAGTTCCCACTGACATCATGGGGGTGAGGGTGCTGACGTGTCATAGTGAAGCAGACGCTTGGCAGGGTGGTTTCATTCAGGCGACACCACATGGGGGGCCAGGCTGGATACAGAGCTACATCTGCACCAGTTCCAGGCCCCCACGAACCCAAAGTGCCCTGCCTGCAAGAGCCTCTTTCCAGGATCTAAAGCACTGATTCTGAACCCCAGCTCTATCCTGGGACGCCCAGTATTTGTGGGCCTTTGCTCTAGAGAAGACAGAAGACCAACAGGAGCCTGCCGAGTACCTGCTGGATTTCCTATCCCTGCATCCCATCACGTGGACCTCCTCACCATCTACCTGACCTCCCAGACTCCAGGAATGGTCATTCACTTGGAATGTGGCTGGAGGAAGCTGAGGCCCTTTGGACTTGTCCACGAGGCAAAATCTCAGCTAACAGCCGCTGGAGTTGAGGCAATACCAATACTTCTGCCAATGGAGAGCACAGCTGAAGACTGCCCTGTCTGACCGTTTCTTCAAGATTCCCCTTAATCACAATATTGCCAACCTGTCTTTCTTTCGGTTTACACATGACTCTTTTCAACTACCTTCCTGTGCTGATATTTTTCTAATTTGAAACGTTTAACTTCAAAGGTTATTTTGGCAGTAGAAAAAGCAATTCGCGTTTGATATAATTAAGCAATGGCCCATTGATTTACCCACCGCCATACATTATTCCTCCTCTTCTCATTTACCATCTTAGTTCCTAATGAGTTTATCCTCAAACAGGTATTTATTGATGCCTTGAGAGCAACAATTCCAAAGCACCCAGAGGCCCATCCCAATATGGGCCAAACTGGGCTGAGTTATTCATAATTTAGATATCGCCTGTGTATTGTGTTTCTTGCTATCTTTACTAAATGAGTACAAAAAGAATTGGAATTTGAGAAAAGCACCAGATTCTGGCTTTCAATATACTGGGAGTGAAACAGTGCTTCTAACAAAATCAATTCTTTCTGACAGTTAACACTCAATTCCCACACAATGTGTGTCATTTAATAAGTAAACTGCTGCTCTTTTTAATGAAGCCAAAAAGATGATGTATGCCGTCTGAAGCACAATTATATCCCCAGAAACAGGGAAGGAAATGCTAATTACAAAATAGTTCACATGGCAACTGCTTGATAAATGAAGCCGAGAAAAACAGCCCTATGCTTCTTACGCATCCTTCTTTGTCTCTGGCAAAGGGAAGAGATTTGAAAAGGCAACTCGACATCTCATTTGGGGTGTCAGGTGGCCCTTTTTATAAGGTGGGTCTCTTTATAGCCCCAGCTATGCTGGTGGCTGGGACCAACACCAAGGACACAGACAATGAAAGGAGACACCTCACAGAGGAAACACTCGAAATCTCTTCCAGCAGCTTCTTCCTCCAGCTGCTAAGTACCGCCCTCTCCAGTTTGCTCCCAGGGATTGCAAAGTCAGGAGCTCTCCATTCCCGGGGCAGTTTGACACCTGGAGGGCTCAGGAAGCTGTAGGAATGAACAGTCAACTCTGGGGTTGGGCTCTGTGTGTTGGGGTGCAGCAAGGTTGTCACTCCTGGTCCTGACACTGCTCTAACTGGTGTGGAAGAGCCAAGGTTCCATGGAACCAGGAGGCCTCCCAAGAATGCTCAACTCTCCTTACTGTAAACTCTGAGAGGGTCTCTGCCTACCATTTGCCCATCTATGGAGAGTTTCTGTTTTCATGTCTATGAGCTACTTCTTTGTCGACAGCCAACGTCCACATTGTCCTTCTCAGGCCGTGGGTTATAGATGAGGCTCAAATCTGTCTCAGACTTTAGGACTGAACATGGGTCCTGGAGGAAGCCAGTCAACACTTTGCACCCCCTGATATCAATGATTGGTTCAGTGATGGACACATGACCCAGAACAGGCTTATCAGAACCAAGGAGATTCAGTTCCTCAGCTTTTGTTTGAACGATTGGTTGGAGGACTTCTCCTCCAATGGGTATATACAACCTGAAGTTTGAACAGCCATTTTTTAACAATGTGATGTTCCCTTCTCAAATTCCTAAAACTGATAATATCTGCTTCTTTATTGTACTGCTCAGTCTGACAGTGTATTGACTATTTAAATAACAAGCTTCTCAATGGTATTTCCGTCCCCAATTTTATTGATTTCTGTTGTTAACATTGTTATTTCTTTTCTTCTGTTTGCATTGTGTTTAATTTGCTCTCCTTTTCCTAGTTCCCTAAAGTATAAGCTTAAATCACTGATTTGAGACTTTTCTTCTTTTCTAACGTAAGCCTTGGACACTATACATTTCCCTGTAAGTGCTGTTTTGGCTGCATCCTACAAATTTTGATATGGTTTTCATTTTTACTCATTTCAAAATGTAATCTAACTTCTGTTGTGTCATCCTCTTTGACCCATGTATTATTTAGAAGTGTGCTGTTCAATTTCCAAACATTCAGTGATTTTCCAGGTATCATATTTCTGTTGTTGGTTTCTAGTTTGATTCTCTTAATCTCTGCAGTGGAGACAGGCAGAAGGTCCAGGTGGAGCATCATGCCTTTATCCCAGAGGCTGCAGTTCCTCTCCATCAGGCTGCACCAGGAGGGCAGTTTTCTCATGTCTCTTGACCTACCCCCATCTTTCTGACGAGCACCCCGAGAGGTCTGCAGAGAAGAGCCGGCTAGTGGTGTGAATTCCTCTTGTGTCTGCCGCTCTCAGGGGATCTATGCTTCCACACTGGTCCACACGTGGCCTTTAGCATGTTGTTAAACATTTTAGCTTAACTATTTTTGTCTGGCTTATCTGGCATCTAACTGCTTCTGCCCCAGGTAAGCCAGGGCTTGCGTCCTGTCTCTCCTTATAAGATCTTCCTCCTTGCATCTTTTTTTTCCATTCAAAAAAAAATGGAGGTAAAATTTATATAACGTAATATTAACCCATTTAAAGTGTGCAGTTCAGTGGCATTTAGTGCATTCACAGTATTGTGCAATCATGACCTCTATCTAGTTCCAAAACATTTTCATCAGTCAGAAAGGAAGCCCATACCCATTTAACAGTCACTGCCCACTCTCCCCTGCCCCAAGCCTCTGGCACACAAGTCTGCTTTCTGTCCCTATGGATATATCTGTTCTTGGTATTTCCTATAAATTGACTCATACAGTATGTGATCTCTTGTGTCTGCATTATTCCTTATATTTTCCTTAGTTTGTCCTGCAAGCCCAGCTCTCTGGTGATGTTAGGAAAAGTTATGATTCTGCAGATTATCTGATGTGTTGTTGTTGTCAAGATGTCTTTTCTTTCTACATCCAAGGCAGAAGCAAAAACGTTCAGCACATCGTTTTTGAAATCTTCCCCAAATCCACAACCTCTCCCTGAGCTGACAGATTTGCTATTGTTACTTAAAGCATCTTCTGAATTAAGTTTTGAGTTTTTTGGTATTTTGTTGTTGTGGAGGAAGAGCCATATGATCATATGTAGAATCTTTCTCCACTTTTGCAAAATCACGGTGAAAGACACTGATTGATTGATTGTCTTATATCCCTGAATATGTGTGAGGATCAACTTAATGGATTCTACATGGGTTTTAGTGTCAAGAAAATGTTTCTTTTCAAAAGCCATGTTGGCTTTTTCTGATCACATAATGAGAAGTGTAAAACTTGTCGTAGTTTCCTTATTTCCTTGGCTGTTAAGAGGCTACAATTTAGCTTTCAATTGGGATTAACCAATTGATTGTAAGTTTCTGGAATATTTATTTCTCTTCTCTTTCCAAAAGATTTCTCTTTTTTTTAAATGTAAACTTTATTTTCCTGAAAAAGAAAGTTGTGAAACAAACATGCATTTAGTATGATATCAAACATTTGTATTTTAAATATCGATATTTGTAAATCATTTTAAAATTATGAAAAATTTAAAATAAAATTATATAAGGCTGCCATGAACATATGCCATATCAGTACATATAGGACAAACTTCTCTGTAAGTTTTCTCAAGAAACCTGTGATTCGTTATAGTAAAGCAGACTAAATGTACAATAAGGCAATTACAATCTAAATTATTTATGAAAATGCTAGGAAGGAAAGGTAAAGGATTATTCTCATTATTCTTTAAATATCTGTATTGTTAGAACATGTGAGCATGTTTTGCTTTTATTATAATAAAAGAAAGAATGTACAAGGGAAAGAAGAAATAAAAGAACACACAAACATAAATCAATGTAGAGTATAGCTAGCTCCAAGCACTCAGAAACATGATAGTGAAATTAA
This sequence comes from Physeter macrocephalus, assembly GCF_002837175.3. Taxonomy (NCBI): domain Eukaryota; kingdom Metazoa; phylum Chordata; class Mammalia; order Artiodactyla; family Physeteridae; genus Physeter; species Physeter macrocephalus. The sequence continues at coordinate 133,531,824 of NC_041215.1, read as the reverse complement.
ACAGCAGCCACTGAGTACCCCTGTCCTTTGCACCTGGAGAATTCCTCCTTTCTGAGTGGTGTCCTTCCGTTACCTGAGAGTCACCAACTAATTCCCTGTCTGCCAAGTGTCCAGGCAGAGGCTCCCTGTGTGTACGGTTGAAGGAGGCTGTCATGAATGAATTTAAAGATACTTTCCAATCGAAGGTTCTAGATCGGATTTTCACTCTACTGACAATTTCAGTCTTGTCCTCTAGGCTCTGAGCATAACAGATCAATGTCAAGACAAATTAAATACATGAGGCCTCTAATAAACAATATCTCTGGATAAGATGAGCCTAGATTTTAATTCTATTACATAAATTCCATTAAAGAAATCTCCTAAGGAAAGAAATTATAGTGGGGATTGTTAAAAATGAACAATATTTTCAAAGAGGGCCAAAGAGCTCTAAATTCTCTTTTTAGTTAAAATCATGGGGGCTTCCCTGGTGGCACAGTGGTTGAGAGTCCGCCTGCCGATGCAGGGGACACAGGTTCGTGACCCGGTCCGGGAAGATCCCACATGCTGCAGAGCGGCTGGGCCCGTGAGCCGTGGTCGCTGAGCCTGCGTGTCCGGAGCCTGTGCTCCGCAACGGGAGAGGCCACAACAGTGAGAGGCCCGCGTACTCCCCCCCCAAAAAAAATCATGGACACCTTAACTCTGCCTGTATTTACAAGCATTCACCATACAGCTTCCCTCGAATGGCTTCTCTGAGTTCCCACTAACTCTGGAGCCCTTTTTGATAATTTCCTTTACTCCTCAGTTCGGTTTTGTAGGCACGCTTCAATAGTTGACACACAGGCACACAAAAACCATTGCAACTTTTCTCCCTGGAACACATTGTAACAATAACAATAACACATTGTTATTGTCCACATTGTATCATGAAAGGAGGTATATTTGGTTTTGCATCATTATTTGTATTCATGTATAATTCAGGGCTGCCTGACTACCAGGTTTCCTAGAGTTGCAGAGGTTGGGAGATGGGGATGTAGGAATTGAAAGTCAATCTAAGTATTTTAAAGTGAATTGCATAATGGTGGGGGGAGGGGAGTTCAACCAAATAAAACTGTCACAATTGGCATGGTGAAGACTTTCTTTATGAAATTAAAAGGACATTTGCAGGAGGGTGGGTGATGCGAAGCCTGAGTGCACCTGAGATCCTTCATATGGGTGATGAAGTCAAGGTCACCTCACAGACGGCACGCTCTGACCTACAACAGTTGTCTTCATATTGTCCAAGAATTTAAGAGACCCATGATGCTTAATAAGTTTCTGTGCTGTATCCATCCTAAGGCAATAGATGTACTTTATAGTTTTGTAAAACAACAGCTCATGAATAAACAATGGGTCTAATGCAAAACCCCTCAGGCTAAAGATCCACTTCAGAGCCAGCCACTCCCTGCCCTTCCCTCAACACATTTAGAAGAAGCAAATCCTGTTCAACAAGCAGCATCTCTCAGCCAGGAACTTGAAAAGCTGCCTTTCCTCAGCCTTAGAAGCAAATCTATAAAATCTTACAAAGAGAAGGAAAATAATTAGTGGGTGGTAAAATAATAAGTGAGACAAAATAATAATAAATATAATTTTCCAGGCTCTATTTTTTTAAAAATAAAAATAACTTTACTTTTATTTTTATTTTTAAAATAACTTTTATTTTAAACTGGTGATATTTTGGTTCATCCCTCATTAAAATTTCCTTTTAGTTCACCAGTATATAATCTTTTCTTTTTTTTTAGATAAAAGTAGCAGGATATGTATGTGAATTTATGAATATTGATGACCTTTGGATCATGGAAGAGTGTTGATTTAATTTAATTTTTTGTTGTTTTTGTCTTTTAATTGTTTTAATTTATGTTTTTGACATCTTTATTGGTATATAAATGCCTTACCATGGTGTGTTAGTTTCTGCTGTGCAACAAAGTGAATCAGCTATATGTATACTTATATCGCCGTATCTCCCCCTTCTTGAGCCTACCTCCCACCCTCCCTATCCCACGCCTCTAGGTCATCACAAAGCATTGAGCGGATCTCCCTGTGCTATGTGGCAGTTTTCCACTAGTCCAGACTCTACTTTAATTCCCACAGTTGGCTTCATGTTACAGGCATGATAGCAGCTGGCTCCAGGTGTCTTTGTGGCAGGAAAGTCCCCTAAAGCCTAAACTGGCTTCCATCCCTGAGATTCTACAAAGGTTCCTGGACTCCTTGTCATTCTTTTGCTGAGGGGAAGGACATCTGTTAGGACACCTTTTGAGTAGGGCCTGGAACCTACCATGTGTCACAGACAAGACCTGCAGTTGCTTCCATAGCATTTTTCCAAAATGAACAGGAGGCACTATTGAAACTGAGCAGGACCCTGGGGGGCCTTCACGGGGACAGACCCCTGTGTCCCCTGCCTCTTTTTTGTAGTAGAGATTTAGCCTCCTAGGCATTCCCCAAGTTCCAAAGAACAGATTTAATCAGAGAAGTGAGAAAATACAAAAACAAAGGAAAACAGACAAGCAAGACCCAAGAATAATAGTTTAGCCATAAAACAAAGTCAAGGACCTTTAGTTCCTCCTCAAGGGCTATAGATAATACTCTGAGCCATATTCTTGAGCTGTCTTACAGATGCTAAAACCCTTATTAGGTGGAAGAAGTTAACTGCGTGCTGACCACCAGCACGTAGACCCCAGACTGGTTGGAACCAGAAGGGTGATGATTGAGATTCCCAAAACATCACCCTGTTACCTCTCTACCAACCAGTCAGAAGAATGTCCATGAGCTGATCACACACCTACAACCCTCACCCCTAATGTTGCTTTTAAAAACCCTTCCCTGAAAGCTATTGGGGAGTTCCGGTCTTTTGAGCCTGAGCTGCCCATTCTCCTTGCTTGGTGCCTGCAATAAACACTGTACTTACCTTCACCACAACCCGGTGTCAGTAGTTTGGCTTTGCTGCTCATTCGATGAGAGGACCCAGGTTTTGTTCCGTAACACTATAAGTCTCCCTAAAGGCCTCCTCAGCCTTCTAAACTTAGAACTAATGATGCCCAGTAGAGTTGTACAATTGATTTATTTTTATACCTAGAATAAAAATTATTTCACAATTTGAGATAAAGTTTCCACTATAACTTTCTTAAGAAGCAGTAACAGGTCACTGTAAATTTCCCCTCATGCTTAAGTGTATTTACTGGTTCTTAGATTCCCTAGAGCAGAATCCCAAAAGCTTCATGCTTTCAAATTGAGGAACTCTAAGGGTCTTGAGGTTTTAGTCACTTCACAACAAGATCTCCATCAGGGGTGTCCTAGAGCCAGCACCAACCAGCCCCCACTTATAAGAGCAGATTGGGAAATGCTCCAGGATTTGGTGAGCTCCATTACCATTATTACAAATTCAATGATGCAAATTTACAACTAAGTAAATTATATTAAGAGAAAAAGTAACAAATGTTCAAAACTCATCCCTTCCTAAATATTTTACTATGGGTTAATTATCTCCACTTTGAGGTTATTTATGTCTTTTGGAGCTTTAAGATGGAAATATACAACAGTGTGCTACTGCATCTCTCTTCCCAGCTCTGCATTCAATGATAGATTGAAACTGATCTCGTTAGGAGTATTTACACCAGAGTAATCAGCAAATGTTATAAATCAAGGCTTTTTCTCCCCCAACTAAAGATCCAGTTGTTAAACATTTACTAGCACACTGCTGATCTCCAACCAGAGCATAGGGTTATAATTTTAGGAGTTATAATTTTAGGAAGGAGAACATGTTCTGAGACCAGATTCCCAGGTACCACACACTGAACTTTCTGCTGGCACAACGGGTGCAGTGCAGGGCTCTTAGTTTCCAGCAGTTGATGGATGAGTGTGAAAACTGAGAGCTTCAGGTCCATCTCATCACAACTGAATGCCCCAGGCTGATGGTCTGAAGGGGCAGGATGGCCAGGAGAGGGACAATCAGTGCCCGAGAGATGGAGCGGTCTGCGGTCTGTTTTTGCACCATATTCAAAACCCAGGTTGGCCAATGTTTTTTAGCCTCTGAAACTTTTTTTTAAACAAAGGTTTTTGCAGAGGTGTGATACGTAAATCAGATGCAAGTGAAGCTGCTCGGTGACAAAGTGAGAAGGGGGCCAGAACCCACTGCCCACTGGCTCTGAATCTCCTTTCTAGCTCCCAGAGGGACTGAAAGGGGAACTCCTCATCTGCAGGGTGCGCAGCTTGGAAACTTCCACCACAGAGAGTGAAAGCTGAGAACAGATGATGTTGATGTTAAAAAACACGCGGCAGCCTTGTTTCCACCCACAGAGGCAGTTTTCCCCAGAAGCTGTTTACAGAGGTGGCTGGTTGCACCTGGTAACCTGAGGTTCTCTGCCATGAGGATCTGTTTCAAATGGAAAGAAGGATTTTTTTTTAATGACTTCTAGGCCCCAGTGAAAAGCCTGGTTCCCACACTGACAGCAGGGAAGAGGCTTACCCAGGTCCACTCTGGCCCCAGGCATAGCATCCTCCAGGGCAAGTGGGTGAACGTGCACAGGAAGCCAGGAGAGACCATGGGGATGGTTAAAAGTCTCGGAAATGCCTTGTTCAAATGTGTAGCGGGCACCTTGTGAGAAAAATCCCAGCCTAGCCAACCATCACAGGGAGATGAGTAAGATCACAGATGAGCCTTTCCCTGGGGCTTCTCGAAAATGATCCAGCACTGTCAGATGAGCCAGGCGGGCTCTGTGAATGGAGTGAGATTACCCACAGATCTGTCCGCAGAGGAGAGAGAACTGCATACACGTGCGGAACGCTTCCCAACGCTGACGTGTCCTAACTCTTGACAGTCATCAAAAGCCACAGGCTTGGTTAATCTGTGGGCTTCATGGTTTTCTTTCAATACTGTAAGAGTCTCTAATTCTGTACCTTTAAGGTGTAAGAAGAGCCATAGTCTACGCTGTCTTCACAATTACCCATGCATACATCATTCACGGCTTGTGTTTTTTCCCTCAATTCTAAAGCATCCCGGTATCTAGAATTGACCATGGATGAATATTTTGCAGATGTGTTTATTTTCTTAGAATCTGCTTAGCCTTCTTTTTTTTTTTTTACTTTTTATTGGAGTATAGTTGCTTTACAATGTTGTGTTAGTTTCTACTGTACAGCAAAGTGAATCAGCTATATGTATACATATATACCCCCTTTTTTAGATTTCCTTCCCATTTAGGTCACCACAGAGCACTGAGTAGAGTTCCCTGTCCTATACAGTAGATTCTCGTACTGCTTAGCCTTCTTGCATCAAGGCCGCATGTGTTTCTCCATAAGCAGTTTATACCCTGCTGTCGCTTGAAACTGATCCAGCCTCTTTATCAAGTCACCATCCATAGAGGCTGGGTCCCCTCTGGCACCAACAACCCAATCACTCCCAATTCCTGGGCTCCTGTCCCACTGCCACTGCTGCTGGTGCCAGCTCTTAATGGATAAAGAATGGGATCGGTTGGGTTGAGAAGAGATGGGGGGTTGTGAAGACTAAATCATGTTCCACCCAACTTCCTCACTGTAAATTCCAAAAGAATCACTCTGGTTTTGTACATCAGTCTCTTGTGAGTTGGGATAGTGTGTGTCCCTTTATCCTGTCTGCTCACTTCAGGTAAAGTAATCTTTTTTCGGGTAACTGAATTGGGGGCCTCTTTGCAGAGGCAAACTCTGCATTTATTTCATTCTGTCTTTATAGGTGCAGAGTTCTTGTCCCAAAATTTAGGCTCTCAGGGGGTGTGGAAAGCTCCACTTAAGCCTAAAGTCCCAGGCTGAACTCTCCACTCCAGTCCAAACATAGAAGCCTGAATTTGAGCCACTGACCCGGCTACCAACCTGGTCCCTAACAGGATGGACTTTTATATCCAGTAGGCTAATGTCCCTCCTGAGATGGGCCTCCAGGTAGCAGGACAAGTGTTGGAAATGGAATCCTACACCTCTAGCTCCTTTCACAGACAAACACATCCAATTCCAATTTAAACAGAAACTGAACTAAGAAAAACATTTTACCCCTGAGGATAGGTACATGCAAACAAGGTGAAGCAAAAGAAAGAAAACCTGTTCGCCTTGTGTTAAACACCCAGGGCTATTTACCTCTCGCATCATTAATGCCATCTCTGTGTAAATATTTCCCCAGGAGGCCACTGCTGGTGACTCACAAACCTTCCTCCATTAAGGGAGGAGGGATGTTACAGTCTTTCTTCTATCACAGGCTGCCTCTTGATAGTAAGACGGATGTCCAGGAGGTCACCTGTCCCCCACAGGTGAGCCTAGACCTGAGAACTCTGCCCCATTTCCCCTCAAAAATACAAACCAATTGCATGAGAAATTGACAAAACAAGCAGTGCATCGACAAGTCTGGATGACCTTTTTTTTGTGGCAATCCAAATTTGCAGTGTCTAGTTAACAAAAACCTTACCTCTTTTGTATAAATATTCCAGAAGACTTCTGTTCAACTCGCAGCTCTGTCCCCTGAATCCTGCATAAGGTCTTAGATGAATCCAAGAAAACGTGTTGTTGAACATTAAATTGTCCCAAGATTAGAAACCAATTTAATACATGTTTACCTATTCTGAACAATAACTCTCATTGATAGTACAGAAATGCCAGGTTTGATAACATGCTCATTTACAGAGAAAGAGATAGGGCAGGGGTGGGGCTAGGGGTGGAATTATTGACTCTAAAAAAAGAAAACAGGTGGAAAATTCAGAATTGGTGATGGGACGGACAGCCTAACATTTGTCACTACAATTCTATATAAACCCTCTCCTTGCTAGGGTTCTAACAGTAAAAGATCCATACTCCTCTTTATTTTTCTCTCGTCTACCTCCACTGTTTCTGCAAAAGCTCATTACCCTTAAGTTCTCATGTATTCAGCTCAACCTAATTTAGAAGAAAAGGTAACACTAGCTATCATTTATTGAGTATGCAGACAACTTAGCCTCTATGATTTCATTAATTCCTCACACCAGCTCTGCAAGGAGGGATGAGAGGCCTGAGATCACGGCGGGGGGATGACCCAATCACAGCCCTTGGATAATGGAGCCCAGCTTCCATTATGTCACGGCCAGAGGACTCTTGTGGGTACCAAATGGGCCTGGCTGGACTACTTCAGTTTGGGGCTCTGAGGGAAAGCACAGGGGGTCTTACCTTCCCCTGGATGTCTTCTCTTTGATGAAGCAAATATGGTAGGTTCTACTGAGGTGAGAAGAAAGGAAGACACAGCATTGAGTTTATATGAAGTTCAGCTCGAGTTCATTTACTTCCAATGAAGTAACGGTTCTAGGGTAGGAATTATTGAGGACTGAAAAGAAAACCTTCTTTTTCCCCTAGAAGCTGATCGAAGTTCAGGTGATGGATTAATCAGAGTCAATGTCAACAAAACAATGTGATTCAGTGGTGGCACATGTGGCTGAAAATCAGTTTTGTTCATCTGTAAAATGGGAATGTTATCATAAACCTGCCTCTCAAACCTGTGGTCAGACTGATGCCTTCAGAACTCCTTGGCGACTTTGGATGGAAGCAATGCCTCCTTGGTCTTTTTGTTTTAACATTCTTGGATTTCACTGTATTCATTAAAGACCCACCAGACCTGGGCATCATGGATGTAATGAGTATGCTTGAAAGGCCTCCCAAGAAAGAACCTCAGTGAACCAGAAATACATGATATCATTAATTTAGACAATTTGGGCAATTGTCTCTAGACAACTTACCCACATTACAGCTTACGTTTAAGTGTATTTTTAAATTAGTTAATTAATTTATTTAACAAACAGGTCTTGTGTACCTACTGTGTGCCAAGCACCATGTTAGGCACTGAGAATGCAGTAGCAAAGAAAAATCTACACGGTTCCTGCTTTCGTGGGTCTTACAGGCCCTCACATCTCATCTATGATACCTGACTCACATCACCTCTGGAATTAAGCCGCACTCAGCCACAAGCCCAAAGCTAAAAGGGAAGACTACTGAATTCCAATCGCACCTGAGGCAAAGCTTACCAGAAACAGAACGCTTTTGGAGGCTGATACCATGTGTCAGCTTAAAAGCTGGGCCGTCCATCGTTGAAGGAGGAGGAAGTTCCTGACCAGCAGACAGGGTGGGGAGCAGAAACACTTTTCAACCATGGTTTCCTGAGTGGGTTCCCACGCGTGTTTGCATGAGCTCAAGACCTGTCTCTGCCACATGCATGACATGCCGGCTGAAGTGAGCAGCTTGTCTGACACCACGAGTGAAGTTGTGGGTTCCGGTCAACCACCTCAGTTTAATGAGGGCTGGCAACCACGTGTGTGTTTGCGTGTGTGTGCACGCTCATGCGAGTATCTGGGCCCGGCTCACCGGAAGGGTCAGCCCAGGTGTGTGTGTGCGTGTATGGGTTTCTACGTAAGTGTGTGGGAGGGTTCTCTGCAGATGCAGAACTCTGTGAGTGGCAGTCAAAAAGGCAATGAAAGATGCACAGACAGCTTTGTGGGCCTGCCACCTGTGCAGCACACAGGACCTGGGCTCGGTCTCATTCTCTGTTGTCACCATCTTGAAATTCTTTATAATTTTTGAAATTTATTTTTAAATTTTTGTTTTTTTATTTTTTAAAATTGAGGTGTAATTTACAATGTCGTGTTAGTTTCAGGTGTACAGCAAAGTGATTCAGTCATGTACATATACATATACGTATGTATGTTTCAGATTCTTTTCCATTATAGGTTATTACAAGATATTGAGCGTAGTTCCCTGTGCTACACAGAGTTCCTTGTTGTTTACCTATTTTATATATAGTAGTGTGTATCTGTTAATCTCAATCTCTCCCCCAATCCCAGTAGTTTTTAACGAGGGGCCCACACTTGCATTTCGCACAGGTCCCACTAATTATGTAGCCTGTCCTGGGAGAGGGCATCGAGGTGAGAGTGTGAAGGGTGTATGTGGAGGTGTCAGTAGGAGCAAGAGCCGGTTGAGTCCAAGTTGCTGAAGGGGGCCACTGAGCGCTGCCAGGCCAGGACGCCCCCCGCCTCCTGGGGGAGTACACTGGGACTCCTCGTGAAATCAGATGTGAGCCACCAGGACCAGAATAGCCACCCAGGGCTCAGTGCTGAGTGGGGCAGTGGGGAATATGAAACCTTGATTAAACATTTACATTGGCAATTAGGACACCGTGGCTACTGGAGTTTGTCCTAAAACATTCTTGTTACTCAAAACAGAATTTCCTGTACTTCGTGTTTTAAAATGAGCATATGAACCAAGTCATGAAAAGAGGGAAATTCATCTTGACCTGGAAAATGGGCTGAATTCCAGTAAGTCACAATGGAAGAGGTGGTTCAGGATGGATCAAAGGCGTCATCAAAGGCATAGGAGCCAAGATTTGAAGGCATAACCAGGACCAGAAAATACACCAACTTGGTTTGCCCAGGTGGGAGACAAAGGAAAAACATAACATGAGAAAGGTAGGTCGCAACCAGATTGTGGACGTCTTGGCACGTAGAGTTGAGGAGCTTGAACCCTTTCCTTAGAACAGCAAGGCAGAGGCTGCTACTTGCCTGCTCAGAAGCCATCTCCCCCTCTTCCTTAGCAGGAGAACACACATTTTATTTGGGGTAGCACTGCCTCTCACTTATACACCCCATTCCCAGCTTCCATGTGACTGAGGTCTGTGGACAGTGAACTGGAGTTGGAAGAGGTGGATTGATGGACCCATGAGATGAGCACCATCCACCCTCTGCCTCTCCTCTTTCTGTTGTTTGCATACAAATGTGATGCCCGGATCCTTGCAGGAGATGATCTTGAGAAGAGAAGCCAGGTACCAGGAAGGTGGAACAAAAAAGAAGAGGTGGAGAGTGGCACATGGAAGACTCTTCAGAGGTCTTCTTTGCATAAAGCAGAACCAGTGCTCTTAGAGTGCCTTACGGTGAAGGCAATGGGAAGTCCTGGATGTTTTGGGGCAGAGGCAACTCGTGATTCAAGTAATAGGGTTTGCATTGGGGTTTGAGGGGACTTAGAGGCATGAAGGTCAGGCTGGCAGCGAAGATGAGGAATCGGAATTCAGGTGGGTAGAGTCAGAAGGGAGAAGAAATGTTTCCCAGGACAAGGTGAGAAGATGAACAACGGTATTGATGGGTATTGATGCCATATTGGCCGAACGTGAAGGCAGGAAGAGAACTTTATTGGAAAGAGGGTTTGGGGGAAGGTAAAACAACTCCATATGTAGTGAGTTTAAGTGTCAGTGGGAGAGCCAGCAGAACTCTCTAGTAGATTGCTGGAGATACAGAGCTAGAGGTTGGGAAAAATTAGGTCTGGGTTTGGGATCACTTATTTAGAGAAGATTTTTGACAAGAGAGTGTGGAGATGAAGAAGAGCACGTGGAGGACTCAGAAAAATGTGCTGACCCCCTTACAGAAGGGACATCGCCATGTAGAGCCATTTTGTCTCTCGGGTCCAGATCTGCCCTTCTTTGCCCAGCCTTGTGATGCTGGAGCTGGACCCTGTAAATATTTCCCCTTTTCCAGATGTTGGAATGTTAGGCTTCATCAGAGGATAACACTGAAATGACCCTTGGGGCCATGGTAGCAGGAAGACCTTCCCTTCCGGGTTCCGGTTCACACCAGTGTTAGCCTGGGGGCCCAGCAGCCTGAGCGGAGGAAGTCGCTCCCTGCGCAGAGCTATCCCTCAGGCCACACTCTCCCCACCAGCGGCCACTTCTGAGCCATGCCAGACTGCCCACACCCTCTGTCCATATGGGCTGCTTCTAAAGAGCAGCCCTGACCAGTGCCCTCTGGCAAGTTCCTTGCACGTGGCAGGCCGTGTGTCCCCGGGGGTAGCCACACCCTCTTCGAGGAGGTCTGATGCTCAGAAGGGGGGGGTTGGGGGTGGGTGTCTCCTGGTCTTTCGCTCATTTACTGTCCACTCTTCTTCATCCTGGAGGTGGAAGCTGCTCCTTTGCACCTGCTTCTTCAGAAACCCTGAGAGTCCTCTTTTACGCCCGCTAGTAATTAACCTCCTTCTACAATACTAACAAACAATTCATTACATTACATTTTCCCTGTTCATTAAATAGTGTGGTTTCTGTCTCCAGGACTAGATTCTTACTGACAGCTATGTGGAAGAGAGATCAGCCTTTTTCTAATTGTTTATTTATTGTAGCTACAATATGTAAGTAGAGGGTAAGAATTTTAAAAATGAAGAACTGTCAAAGGTCAGAGCTACAAAGGTTAGTATAGACTGAATTGAATTTCGGTGATTTTTCTGCCACTGGCACATCCCCCTTGCAGGAAGGCTGCAGAGGGATTGAAACACCAACTCAGGTTGGACTGGATGGAGGTGAAGGTCACCCCTAACCAGGAGTCCGTGATTTTACTACGCATTCTGGATCTTCTTCTTACCCCCTCTAATATTTGGCTCTCAGCGTTCCTGTTAGCCTCTCCGAGGTATGATTATAGTTTGGTGTTATAAAGCCGTGGATGCAATACAAGAAAGGTGCCCACACGTGTTGTTGAATTAAAGTGTTTTCCTAAGGATGTTTCAAATGAATCAATACTCTCACCCAAGTTACTTTCACTTCACAAGCACAGAGATTCGAAATTTCTGAAAATTCTCTAACCATCAACAGTTGAAGATTTGGGGAAGCTACGCGGCCATCCTGTGAGATTGTTCTTCAATTGCAAAAGAGGCTTCAGTGTCACCCACCCACTTCTGTGCCGGTCCATGTAGCTCATCTGGGGAGCATGGGTTGGAAAGACAAGCAGAATCTGAATAAGATAGTCATGGTCGACCTGGGAAAAAGTCCCTTTAATGTCTGCTAGACCTTGATCAACCCTTCCCGTGACGAAAAGGTAATATCAGCTTATTCTCTTCTGCACACATTAGCTTCACCAGGTGAACGTGGGACTCTGTCATTTTTGAAATTCTATCCAACAACTGTATAAGAGTCTCCCACCGCCATTTAACTCCTAGTCGCTACTTCTTGATTTTCTAATAATTTGACCTTCAATTTTTATGTAATATTATTCAGAGAAAAATGATTGCTGTCAGTTTTCTATCACTGCGAACTCTCGCCTTTAGAAATTGACACTGGGGGACTTCCCTGGCGGTCCAGTGGTTAAGACTCCGTGCTCCAACTGCAGGGGGCGCGGGTTCCATCCCTGGTCGGGGAACTAAGATCCTGCATGTTGTGCAGCACAGCCAAAAAAAAAGATTAAAATAAAATTAATATATGCTCCATTAAAAAAAAAAGAAGTTGAAACTGGTCCTTTTGTCCCATTAATTTTTCCTGGGATTTTACTTTCATGTAATTTTTTCTCTTTCTCTTTGTTTGTAGTCAATGCTTATATACCTTTGTTCTTCATCTGTGTGTGTGTGTGTGTGTGTGTGTGTGTGTGTGTGTGTGTGTGTGTGTGGTTCTTTTAATGATTACTTTTGACATTAGGCATTTTAGATATGCCACTTTCATTTTCAGTGGCTCTCTGTTATGAACTGAGTTATGCCCTCTGCCCCCAAATTCCTATGTTAAAGCTCTAATCCCCAATGAGATTGTGTTTGGAAATAGGGTCTTTTTAGGGAGGCAATTAAGGTTAAATGAGGTCACGAGGGTGGGGTCCTAATCTGGAAGGACTACTGTCCTTATAGGAAGAGGAAGAGATACCAAAAATCTCTCTCTCTCTCTCTCCATCCTCCCTCTCCCACCCACTCATAGAGAAAAGGCCATGTGAGACACGGCAAGAAGGCAGCTGCCTGCAAGTCAGGAAGAGAGGCATCAATAGAAGGTGAATCTGCCGGCACCTTAATCTGAGACTTCCAGCCTCCAGGATGGTGGAAAATACATTTCTGTTGTTTAAGCCACCCAGTCTGTGATACTTTGTTGTGACAGCTCAAGCTGACCAATACAGCCTTTTAAAATATATATGAATGGATTTTGCTTTTTGATCAATTTAAGAATTTTCTAAAGGGCTGTCAGACACATTTACGTTCAATTTCTTTTGCTGTTATGTTCTTTTTAATCGTTTCTTTAAAAATATTTCCCTTGTCTCTTGCCTTTCCTGTGTGCCCTAAGTCTCATTTCTTTCATCTTTGCAGCTCTATAGAGCATATTTTATGTTAATTAAGACAATGAAGATACAGCCTTTAAGCCACTGGAATAGAGGTGATTGTTGAACTTAGGGAATATTTGACTGCCCGAGAAAGAGAGTGAAGCAAAAGAAAAAAAGAAAAAACAGAGGACATGGGGCAATCTTTGGGGAATGTGTACATTAGACAGAGGGATGGAGCTGTAACAGAGGTGCTGGAGAGCCCAGATAATGTGAAACCACAGGTGCAAAGGGGAGAGAGAGCTTCCAGAAGGCAAGTCTGGTTACAGGCTCCAAGGCTTCGGGGGGCCAACCAAGGTTTAATTAAGAAAAGATCCTTGAGATCTTGAGGGGTCACCTTTAGCTAAGAGGTAGAAGCAAAGGCCAAGGCTCAGTGAGTGCTGAAAAATGATTTTAAGTAAACTCCACTATTCTTACAAGATCTTGAACAGGAAATGAGAGGAAAGAAAAAGGCTTACAGCTTCAGGCGACAGCTGGTATAGGGCCATGGAAGAGACCGGGACACGTGTATTCATAGTGGAGACAAGACAGATAAGGCAAGGTGGAGAGGGTATCCTTCATGGAGCGTAGTCTGCAAAGACATATGTTAATAGCTTTGGGGTACCGCTGAAGAATGAGCACCGTTCTCCCTTCATTCCTAACTTGAGAATAAGCATTAAGCATGCAATTCATAATAGTCCGGATTCCATTAAGCTTCCCTTGCTGATGTAAAGGGCTCAGAGCAGAGTATGCCAGAGAAATCTTGGGGAAAATCACTTTTCAGCACAGGAGGGAATGGGGGTCATCTGCAAGTCAATGGCTGCCATATCTAAATCCAGTGAATGTCCTGGAAGAGTCTAAGGATGAACAAATGCAGCATTTGGGGGTGAGATCCTTCATGTTTCTACCTCATCTGTGTCTCACTCTGTGAGATTTTTAATTTAACCAATTTTAAAGACTAAGCTCGGAAGCTGAGTGACCTGTCCCAGGAGGCAGACTCGTCAGATGATGCGAAAAATGCTCCAATCCTGATTCCTTGGCTCTGAGTTCAATGCTCTTTTCACAACATGACACTCCTTTTCAGCACTCATCTCCTCAACAGCCAAGTTCCATAAAGGGGATAGAACAAGAGGGTCTACATGACAGACCATAAAAGTGACATAACTGTAGGAGCTCCGCACTCTTTGGCACACCATCTCTCACATTGAGTGATTCACCCAAGTTCACCACCTTTATTCCTGGAGAGAGTGTTCTTGCCAGAATCCTGCCTCCTTTCCTACAACTAGGGGCCTCTGTAGGACAACCTATAAAAATCCTAATGTCCCATCACCCCTTTCCTGGAGGTTAAAGGCAGCCCTCTTCCCCTCCAGGGCTCTTCCACCATCACAGGAGCCTCTCAAGCAGAAGCCACGCAAAGTCCAAGGGAGAAAGAAGCAGGATGGAGAGAATGGGGTGTGAGAATGACCTCAAATACTATGACTCACAACCCAAACAAAGCCGTGTGGGTTTGTTTTAGCCAGTAGCTTTTAAAATAGTCACCAGAATTGCATCATTCTAAGATTTTTTTTAAACGTAAGATTACACCAAATTCAAATGTCTTGAAATTCAAGTAGAAAACGTATATACATAATTTAGAATCCCACAAGGCTCAAAGGTCTGTAGAGCTTGATTTAAAATGTATTTAAAAACTAAAAAGAAATACAAAACCCAGGCAAGTAATCATCTCGAGTGGGAGCTGCTGACATCTGACATTCAAATGAGAAAAAAGTAATGTGGGTGCGTATCTTAACTCCTGCTACAAAGGCTACGTGAGCTATGAGACCAGCTTCTTTATAAGTTTGTAACTCATGATACAGTGGCTCTGAAAAGGTCCTCTTTTGGCTCAATGAGTGGGTATGTCTGCAGCCATAGATTTCTTATGCAAATACAATCTCCGGTTCTAAATTATCTCAGTTAACTGGGATGTTTACTGGATGAGATTTCCTTAGCGTTATACATTTGGCCACTCGAGAAATATTTAGAATCAAGCAACTTCAGTTATTAGGATCTTAACTGTCTTCTTTAGAGACAGAAATCTTTTAACTCTAGAAAGATTTAGAATTAAATATAAAAAGGCTTAAGAAAGACAAAACCAAACTGTACATGATGGGTAACTTAATACGCTTGTATCATTTAAAAGAATGCAGTTTATTAGTGTGAGCACCTTCTTTCGCTCTTTTACATTACATGATGGATGAGTTAGTTTAGACCCTTCATTTTCATTTGAAATCTTAACAAATGTATCTACAAATTTAGAACATTAGAGAGAACTTTAGGTTTTACACATGTAAATTTAAACAAATTATTTATCTTAGGGAAGATTTCTGTTATTACATTGCTTTCAAAGATACAATAATAAGACATAACTGATTTCTCAACAGAAAGGGTGGGAACCGAAAGGCAATGGAATGACATCTTGAAAACACTGAAAGAAAACAACTGCTAATGTAAAATTATGTACAAGCAAAACTATTCTTCAAAAGCAAAGGCAAAATAAAAGCAAAGTCAGAGAAACAAATACTGAGAGAATTTATCTCCAACTGATATAAACTAAAAGAAGTATTAAGAGGAGTTCTTTAGGAAGAAGGCAAATGATTCCAGTCAGAAGCACAGTAAAACAAGAAGGAATGAGGAGCACTGCACTGGGTGAATATGTGGGTAAATTTTAAAATATCGCTTACTGTATCAAACAAATGATAATGTATCGTGGGATTTAAAATATAAAATCAAAATGCGTAGTAACAATATCACAAAAGGCAGATAGGGTAAACAGATTGAAAGTGTTGTAAGGTCTTTGCATTATTCTGGAAAGGATAAAAATGCTGATACATATTAGATCTTAATAAGTGAAGGATGTATATGATAATCTCTATGTTAACCACTGAAAGAATAATAAAGGAAGGTACATCAAAAATACTAATAGAAAAGAATGAGGGAATAATCGTTGATTATTCCAAAGGAGACATAAAGGGGAAGAAAGAACAAAGAACAATTTTCCACTATATATACTTTTCAGCAGATTTTATATTTCTACTAACTTTGCCCTCCTTTTTCTATTGTAATAATTATCCTACCTTTGACTTGATCTCTGTGAACACCATCTATCTTTCTACACTTTTTCTCAATTAATATTTATAAAAACCTTGGAAGTTAGGTACTATTATGTATATTTTACTAGTAACGAGACAAGTGAGTTCAAGTAACTTGCCCAAGAAATAAAAACCAGTAAGAATTTTATCTTAAACCATAACCTCACACTAATCTGTCCCCACAGAAACTCAGGGGAATGGGACAGCATACAGGACAATGGTGGTTCGGTAGACCAAGCCCTTTGGGGCTGTTCTGACTTGTGATCCATTTTGCACCAGGCATTTAAATTCAACAGACACTTACTCAATTTATTAAAGGAGTACCATGCTAGATGCTAGAAATATCCAAACGACTTAACCTCATTGGCCACTCTAGCTGAAAGCAGAAGAATGAGGTTGTTAGGTGTTTTTTTTAAATTATTAAACTTTTTATTTTGAGATAACTATAGCTTCATATGCACTTGTAAGAAATGATACAGAGAGATCCTATGTACTTTTTACCCAGTTTGCCCCAATGGTACCATCTTGCAAGACCATAATACAATATCACAAAGAGTATATTGACATTGATACAGCCAAGATGCACATTTCCATCACCAGATCCTCATGTTGCCCTGGTATAGCCACACCCACTTCCCTCCTTCCTACTCCTCAACCCCTGACAACCATGAATCTGTTCTCCATTCTATAATTTTTTCACTTCAAGAATGTTATATAGTGGAGTCATATGGTGTGTAAGCTTCTGAGATAGGCTTTTTTTACTCAACACGATTCCTTAGAGATTCATCCAGGTTGTTACATGTATCAGTAGTTTCTTCTTTTTTTTATTGCTTAGTATATTCCATGGCATGGATGTACCATAGTTTGTTCAGCCATTCCCATGTTAAAGAACATCTGGGTTTTTTCCAGTTTGGGGCTATTACAAATCAAGCTACTATGAACATTTATTTGTCTACAGATTTTTGTGTGTATGTTTTCATTTCTCTTGGATAAATGCCCAAGAGTGCAACTGATAGGTTATAGTTGCATGTTTAGCTTTTTAAGAAACTCCTGAGCTGCTTTCTAGAGCGGATATACCATTTGGCACTCCCACCAGCAATGTGTGAGTGATACAGTTTCCCCACATCCACTTGGTATTGTCACCATTTTAATGTCAGATAACTCGAACGAACCTGTCATTTCGATTTCGACATCTATTGATTATTTTCATTTGATCTGAAATCTTCCTGGTTCTTGATGAGTGATTTCCATTGAAACCTGGATGTGTAGGGTAGTATGTTCTGAGCCATTGTGTCTTATTTAAACCTGTTTTTGCTGTCTTCCTCTGACATTGCACCAGTAGGGAAGAAGGGATGCCACCTTGCCATTGATACCTGAGTGGGGAGGGCTCCTTGTTATTGTTGGTGGGGGGGGAGTTCTAGCACTTGCAGGTCTCCCTTGATGCCTCCCTGGCTGGGACACAGTAATGTCTTGTTATGGCTTCACTGACACCAAGGGAGGGTGGCCTCATTACCACTGGATGGTAGAGAAAGCCCTGATTATCCCAGTGGGGAGAGGGGTGGGCTCCTCATTACTTCTGGGTGGGAAGGAAAGTCCAGCTTCTTACTCAGCCTTCTCTGAAACCACCCTGAGGGAGTGTTGGAGCCTTTTCTGTCTTGATAGGCTGCCCTTTCCTGGTCCTTTGGCCAGAGAAAATAGGCTTTTGTTTGGGATTTTGTTTGTCTGAGACTTTCCAAATTACTGGCTCTTCAGCCCCAAATCTGGGCTATATGAGGCAAAAAGGGAACCTGGGAAATTGGTTCTGGTCTGCCTTCTCTCCACCTTTCAGAATCTCCTTTATGTGTACTTTATATGTAATGTCCAGGGTTTTTAGTTGTATTTGGTAAGCGGAATAGTATACCTACTCCAGCTTCACAGAAGTGGAAGTTGGGCAAGAACTAAGTTTTTAAGGGTTCTGACGTGGGGCGAGGGTAGGGTTTCCAACCACCAACAAGCAATGCTCCCACACCAACTGGCTATCCTCACTCCAATTCCATTCTGACACTGTCTACCTGGAGAAAGAGCCAGATCTCACAGGTTAGGGGATCAGTCCAACAAGACTGCCAGTCACAAACCCAAGTTGTCACCTGTGCTCCTGACCAACGGTTATAAATTGGAGGTTTTAACAACCGCCTCCCCCCTTGTGTTGGATATGATTTGCTAGAGCGGCTCACAGAACTCAGAGAAACACTTTACTTACTAGATTTACTTACTAGATTTATTATAAAAGGAAGATATGCACAGGGCAAGGTCTGGGGAAAGGACACAGAGCTCCCATACCCTCTCCCAGAGCTCCACTCTCCCCACCTCTCCACCTGTTCACGCACCTGGAAGCTCACTGAATCCTGTCCTTTTGGGTTTTTATAGAGGCTTCATTACATAGGCATGATTGATTAAATCATTAGCCATTGGTGATTGAACTCAATCTTCAGCCCCTCTCCTCTTCCCATAGGTCAGCTTTACCTGGTAACCCATCCCCAATCCTAGGCGTTTTCCAAAAGTCACCTCATTAATGTAACAGAAGACTCCTTTATAGCTCTCATCACTTAGAAAATTACAAAGGTTTTAGGAGCTCTGTGCCAGGAACAGGGACAAAGACCAAATATATATTTCTTATTATAAATCCCAATATCAATTTTTAAAGTTCATTTTAACCCTAAAAGTATCCATGGAACTTCTGATTGATGGGAGCATTTAGCCCTAGCAAAGAAGAGGGAGGAAATGCTTATGTTGTCCTTCTCGGGGTCATTCTTGACATTGACTGTTCGTTGTTCAGTCCCCTCATTCCTCTGCAGTCTCTAGAGCAACACAAAAAATGCCAACCAGAATGAATTACTTGGATGTCTGGAAATTAGCACTTCCAATTCAACTCCAACTTCTCCTAATGAGTCTCAAGCTGTCTTTATGGCACGTTTAAGCCCGATTTGTCACTGCACTATCTATCAAGTCAGAGAAGCTATAGCTGTGATACTCTTGTCCTAAAAGGGGGACAGGATGTGGTCCTAGAACGGACATCAGCAGCCTTCAATCAAGGTCCACACTACCACTAAGTAGCCATGTGACCTGGGCCCTCCGTGAGACTTGATTCCCTAGTTTTAAATATATATCCCCATACCCTCCTACAGACCTTGGATTTCGTTGCATAGGATAGAGGAGCCCCAGGCATATATGTGATATAACAACCAAAAACATGACAAAGGATTTGAAGCCAATCTTGAGCTGAGTTACATTTATATGCTAGTTTCCACAGGGTCAATCCATTTTCAGTGGGTTCAGTGGACAGGGTTTATATTTACAGGAACAAGGGGTTATGCAAGTCTTGTGCTCAGGAGAAACTGGTAGGTCACATCCCTTTGCACTTATTAGCAGTAACAATTAGCAATGTCGCTTTTCGGAGAGGGTGGTCCAACACCCCTTCCCATTCTCTTGGTAAGAGAAGCCCTGTTACGGGGAACCCATGCCTTATGGATTATGAGATGAGCCCATTCTTCTCCATTGTAGAAGCCACAGGACCCAGGCCTGACCAATCAGAGTAGCCCATTTTCCTGGCTGCAGTGACTGGTGAAGAAAGGGCATGTGACTGCAACTGGGCCAATCACAGTCTTTTCTAAGTCCTGATGTGCAAACCTAAAAGAGGGATTGACAGCCCAGGGCTGCCAATGCCTACCCCTCCTGCCCTGCTGAGAGAGACCCTTAAGGGTGGGTCCACACAGAAGAGAAGGTGGCTAAGAGTGGGACTGAGGGTGATGCTATGGTTGGGGGAGTTCCTATGAGGAATTTCCTTACATTCCTTCTAATTCCAAGATTTATTTTCCATGGGGAACTTGGGAGGAGTGGTTTGTTAATAGTGAGCTCGCTAGAAACAGCCAAGAGAAGTCTTCATATTCTCCCAGCTCTTCCTGGGTGTGAATGAATCCATTTCCAAGTTCAAGAACAACAGTCAAGAGCAAACGTGTCCTCTCAGGCAAAGGCTTAACTGTGTGGCCAAAGCATTGATTCTGTGAAAGCAGTTCATCTCCTGTTTCTGAAAGACCATAGAACCTGTGGCTCTTTCTAGATATCACCTTGCTCCAGGCCCAGACCTTCAGGCCAGGAAGCACCACCTTGACTTGAAGGGAGAAGAGCTTACAGAACCCATGTGTACCTTGGAGGAAACCCCATCTCCAATCTCATCCAAATTCTAGCAGACTAACTGCTTGAATTCCATACTCCCAAGAACCCAGGTCTCTGTCTATTTTATAAGGCAAGTTCTTTTAAGAAAAGTGAGACAAAGACAATTTGATAAAGAGTAATTTTCATGAGAGAAAGATGCTATAATTTCAGATCCTGGAGGTGGACTGGTTACTCTCCTTAACTCCCTGGTCATACCAGAAATATCAGCAAAAGTGTTAGTGAAATCAATCCTTGCACCAGGAGAGAGAAGCATGGCTGTGTGTTGTGCATGAGATCTCCGAATTTATCTTCTGTAGAACAAGTTAATTGTACTACGTAGGGATGGCAAAGGGGTTTCAATTCTTGCATCAACTTTGGACAGTTGGTGGGGCTGCTCAGTGAACAAAGAGTAGGGAGGTGCATGTGGCCTCAGTAGGACAGGGCCTGCTCAGTGATGGCTCCATGGAGATGAGCAGTGCGGAATATGCAGTGAGGCACCCGAGGGCTAGGTTACCTTACACGTCTCCTCAAGCCCAATTGGCTCTTAGGACTCTCTCTGATTCTACAGATGAAGCGTTGATGCTACATGAGTCCCATGTTCCCTCCAAGAGCACAAAATCCCCTGTTTCTTTAACAGGCAGACCACAGAATTCTCCTTCCTGAGAATCTTTTGTCATTGGAGCCCAAGCTGAAAGCTATGCATGATTTGCTTGCAAATGACTCAAGAATCACCATTTTACTCTATCTCAGGCAGGCTTGCTCTTGGGGTCTTGGCTCTGGAGAAGTAATGGAAACTCATGGGAGGTTTCAGGTGCTATTTTTCCAACACCCGCCTTCTACAAATTTCAACCGACGGACGCCAGGAACGAGGTGGGATCCAAGCAGAGCTTTCACCTACTGAGCAGAGCCTAACAAGGGCCAAATGCAAGCCCTCTTTAAACTACGTTGGAAGCCCCCTTCGTCCTGAGCCCAGGATGGAGGGTCGTACACCTCTCCCTTCAACTGTTGGCAGCGGGGCCTTCCTGGCCCAGCAAAGTTGCAAGTGAAGACCCTGCACGCAAGAGAGCAGAGCTGGATCTCCCTGGGTAGGACCTTGCCATTTTCTCACTGGTGAGGAGAAACAAAATACAGGCTCCCCCAGGCCTTACCGGGTGGAAACTGGGAGAGAAAAGCTGGTCTGCCTTTCTGACACACCCCAGAGTAAAATGAACCAATCAAGCATATCCCCTCTGAGCGATGGGGCAGGACTAAAGATTTCACTCCAGATCTTCTCAGAGCCAGGAGCTGGGGGGAAGTTCTTGTTTTGGGGGCGGGGCAAGAACACGGGAGAGAAAGCAAAGTGTTTCCCCTACACGAATCAACAGTGGCTTAAAGTGATGAGCCCAGGATCCCTTGTGCTCTGACAGTCAGGAAGCGCTTGTGCTCTGTGACACTTGAGGCAGGGAAGCCAGGGTTAGTCCCTCCCTGCTGAACCCCAACACGAAGCAGAGTCCTGACCCCATCTCACCCCCAGCCATGAAGTTCCCTTACAGGAGCCTCTTGGAATGTGAATGGTGGGGCCCGACCTCTCTTCTCCACAGCAGGGAGAGGAAGTAGGCCAGGTACCAGAGGGTCTGAGGCGGTGTCCTATGCAGGCAAGATTCCAGAAGGTTCTACCGTGGTAACACCCCTGTTATGCACCATTACGAAGGCCATTAAAATCATATTCCTGATACACAGGAAAAGTCTTCTAAACTCAGAAATAAGGCACAAAAGATGACCTCATTGCCTTTCAGTATCAGGCTGAATGATTCTCTAATGAGCTTGTCTGAAGGTCGACTCTCAGGGAACATACCAGTTTGATTAACAGCTCGTTATAGACAGGTTACCTGAGGAAAACTGATGAGGTATAATGACTGATCCATTAAACAAGATGACCCTGAAGGGTAGAGTTTAATTGCTCTATAGGAATAGTAACCGGTTTTGTGTCTAAAACACCAAAAAGCCCCTTTTCAGCTTCCCTCTCCCCACTGACTAGATGTCTCCTGTCCACACAGACTCTTTGTTATCCACTTGTTTTTTTCCATCTATGAGTTCAAAACAACTCTCCTATGGGATTGCTTTCTATTTGTATCAGAATTATGATTTTAACTACTTAAGAATTCTCCTTAATCAAGGATCTGTAATCATTTCTGAAAACGCTTAAAATATAATATTAATTTACAAATCTCTCCGTAGGACTAAATGCAATCTCTTTTTTGTTGAGACATATTTATCCATCTCTGTATCCAATTCTTTATGCATCTGTCCATAGTCGGCCCATTCATAACTACCTATTAGAGAACATAGCATCTGATGTCAAACTGTTGGGCTCAGGAAGCTGCTGAGCCCAGTCTGGGTTCTGCTCCTGTCTAACCCCATGGCTTTGGGTAAGACATATATGTTAAAAGGTGTGTTTCCTCATTGGAAAATGGGAGTATCCGGGGGCTGCGGAGGAAGGTAAAAGAGAATGCACCTATAAAGCATTTGGAGTAGTCCCTGCTTCCTATCCCAAATCAGTATGAATTTTCATTAATATCTATAAATCCAGAGATAAATATGTTGCAAAAATGGGGAGGAAGTTTGACAAAAAATAAACAAGGGTTATCTTGGGACTAGTGGTGTCAGCTCTTGACAAGGACTTGGAAATCACCTTCCTGTCCTTATAACAAGAAAATGGTGGACAAACAGGAAAGGAATGACCGACCTTGGACCCATCCGAGGACTGAGGTTGCAAGGCAGACTGCCACCCTAGATCTGGAGAAACAGGAGCATCCTGGGACTGAAGGTGAGCTCAGCTTCTCTGGACCAGAAGCTGCTGGAACAGTAAACTGATAGGACAGTTAAGTGGGAATTTTGATGACTTGCTGGAGGCTGCGTATGTGCTACCAGGAGAGAGAGAAACTTTTGGAGGCTGAGGGCTTGGGGGCTCTCACACTTTTGTGGGTTTTAGCTGCAGAACTCTACCGGTTCTCACGGTGAAGGTCTGAGAAAGATCTCCTCTTGGATCTGGGAGGGAGGAGGGAAGAGTAATCATTGTGAAATATGCTCAGACATTTCTTAATAAAGGCATCCTCCCCAAGGAAAAAGCCTTTGCCAGAGCTTCTGAAACATTATCGCAACTGTGGGAGATGAATCCCTCCCCATCTCAAGTCCCCATTGGCCTTCTTGTCTCACATCCAAGGCGGGAAGAAAACGTCGACAACACGGGTCAGGGCTTCACGGGAATAGATTGAGATGCCCCAGCCAGGGAAAGGAGTCGGGGGCAGGGGAAAAGCCACACCTCTAGAGTGATAAGTGCAAGGGTCCGCTAAGACACAGGCCCATTGGGAGGTTGGGATTCAATCCTAAAATTATAGAATGCTCCTCTTCCCCACACCAATAGGCCCCCAGGATAATAACAGTAGATGACAGAGGAAAGAGCTGAAGACACAAGCTCTCTGAGGAGGATGCTTAGGGAAGCCCAAGGTCAAGAGGGGAGACAGAGGGAGAGAAAGAAACGAAAAACGGAAAACAGTTGCAACTATGGCACATGTTAATCCAACTATATGAATAATTACTTAATTTTTTTCACAATTTTTGCAACTGATTTTATAAATTTTTGTGCTTCTACCCCATTTCTGACAGTTGCAATATCTTTTTCCTCTAGGAAGTTTCCTCTGTACCCTCTCATAGTGACTTTTCCTCTCCTTTTTGCGATATAGTTATATTTGATGAAGAAAAAAAAATACATATGTTTGCTGACCTGGTAAAAACAAAAGCCATGATCCCCAACCACTTAAGCCAGGGGTCGAAAGTCAATCAGTGCTGCATGTAGATTCTATAGGGAAATGAGGAAGGGACCTCAGCCGATCCAGGAGAATAGCAGAGGCAAAAGTCTTGCCAAAGACTCCATATGGTAGCACCCGGGGAAGTGATGTATACACCTATGCCAAGATGGGTAACACACACTTTCTCATCATTTATTCATCAATAATCACTTTAAACGTGAATGGCCTAACTAGATCAATTAAAGGATGGATTGTTAGAATGGATTTTTTAAAAAAAACCAAACCAAGACCTAGCTATACGCTGTCTACAAGAAACCCACTTTAAATACAAAAATTAGGGCTAAAAGTAACAGGTGGAGAAAGATCGCCTATGCTATCACTAATCAGAAGAAAGCTGGATTTGCTCTGTTCATTTCAGATAAATTTCCTGACTTCAGGGCGAGAAAATTATCAGGGATAGAGTAGAGCATTTCATACTGAAAAGGAGTGAATTCTTAAGAAGGCATAAGCCTAAGAACAAACTATGCACCTAACAGCAGAGCATCAGAGTATGTGAGGACCTTCTCCGGTTGATGTGCTTTGAGTCATTTTATTTTATTTCCAGAAACTCGCCAGCAAATCTGCGTTAGTTAAAAAAAGCAAACCTCACTACTTCTGCACGTTGCTTTGCTGCCCCTCCCGTGATGGAAAGTGCAGGACGGCTGGAATAGCTGTGGCGACAGCAGCCCAGGAGGTCAGACGTCCATTTGAAGATATTTCAAGAGCTAGTCTTTTGCACTTGCAAGTTCACCTTGTCTGGGAGGAGAAAGCAGGAGCTCATCCTGAACAGATGGCCTCGCCCGGGGTGCTCCCCGCCGCAGAAATCTTGGAATATCATCGTTTAAAAACCAATTTTCCATCGCAAGCTTCCCTGTCAATTCAAGACCAAGGACTCACGAAGAAGTTTCAGGGAAGCATTTGAGCACTCAGCGCACGCAAGCGGAACCACAGAGTGAGGAGTGGACGCCCGGAAACGTGTCTCCTGCATGCACTTGACCTTTAGAAGGACTTAACATTAGCACAAGGACAGCAGCCAGTCTGTAGGTGCAGGAGGGGTTGCATGGCTGGTGGCTGGGCCGCCCAGCTCCTTGCTGCCTGATCCGGGGAGTCAGATGGTGCTAATTAAACAGCACAACTGTTTCCGGGGGTTTTTGTAATTCCTGAGAAGTCTGAAACTTTGAGCTGTGATACCAAATCCCAGCTCCGGTGAAAAACAACAAACCCTTGTCCTCAGAAAAAGCTATCCAATGTCCTGTCTTACTAAATGAAAAAACTGGATTTTTAAATTTGGGGTCATATACCTTATATACTAAAATTATGGTAAATAGGAAAACGAGAAATAAACATATGAGGTTAAGATAGGTTTCTGGCCACCTGAGAGTTAATCAAAAGATGTTTTGTCTTAGTTCATGTTGAGAAAAAAAGTATTCCTGCTTTTTCCCCCAACTTAGCTTGCCTCCAATCTGTTTTTTAGTTATTGTGGAATTAAGTCTTTGCAGTCAGTGATTTACCATTGTGGCTGCCACGCTACATATACCTTTTTCAGCACACATCTCCGTCAGTGAGAACGGAAGAGTTAAATGAATATACACTAATCCCAGGATTTATCATAAATTTAAAAAATTCCTTATATCAATGCATTTATTTATAATCCCACTTTATCCCAAAAGTAGATTGCAAGTATTTCCAAATCAGTAAGGGCATCACTCTACTATGACGGGTACAGCCTTTCCATCCAAACACGTCCAGCAGCCTTAGCTGAGAACATACATGCACCCTCTGTGCATATTTAAGCCTCTGCAGCAGCTCTGCACACAGACTCCAGGCACGTACGGAGGGTTTAGTGAACAGAAGGCTGCCAAGACCCTGCCCCCTCCCTCCACTTACACAGGTGCGCGCACCTCTCAAAGCTTCTCTTCTTGTCCATAGCTGCCTGCTGTAAATTCATTATCTCATCTGGTTTCAAGCTTCGGTCCTCAAAGAGTTTAAAAAATCATTCCTTCATTTACAAACACCCACCAGGTAGCCTCTGTGTGCCAGACGATGTTGTAGGCACCAAAGATGCAGTGACTATGACTCTGTAGGTCTCTGCTTTGTGGAACTTCCATTCTAGCCAGAGAAGGTGGGTGATAATCCATTAAATGAATGACTAAAAGACCACTGGTGACATGATGAGCACTAAAAGGAAATTATGCAGGGGCGGGACAAAGAAATGGGGGATGGGACAGGTAATGCTGCCTCGGGGAAGATGCTCAGAGGAGATGCTTATGGAAAAGGGATGGAAGCACTGAGCCGAGGATGCTGAGAAGCCCGTCATGCGAGGGCGGGGAGAAAGAAGGAGAAACTGTGAGCGAGGAGCTGCGTTCATAGCAGGCTTAGCTGTGTGAGGACCTAGCCCCACCATGGACAAGAGAACCATGGGGAGGGGTTTGCACATGGTTTGCATATCTCTGTTACTCAACATACAAACCATAAAGACTTTAGACAGTGTTGAACCTGAGACACGCATGGGTATGTGTGCGAATTGCCAGGGGAAGGTCAACTGATTGTCAACAAAAAGGCCTCCTGAGATGACATTACTTTGGCAACTGTGCAGTGAAGGCCTGGCCTCTGTCCTCCTCTGTCTGTGGAGCTCCCTCCCCCATCGCAGGCACGACCCAGGAGGGCAGGGGAAGGAACTGGCCTCAACCCATGGGGGATGGGAGAGGGGGATGGATGCCTCAGCTTCCCCCCCACTTCTATCCAAGAAAGAGTAGAGGCGGAGAGCAAGGTGGTCCTCCCAGGACCATCTCCACCCTTTCCTCGCCCTGGGGAAGGGCCGCAGAATCCACGGGAGCTCCGCATGGGGTCTGAGCGTGAGAGGTTGGCATCTAGCCCCTGGCTTTCACCATGCCACCTCAGTGCCACCAGAGGAGAGCTGGGACAGGGAAGGGAGCTCTGGGCATTGGACCCCAACATTTGGTGGCATATGTGAGTATACACAATGGAGCCAGCCTCTCATCTGAAGAGTCCTGAAGGTGAGACACTTCCCCATGATTGGGGCGTGAATGCGTTGTCGTGAATGTGCCTGCCGAGAAGATGTCAAGGGTCTCGGTACCTCTGTGTCTCTCGGAGAACACCAAAGGGGGCCTCAGGGGTTCCCATGGTGTCTCGCAGGGAAGCCCTGCAGCTTCAAAGGGTAGAAGTCATAGGACTGTGTGGGAAGGTGCCCAGCCAAGGCAGGGAGCCCACCCTGGAGAAGGGCCAGAGCCCTGGCTGCCATGGTGGTGCTCCGAGGAGAGGGGCACGAAGCGGGTGCTTCTCCACGAAGCCTGTGCAGGGTTGGTGCCAAACCCACCCAAGATCAACCCACTTAGGTCGAGAGCACAGCTTTGGGGGTCGCAGGGCAAGAGTCACGTGAGCACAGTTGGGGCTTGGCTGCTGGGAAGCCTTGCGTTGGGGGCAGGAGGAGGGTGTGGAGAGTCATTAGAGAAGAGCTTGGTCCCGTGAACTGAGACCACCAGTCCTGATTTTGAATGAAAGGTGAGCTGCAGGTGTGGAATGCTCCAGCTGCTGGGTTTCAAACAGAAATGATAGCAATGATGACAGGAAAAGAGACCATCACTTCACGTGTGTACCACAGCAAGTGACTTGCCCCTGTCGCTGAGTTAAACTCCTGAGGTTCCTTTATCTAAGCGGCCCCAGATCGCACTGCCGTCCCACTGGCAGAGTCCTCTTTAGACAGGCTGATACCGCAGCTCTCGGCATGTCTTTGCACGTGTCTGCTGTTACCCTTTATGTGTGGATTTTTAATTTTAATCTCAGGGCTTGGGGAGTTGTCTGTTTTGATAGCAGCATGGACACATAATTTGACAATTTCATGATTTTTGAAAAAAGCAGGCCGCCCCTAGCCCTGCCTGTAGGGTTGTTTTGGGATTTCTGACCATGGTGCTGCCTAGGCACCAGGGGGAACCCCATGCTCCTTGCAGAGCCTGGCCGTGGGACAGGGCCTGGCCTGGCCTGGGTTGATTACTTCACCTCTGTCTTTCTCTTTTGCAAAGTTTTAATTCAACGTGTCTATTTTACTTAGTCTGTTCTTTGAGCTTCTGGTGTTGGCATTTTATTTTGTTTATATTGACCTCTTTGAGGCAGTTTTTGGTTTCTCAATTAGTTCACGGCTTTTTTTAAAAAAAATATTTATTTATTTATTTATTTAATTGCACTGGGTCTTAGTTGCGGCAGGTGGGCTCCTTAGTTGTAGCATGCGAACTCTTAGCTGTGGCATGATGTGGGATCTAGCTCCCTGACCGGGGATCGAACCCAGGCCCCCTGCTTTGGGAGCACGGAGTCTTAACCACTGCACAACCAGGGAAGTCCCAGCTCATGGCTTTTTAATTTTACCTTCAACTTACTGTTTTAATATTTTGGCTACAGACCTCTCATCTTTGATACAAATTTGTTTGCCCCTTTGCCTGTGGTTTCAGGTTTCTGGTCACCTCTTCTCTCTAGAGTTTTGCTTATTTTTGTTGTAGTTACCCACTATACCCCCATCGTTTTAATTATCCATTTATCATTTAAATTCATCCTATTACTGTTTAATTATTATATAGAGATTTTGTTCTTGATTTGGGGAATTCTGGTTATGGAAGCACGGTGTCAGGGTGACAGAGATGGGGAAGTGTCATCTGGCTCTGAACAACACCAGGCCCGTTTTATCAGGAAGTCGAATGAAAATACAGAGAACGGACCCTTGTCACATTTGCCCAGGATCCCGGAAGTGGGTCCCGTGATAGTGACTGGGTAACATTTATTCCCATGATAGCCAGAAAAAAGCAGAATCTAAAGAATTTGGTTTTAGAATTCTGGCCTTCTGAAAATGTATAATATAAAGTTCAGGGAATTCCCTGGCGGTTCAGTGGTTAGGACTCCGCGCTCTCACTGCCGACGGTGTGGGCTCGATCCCTGCTCGGGGAACTGAGATCCCACAAGTCCCACGGCGCGGCCAAAAAACAAACGAACAAACCAAAAACCAACCAAAATTCAGGAGGGAAAATACTGGCATGTTAGTGTCTGATCTTTGACCTTAGCAAAGAAAAGAGGCTCATAATTCACCAGGGATCAACACCCTTTCATTTTGGTCACTTGGACAACAAACCTCAGACTAGGTCCAATAGTACCATTCTGGAATCCTGTACTTTAGTTCCTAACACAGGTAAAGGTCTTCAGAGACCTTGCAAACGAGCCACAGTGTTGAAACGTCAGCATTTTCCAATCTGCCTGTCTGCCTACGTATTTATAATTGCTAAATGTTTTGCTACGGAGTGTGATGGCGATTAAGATGGTAAGAAAAACGATCATAACCGTAAAGGGGGAGGAAGTTGAAGTGCCATGCACTCCATAGACAGAAAATGGAAAAAGAAATGGGTTTGATTCTCACTTTGGCAGTTCGAGGGGAAATTTTTTGAAGTAATGAAGGGAAGTAAAATTAGATAGGATGAGAAATTGGCTCATGAATTGGAAAGCATCAGTCTGTGTCCTGTGTAATATGAAATTCCAGACACTGGTTAGCGTCCTCACATCATCTCAATTGAGTCTTCAAAGCTTTATTACACAAAGATGAAAAATTTTATAGGCAAAACATACTAGCAAAAAGAGCACTGGGTTGTAACAAAAATAAAAACAGTTTCAGCATGGCCAGCACTGCCCTAAACATCTTCAGTGGACTGTGTTATTTCCTTCTCTCAACAGCTCTGTTGCTACAAACAGGAACATGAAACCAGAAGCTTAAGCTCCTTGTACAAGATCACACAGCTAGTCACTGGCAAAACTAGCCTCTGCACCCAGGATCTCTGAAAACAGGTGCTTCCTGCTTGGCTCTGCCTTTCCCGACATTCTCAGCCCAGTTCAGGCACACACCAGCTCTGCTCTCAGGTAGGGCCCCCCTGCTGCGAGCAGCAGGACACCGCTCCAAGTGGGGTTGAGGGCTGGACAGGCTGTCGCATCTCATGGGGCCCCTAGGAAGCAGCAATTCACGGTTTCAGCTAGTGTGACCTCAGTGAGGTCATTTCATTTCCTAAGTGTCCAGTTTCTTTATGTGCGGAGTGAGGAATTTTTAACCATTAAGTGATTTGGAACTAAGAGTATATGCAACAAAATCACCTACAGATTTTTAAAAACTAGTTATTGGGGTCCTCCTCTAAACCGACTGAATCAAATTTGGCTTGAGGCCTAAAATGTGGAATTTAGAAACTCCTTCTCAGACAATTTGAATTCAAACCTGTATTTTAAGAACCATCCAGCATGCTGACTCCAAATTTCTTTCTGGCTCTCACATTCTAGTTTTATCTTTAGAAGATCTTTAAATATCTCTCCATTATCCAGCATTTACACTTGCGTGCTGGCAGCAAAATGCCTGCTGGCATTACATTACCAGGTATTGAATACCTTCTAAAATACAGAACAGGGACTTCCCTGGTGGCGCAGTGGTTAAGAATCCGCCTGCCAATGCAGGGGACACGGGTTCGAGCCCTGGTCCGGGAAGATCCCACATGCCGCGGAGCAACTAAGCCCGTGCGCCACAACTACTGAGCCTGCGCTCTAGAGTCCAGGAGCCACAACTACTGAGCCCACGTGCCACAACTACAGAAGCCCGCGCGCCTAGAGCCCCTGCTCCACAACAAGAGAAGCCACAGCAATGAGAAGCCCGCGCACCGCAACGAAGAGTAGCCCCTGCTCGCCGCGACTAGAGAAAGCCTGCGCGCAGCAACGAAGACCCAATGCAGCCATAAATAAATAAATGTATAAAAAATTAAAAAAATACAGAACAATTAGCCATCTTTACGTGGGGTGGACATGTGGAGTCACTGAGCAGAACACATAGCTAACAAGAGCCTTCTGTGTCAGGCAAGGAAGTGAAGGCACCAATGACCTAGATGCATTGTCAAGGCCGTCTGCAGCTTGTTTTCCCAGCACCATTTCAGGGACTTGGACCAGCACTGCTAACCCAGTGAGTCCCTGGTATGATGTCTCTCAACCAAAGAAATTCCAGTTCCAAAGACGTTGCTGGGGAATAGGTTTCTTTTTTCTTTTCTTTTGTTTTTTAACATCTTTATTGGCATATAATTGCTTCACAATGGTGTGTTAGTTTCTGCTGTATAACAAAGTGAATCAGCTATACATAAACATATGTCCCCATATCTCCTCCCTCTTGCATTTCCCTCCCTCCCCCCCATCCCACCCCTCTAGGTGGTCACAAAGCACCGAGCTGATCTCCCTGTGCTATGCGGCTGCTTCCCACTAGCTATCTATTTTACGTTTGGTAGTGTATATATGTCCGTGCCACTCTCTCACTTGGTCCCAGCTTACCCTTCCCCTCCCCATATCCTCAAATCCAACATGTAAAAGTATGAGATTAGAACACTCCCTCACACCATACACAAAAATAAGCTCAAAATCCACCTCCTAGAGAAATGGAAATAAAAACAAAAATAAACAAATGGGACCTAATGAAACTTAAAAGCTTCTGCACAGCAAAGGAAACCATAAACAAGACCAAAAGACAGCCCTCAGAATGGGAGAAAATATTTGCAAATGAAGCAGCTGACAATGGGGAATAGGTTTCTTCCAAGAAAAAGGATGAGGTATTTGGCCCCAGGTGATAGGGAAGCAAGATTAGGAATTCACAGAAATCATTGGGCAGGAAGTGAACTTCTTTAGATGGTGTAATTGGGGATATGAACCAAGCTGTACTGGCTCTTTGGAAGGGCAGAGAAGCTGCCCATGTCATCCGAATTGTGTGCACAAAATGTTTCAGGAAATGTTTGCAAAGGAGATAACGTCAAACCAAAGTCATTATCCCTGAGTGCTTCACAAGTAACCACGGGCTTTGTAATAAAGAGGGAAATAAAACAAAATGAGCACAGAATCTCACCTACACACAAAAATCGGTGGAAAATATGCTTCAAAATAAGGGAAAATATGGTGGTAAGTTACAATTCAAATTAGTACTGGATTGATTTTATTTTTCGTGTTAGGTTTTTTTCCTTCTCTGCTTCTGTAAAGGGGTCTGTGAGCGCGGGCACTGCCTCCCTTTGACATCAAAACTGGCACATGGGATGGTGTAAAGGTTACCAACTGGCACTGCAGTAAGGAAAATACATGGATGTTAGTGTAGAAATCCATGCATCATCTTCCTCCTTCACTGGTTTCCACACAACTCCCTTCATCGCCCATGAACCCAAACAGCTCAGGAAGTCTTCCCGGAGTGTCACTGATTATGGACCTCCAATAATCTGGGTCTGCCCCAGAAAAAGCAATCATGGCTTTAACACTCTCCGTGTAAAAAGATTATAGCCATTCCAAGGCTATGCCTAGGCGTGGACCAGCACCATCCAAGTCGGGGGACAAGCTGCACCTGGAAACCTACATGCACACCTTGGAGCCCATCCAAGAGTAGCAGAGCCAGCCACTCAGTGGCCACCGGGAGCCAAGTCAGGGCAACAGGAGCCCAAGTCAGGAATCAGCACGGCAGACAAGGAGACAGGATGTGACCCAAGGCTGACTACGGGAGATGGGCTTGCCTGCAGGAAGCAGCAGGACATCTCTGGGGTGTGGATGCTTTTAAGAAGATGGATGTGTGTGCTCATTTCGGTGCTGCTGGGCCTCTGGTGGGATCCCACTCCAGCCTGGCACCTATGGTCAAGGTACCTCTTCCCAGTAGGGACACAGGGGATGGTCATACATTGTGCCCCTTTGAAAGATTCCCAATACCTGCGCTGAACTTTCACTGTTATACTTCACTTTGAGTCTGTGCTATGAAGCTGTTTTGCAAAGTAAAAGTATCTATGCTTTGCTCTGATTTGAGGATGTGTCTTAACCCCTTTATAAGGTAATAAAATCCTTGAAGGCATTTATTTTTGTCTTATTTATCTTTTTATTAATCACCATCCCTACACAGATGATGTACTAAAAACTACTGGCTGACTAAATGTACATGATTCCCTTGAGTAGAATCCAAGGGCTTGAACTCAGTTGCTAAGAGTGTCATTCCAACTGACAGGAGAACTTTTAACTCAGATTATGGTTATGATCTTGAAGACTTCCAGGTAAGATATTTCATTACTCCTTAAATAGGGGTATATAGAGGTTCCAGCAGTAGACAAAGTCACGGGGGAAGTGTGCTCCGTCTTCCTGGAGCCTAAGTGGGTTTTTTTGCTGATGCTTTACATGAAAGCATTCTCTTTATTGTGGAACAGATAGGAATACATTATGGAGAAGACAAAATCCCACACATCGATTACATAAAATACAAGTCCTCACTTGGGGTAGACTGTTTACCTCCTTGACCATTAAGACAATTTGTTGAAGTGTGCAATCCCTAAAACCTATATCCCTAAAACCTAAAATATTAAAAAAATAAAAGGCAGAAACACAAGAAGCACAGTCTTATTTTACACGATGGCCAGACCTGGGCCTCAATGACTAAGCACTCAGACTCCAGGGCAAATGGATCTGGATTTGAATCCCCGCTCAGCCACTTTCTAGCTGTGTGACCTCATCAAGGTAAACAAAGTAAACCTCAGTTTCTTCCTCTATTTGGTGGGGATAAATGTTTTCTTGGAGGGACTAAATGAAGTCATTCATTTGCATGAATAATTCACACAGTGCGTTTGAGTGATAATCCTTCCGTAAGTGTTGGTTATTAGTCTGTTATTATTAGGAGGTAAGATTAATACTTAGGAAGTTGAAAATAAATCGATATAAAGCAAATGCCCTAAAGAAACATGCTGCTGTCACCAGAAGGCCTTGTGGGAGCTCCGATGAGCCTCAGAGGAGTCAGGCTACAGGGAACAGGCAGAAGTCTGGGGGGGCAGGCAGCCCAACAGTGGGAACACCACTGCTCTCCAGGCACCCAAAAGACTGACCACCTGGACCCCAGTCCTAAGACTCTGTGTCCCCAGGTGGACATTACAGCAAGAGTTCAAACACCAGAGAGCAAGACTGAGGCCCAGTGATGGTGGTGGAACAGAAGAGAAGTCTGATGCCGCAGAAGGGGCTGCTTTATCAAAATGAGACACACAACTCGTAGCCCACCAGAAGCTCAGCGGGAAATTTCTCAGAGAAAATTAAATACACGGATCATGTACAAGCCTTCCTCGTGCACAGTGACCGCTCACAGGAGGCCTTTGATGAATGTCACCATTGACCGTCACAGTCATACTCGTGGATGTATGGGAGTGGGCCGTTGCCCAGCTGGGCCCACCTCTATCCCGAGACTCTTGGGTTTTCGAATCAAAGGGAGTCTATCTCCTTGATATCTTTTGTTTCGTTTTTGCAGAAACCGATTCTCTCCCACTTTATCATCACAAGCTGCCAGGCAAGTGTGTTCTAAGAAGGCAGGATAAGCAAGAAGTCTGCCTGGGTAATGAGCTCATCCCTATGTCCCCTAAACAGCATCCCTGTTAAGTTTTATATGATAGCAAATCTGTATCATTTTTTAAGACTTTATATTTTTAGGGAAGTTTTAGGTTCACAGCAAAATTGAGGAAGAGGTACCGAGATTTCCCGCATTCCTCTGCCCCCACGCATTCAAGTCCTCTCCAGTTATCAACATCACTCACTGGAAAGATACTTTTTTTTTTTTAACCACAGGTGAACCTACACTGACACCTCATAATCACCCGAAGTCCATAGTTTACCTTAGGGTTCATTGTTGGTGTTGTACATTTTTTAGGTTTGGATAAATGTATAATGATATATATCCATCATTATAATATACAGAGTCTTTTCACTGCCCTAAAAATCCTGTGCTTCACCTGTTCATCTCTCCCCTGACAACCACTGATCTTTTTACTGTCTCCATAGTTTTGCCTTTTCCAGAATGTCACATAGTTGGAATCATACAGTATGGAGTCTTTTCACATTTGATTTTTTTTACTTAGTCATATGCATTTAAGGTTCCTCCATGTCTTTTCATGGCTTGATAGTTCATTTCTTTTTAGTGCTGAGTAATATTTCATTGTATGGATGGACCACAGTTTATTTATCTATTTGTCTAGTAAAGGACATCTTGGTTGCTTCTGAGTTTTGGCAACTATGAATAAAGCTGCTATGAACACCCATGTGCAGGTTTTTTTGGACACAAGTTTTCAACTCCTTTAGGTAAATACCCAGGAGTACAACTGCTGGATCATATGATAAGAATAGGTTTAGTTTTGCAAGAAACCCTTGAACTGTCTTCTAAAGTGGCCATACCATTTTGCATTTCCACCAGCAATGCATGAGAGTTCCTGCTGCTCCACAGTCTTGCCAACATTTGGTGTTGTCAGTGTTCCAAATTTTGGCCGTTCTAATAGGTGTATAGTGTTTCCGTGTCATTTTTCCTTTGCAGAATTGTGCTATCTAACTTGTGCTGTCATGTGCTGGGGGTCCCACTCTGGAGCTCATCCTGGAGGATCTCTGTGGACCTGGGGCTAAGTGCAATGAGCAGAGAGGACTCGTCTTCACTTCATGCATAGATGTCCATCAGGCAGCCTTATCTGAAAGTGTATCCTGGCCGACATGAAAGCTTTTGGTGAAACTATCAAAAGGCATTCACTGATCCTTTATGGATTTGAGGTATGTCGGTAATGACTGGGGAGGCCATCCCATGAACGTGTGGGCAGGTCTCCCCTGAAACGTTGCTATGTCCACATCCCAGAGTACAGGAAAAGCCACATTCCTGCTGAGCCCAAGCCCGATATTAAGTCCCTTGACCTCTCAGAGAGAAAACAAGGATGGAGAGACTATTGGCTCAAGCCTTTCTTCCTCCCCATCTCCCTCCCCATCCCCCCTTTTCAAGTTTATATAGGGAGAGGTAGGTAAAATGAATGAAATCATCCCGCAGACCACAGCAAGAAGTTAAAGGTCGAGCAAAAGGTATGGATTTTCTCTTTGGGAGTTTTCCTTTTACTAGCTTGGCTGAATTCCCAGACCACCTCTCCTTGGCTTTTCTAAGCTCCCTTTGTCTTCTCCCCATGTGGCTGAGGTTAGAAGTTCACATGTGAGCATCCCTGACCTTTGGGTGGCCTGAGATGGACACCCAGGGCCAACAACATCTCAGCCTCAGAATGAAATGGTTTCTCTGGCCTAATCTTTCAGGTCAAGGTTGGTTCACCATCTGCTTCACACTTTCTCAGCCCAGAGACTCTGTTGGAGCTTAGCATGTGGGATCAGAGCTACAGCTAATGATACACTGATCCCGTGAGATTGACCTCTGAGTATATGCCCCCCTCAGAGACCTCTTGGGAAGGGGAGAGGTGGAATTAGGGTGCTTCTGGGCCCACTGGCCTATAATCTTATAATCTCACCTCCAACCCCACAAATACCAACCCTGATCCCCTACCTCGGACAAGAATGCTCCATCCACAGCCCAGAGCAGAGGCGGGCGACTGTGGACCCCAAATCACTGTCCACTTCTTTCTAAGAACAGAATGAGGGAGGTGTCCTGGGAAGGTCCTGTTCTAAAGCTGTGAGGGTGCTTTCTTCTGAAAGCCCAGAGATTTTGTCATACAAAAGAGATATAGAATTGAGGATTGCATTTGAGTGAGGCCAAGATACATTTCAAGCTCATTTTCTGAGACTGTAAAGCCCTTTTTGAGAAGTTTTGTAGGAGCTTTCCGTGTGATCGAGGTTATCTAATCCGAATTACTAGATTGTTTTCTGTTCACTTATCACCATTCTTAGCAGTTCTCAGGAGGACACAAACAGACACCCCTGGGAAGCAAATCAAACATGCCGTACTGCGCAAGGCAGCATCCATCCCCACCTCACGTCAGGGATGATGTGCAGAACCTGCCCCCCAGTGGTTCCCTGGGAAAGCTGACAACCTCAGAAGACCCCCCCCACCCCAGGTGTTAGAATACAGTATGGCCCACACTGAGGTCTCAACATGACCCCACTGGGAGAGCTGGATGTGCTTGTGAACACCTGATACCTCCTAGAGGTGAGGTACCTCACATCTGAACAACCCAAGAGAAGGGAGCAGCCCCATCACCTCCCAGCACTGACCCTTCATGATGTCATCATCAGGCCGGGTTGCAGGTGAGTCCTTTCATTATTTATCTTTCCTCCAAAATAAAGGGTGCCAGAACTTCAAGTTTCTTTCATTAATCCGAGTAGGTACAAAACCAGCGAGTTCCGTGAGAAATAGCTTCAGGGCAGTGAAGCAAAGATTGACTTCCTTCAGTTCTCCATGGCACGATGGTCACCGAGCCTCCATCAGTCCTCAACACAGGGATAAGCGATGCCTAGTACTTTCCTGATAGAGTTTTGATTTGTGTCCTCAGGGGTGAAAACTGGGTAAATGAATAGGAAGGCTGCCTTCCAATCCCTCAGTAGAATAAGGCTAAATAATAGCGTGGTTCAATCACCTTCAGATAGACTGGCAAGAAGGATGGAGTTGTCAAAATGAAGAAGGGCAGCATGCATTTATAAATTATTCTACTTTTTGCAGTTGTCCTACTTTTAGTGGTCAGCACCTCCTGAACTTGTATTTGCTCATCACCGGGGCTGAAGCCTGGAGAAAAAGGGCCGGGGGCGGGGGGGAAGGAAGGTCAGTAAGAGCTCACTGTTGTCCATAGCTATTTGCTGTGTTTTCTTCCTGGGCCAAATACCAACACACTTGTGTGCCGAAGAAAAGGCAGAGACTGTTTAACCAGCAGAATTAGCAGGTTTTCCTCCTGCTGTTCTCAATGGATTGCTTATTCTTGCAAGCCAAAACATGCTGCTCCAGCTTGCTTTCTAAACAAATGCCACAAAGTCGATCCTAAGTGTGACTGCACGTGGAAACACCCGGGGGGCTTGCTATAAATACAACTCCCCCGCGCCGAGAGTCTGATCCAGCTGGTCTCCCTGGGGCCCAGGAATCTGAATGCTGAGTAAGCACATCTGGTGACTTGAAGTGCTGGAGTCCAGTACAGCAAGTTTACTTCCCTACATTAACATTTTAGACTAGAAAAAAGGAAGCCAGTGATCATCTAACTCAGCCTCTTTGTTTTGCAGAGAAATAACATTGAATCTGAGAGATAAAACCTGGTTTGATCAGGCAAGGCTGTGACACTGTTAATGCTCAGTGTCTCTGCAGAGAATCTCTTCCCTCTGGACTGAATTTAGAATTAGGACTGTTTCTGTAAAGGCTTAGAAACAAATATCCTTGGAGGAAAAAAAAAAAAAAAGGTTACTAGGAGTCATCTATATAGAAAGAAGCCTTTGTTTAGGAAAGATGGCTTTGAAAAAGCAAATGTTAGTGAAAGAGGCTCTATCCGAGGAAGGCCCGGGGCAAATCCGGCCCAGGGCACAAGGACCATGCTTTGTCCAGCCATCTGCAGTCTGTGTCTGAAGGCCCCTTGAAGAAGCAGGAGCTCCAATGGCGAATGGATTTTGGACTCCAAAAGAGAAACAAAACAAAAGGACTGCAGTCTGAAAGCAATTCTTGAAGAGAAAGAGCCCTATTGAGGTGTATGCCTCCCAAATGGAACTTAATTAGGCCACACACACAAATGCACTGGGGGTGGGGGGACACCCCAAAATCCAATTCCTGTCTTTATTTCTGGATCGAGGAGGAAGCCTGAGTAACTTGAGGCTGCCTCATTGGCACTACAAGGGCACGCAGATATTAGGACAACAATGATGGTGCCCTTGGATGACCCGTAATGACAGGTAAACACATAACTGAACAACTCTGGTCCTTGTACCCGCCCTTCACCCCAATTCTTATTGAACCACAGGTTCCAGACCTGGAACAGACCTTTCTTTTTTTTTTTTTTTTGGCTTCACTGTGTGGCTTATGGGATCTTAGTTTCCCCACCAGGGAATGAACCTGGGCCGTCGGCACTGAAAGCACGGAGTCCTAACCACTGGACCTCCAGACAATTCCCAGGACAGACCTTTCTAAGCTCCTCATCCATGGGCCAGTCAGGTAGTGATACACAGGTTGTGGGCTCAGTGTGGACTGATGGAGGCCTAACTGAAGGGGAATATAATTATTTCCATAATTTGGGGCCTTTACACTTCCATTCCACTG
Organism: Physeter macrocephalus; assembly: GCF_002837175.3. NCBI lineage: Eukaryota > Metazoa > Chordata > Mammalia > Artiodactyla > Physeteridae > Physeter > Physeter macrocephalus. The sequence continues at coordinate 133,492,577 of NC_041215.1, read as the reverse complement.
AAGCTGTACCCTGAACCAGGGGCCCTTGAAGTATTCTTAGCAAAGTGAAAGAGGACAGAGTAGGGCTCCCCACAGTTTGAATGGTTTGTGGACCGACTGAAATCTTTGGGTTCACCGCCTTAATCACTTAAAAATATCTGCAGTTCACTCATCCGTGGATTTCTAACCCCAGGTCCCACTATACAGAGTTGACAAAGTTGAGGTCCAGTGATCTGACTGCAGGTAGTTAGTGGCAGAGCTGGACAGGACCCAGGTGTCGAACCTGCATCTTTCCCCATCAACGTGCACTCCTGATGCTGCATCTTCTGTCAAGGTTAATTTCAGAATTGTTAGATCTTTCCCGAGTAAACCAAGGCATCTCATCTTCCCCATGTTTGTATGGAATCTTCTGGAAGATTTTGATATACCTCTGTAGCAAACACACCTCCATGTGACCCCCCCCCCAATGTGTCATGACATATGTAATCCCCTCCCCCTGATTGTGGATGCAACCTGTGACTTGCTTCTGGAGTAGGTTATGTTATATGAGATACTCACTCCCATGGTTATGTTACTATATATGAGACTCCTTCACAGTCAACTAGAGTAAAAGGTTCTCCTGTTGGTCTAAAGAAGTGAGCTGCCAGGCTGTGAGAGGGCCAGGTGGCAAGGAACTGCTGTAGCCTCTTGGTGCTGGTGCTGAGAGCAGCCCAGTTAATGGCCAGCTAGAAAACAGGACATCAGTCCTGCATCCACAAGGACTGCATTCTGCCCACAACCACGTGAGCTTGGAGAGCACTCCCAGCTCCTAAGAGGGGTGCAGCCTTTGAGATCCTTAACAGAGGACCCAGTTACGCCCTGTCCAGTTGCCTGACCTACAGGAACTGGGAGAGAATAAAGGTACAGTTGACTCTCATTATTCACGATGGTTGTGTTCTATGACGTCACCATGAGAAATGAACTCGTGCTGTTGCTCTGGAGAAACACAGGTGTAAGTTCTTGACAGACTCTGGTCACACCATTTTCATCAGCTGATCAACAGCATAACCTTTTTTTAAGTGTGTTTCTGTTTAATATACATGTTGACTCATTAACATTGAATCCACAGCCAACAGCACAATAACTCAGGCCTGAGCAAAACTTGTCTAACACATGTATTTTCTCCACAAGGCACATCACAACCTTCTTGTGCTCAGGACACTAGACAGCACTCCTGCACTCTGCTTGGGACCATTTTAAACAGCGAAATTACCAACAAAAAGCAAAAAAAAAACCCATGACATTAAACAGACCACAGAAAGGACTCTTGTTTGCAGTGTGAGAGCTGAAAAAGAAAGCAAAGCATCGCCCCCTTTCACCTCCGCTGGGAACGTGTGCATCCAGCGACTCAAATCTTTCCCACTCTGCAAATGTTTGCAAATGAGTGTGAAAGCACAGGGATGATTGATTTTTCGAGGTTCCAAATAAATTTCATTTGATCTGTGTCAAAATTTAGCAGATAATGAACCTGCAAATAATGAGGATAGACTGTAGGTTTAAGGTGCTAAGTTTATGGTAATTTGTTATGTGGCAACCGCTAACTAATTCAGTCTCTAACTTCAGTAAAGCCCATCCCCAACTTCCTTTACCGTTCACCATACCCTGAATGTGACTCTTGTTCTATCTATATGAGGATATTACATAAATCCTCCTCTTCTGACATAACCTTTCAGGGGTGTGTTGTATGAACCATTCCCAGAACCTCTCAGCATTAGAAAAGTACCAGGTGTTGGAAGGCTTTGCTGTACTTCATTAATATATAGTCTCTGTAACAGACACATCTCATTGCCTCAGCCTGGCTTACATATTAGGCCAAACCTTTATTCTTAAAATTAAATGGTTCTAACCTTCTTCTTATTCTGTAAGAACATTTCTCTTTTTTTCCTTTTCCAGGAATCTCACCCCCTCCCTCAGGGATTAAAGAATTCAAGAGCTCATTCACCATCCATGGACCAGTCATGCACCAGTCAAGTTCACAAGGATGGAGAGAAAATCTGGAAAGCTGTCCTGTTATCTGGCCACCCCAGCCCTTGGATATTGTTGTGTGGCCTGCAGTGTGGTTCCTAAAGTCCCAGCTCCCTGGCCACCGGCCTCTTCCCCTTTGTTCCTTACCATGTTTTTGCAGCAAGCTGGATTTACACCTCAATAAGACTGAAGCAGGGCCTCCCCTCTCCCACAACTGGCCCCTCAGTGCAGGCACACCTGCCACTGGACAGGACCTACAATACCTGGCAGGCCACATGCCCTGCCTTGTTATGCAGAACTGCAGCTCAGGGACCCCCGATGCCATACCCATAGCCCAGCCTCCGCTCCCTCGCCAGTAACTCAGCTGGTTGGGTTGACTCACTTGCGTAGAGCCATTGCTTCAGCCCAGGCTCGCAGGGAGGAACAGGGAGGCTGCTCCAAAGTGCCTTCTAACCTCAGTTCAGCTTTGTCTCTGAGACCCCCCATCTAACTCTCCTAATACATACCACCCCCTCCTCACCTGCCCCTTTTCAATCAATCCTCCAACCCAGTTGCGCAAATCCCAATGATGAAAAAGGTTCTTGGAGCAGGACAAACATTTCTACGATGGGTGGCACCGTGGCAGCAGAAAGGTGAAAAGGTTACCTTTAGAAAAGAGGAAGAACCGTCAGATTGTCCACACACGATTATTGTAGCAGTGTCTCCCCATCCCAAGGGCTAAGATTGCTTTCGTTGTTTCCCCCTATTGCTATGTTAATAATTATCATCGGCTTCAATACGGCAAAATAGAAGGAGAATTAATGACCCATTTCATGGTAAGCACTCACTGCATCTTGACACAAGCTTACCGGGTAGCCTCAAAAAATAAATTACACAGGCCTGCTATATGCTTGCAGAATGTAGGGAAGATCCAATAAAGCCGTAATTTTCCCTTCTTTTAAGCTTCTGCACAAAATATGTAGTTTTCCACTTCAGTTGATTTCCCCGGGGTTTCATACTGGTGGTGACTGATTTTTTGCTTTTATCATTATCAATCGATGCTATGTTCTCAGATCACTGAATATGAATGATGTTCCAATTCCATTTACAGAAAGCTGTAAAAAGTTAAATTTGGAGAATGAGGGACAATACATAAAAAGCATTCTGAAGCATGTTAGCACTTTTGCCTAAAAAAATGAAGATAATTGTAATAAATTATAACAATTCTGCTTAAGATTTCATTATGATATGACTTTGAGATTCCTTCTTTCAGAATTTGATAACTGAAATGAATCTTAAAGCAATAAAAGGAATCAGAGAATAAAAACAGAAGAAAATCGTTGACATAAAAAATATATAACCATGGGATCCTTCAGGAAAAAAAGAAGAATAGCACAAATCCATGTACCAGTGATAACTGTCAACCCAATCATTAACTCATTTGCATGACTTTAAGATACATCACCTGCTTGTAATATTCCACCTGGCTTCCTGCTCCAGAATTCTTCCTCTCTCCATGGATGAAGTAATTTGACATTATTCTCATTTGACTCTTTACCCTAGACTTCTCCTTAATGGCTATCTTCCAAACTATATTAAGAACTGTCACACATGGCATTCTAAAAATTATCTGAGCCACTCGTGGAAATCAAAAGATAAAGTAGCACTCTCCAAAGTATTTCCTTAGTATTTTATTTATACTTCACCTTTTCCCAAAAAGTGTTTGGGACATCTCACTATTATACATATAATGAAATACATTTTTTTAAGTAAGGGAAGTAAACAGTGTGACTAATGGGAAAAAAGGATAAAAAAGTAAGACAAAGTCTGTGTACCTGTATTAGTCAGCAAGTGCTGCAAAACTGCTGTGTAATGAACAATGACAGAATCTCAGTGGCATGTACCTAAAAACATCTTTCTCGCTCAGTTTATGAGTCAGCTAGGGGTTGCTCTTAATTCAGGCTCCTGTGGTTCTGCTCCAGGAGACTCCCATCCTCCTTCTGGGGCCCAGGGCCATTTGGGGCACATTCTCCTCTTTGCTATGACTAAAGCACAGGAAGGCAAATGGAAATGTGCAATGCCTCTTAAGGCCTAGGCTCAGAACTGGCAATTATCACTTTCAGTTTCCAAATCTTACAGTCTTGCATGAGTTCTTTTCATGGGTAAACTCTGAACCAAAACTGCACAAGGAAAGGGATTCTGGGAAATGTAGTTTCCAGCCTTAGACACATATGGCAGTGGTAGGGATGTAGTGGTGGTGATGGTGACAATGTGGAGGTGGTAATGGTGATGGGGGTAGTGGTGGTGGTGATGCTGCTGCTGGTGATGGTGGTGATGGTGGTGGTGGTGCTGGTGGTGATAATGATGGTGGTGGTGATGGGGCTGGTGGTGGTGCTGGTGCTGGTGGTGGTGGTGCTGGTAGTGGTGATGCTGGTGGTGGTGATGGGGGTAGTTGTGGTGGGGCTACTGCTGGTGGTGGTGATGCTGGTGGTGGTGATGCTGGTGATGGTGGTGGTGGTGGTGATAAGCTGACAGTAGATAATCTGGCATGATAAGAAGAGTGTTCAATCCCTGAGCACTTTTCTAGAGACAGGCTAAAAATTTACCTTTGCAATTTTCAGAAATCCATGCAAAGGGGAAAGGCTCAGCTCCGTGATCAAAGAGGCCATAAGATGCACCTTAGGGTGACGTCGTTTATAATTCATTGTGGAGCAAGTCCTTCCATCTGATGTTTTATAACCTTCATCAGTTTTGAGTCACTCCTACACTTTATCTCATCATTCCACTGTTCTCTCTTTCCATGACCCTTATGTCCTATCATTTCTCTCTTATTTTCCATCTCTCTATTCTTTGGGAGAGATTTCTCTGACTTTATTTTTTTAGTCCCTAAAAGGTGTTCTTGTTTTGCAATTTTTTCTTTTTCACGTCATCTTGTTCTTGGTGTATGAACTCAAAATTTAAATCTCCTTATTAATTGGAGTATTGTTCTTAGTTTTCATTTTGTAACTTGAATTACCCTGTTTCTTCTGGGATCTATTTTTTTATTCCTTTGCCCAGGCCTTTCTCAGTTGAGGGTCTAGATCTCCTTATCTTCTGGTGAATCTTGGTTTTCTGTTTAAGCTTGTGAAAAAAGCTGGGTCTCTGGTATTGGTTCTCTCTGCTGATGGTCTATGTGGTTACGGTATCAATTATTTTAGAAATCAGACTGAAGGATTTTTGCCTGGGTATCTACAGGTCGCCTATTCTATGAAAGGGGGAGTAGGGGTGCTAAGTAAACCTCTCAGAACATCGATAACCCCGCTGCACCCCCCTTAACATGCGCCAGGGAGTGTCTTTTCATCAGTCAGTGCATTTCCACCTGACAAGTAGTATCTGACTCTCCATTAAATAATCCATAACTTCTCGATTTGCCTTTGCCAACTTCATATAGTCAGATTCCTTCTCTAATAATAGAGCTAAATGGACTACAAATTAACATAGCCTTATAGTATTTTTAATATTTGCAAACGCTACTTCCCCCCATCATACTTCCATTTCCAAATATATAAAATTTATCCTGATCACTTTATTCTTCCAAATTAACTTTGGAATTATTTTGGCGAGTTTCTCCAAACATATGATAGAGACTTTGTTTGGAATTATTTTAATGATGTAAAGTTTTGGGAAATTCTGTCATCAAAACAGTCTTATCCAGGACACGTTATATAACATAGTGTTATTGTACATTTCTTGGTAAGAGTAATAATAATGTTTATATTAATAATTATTCTATTTTCTTAGTGGTTGTAGAGGCTATAAAGACTTGATTTTTATTCATTACTTTCCTATTTAGCCACTGAATTCTATCAACAATCTACATATTACTTTGACTGATAATCTGAGAGTGTTTGTATATAATCATATTGGCTGTAAATAATTATACTTTCATCTTCTTCATATCGAGTGTATGTTCTTTATTTCTATCTTATGTCCAGAGCCTCTAAAATAACATTGTAATATAATGGTGGTAATAGAGGTTCTCATTTCTCATTTTGTTTTGCTGTGATTTCTCATTATTCCTTGATTACTCTTGGCAGATACGTTTATTGCCTTTGCAAATAAATCACTTTTTGTTTTACTTATTAATCCCACCACTTTTCTAATTTATTAATTTCTGCTTTTATCAAATTCATGCTCTTTCTAATTCCCTGGAATAAGTGATTATTTATATATTTATTTTCTTTTTTATTTGGTAATGAAATAATTTAGTTTTAAAAATCAACCTCTCCAGATACTTCTGACAGCCTTAGTACTGTCCTCATTTTTATGATTTTCTAAATAATCTGAAATAATATTTGGTGGCATACTCATTATTTGTGAGTGCTTTTACTTTATTTGTAATATCTAAGTAATTATTCTTTCTAAGTATGATAAATTTTGAATTTTAGATGACTGTCAGCAAATAATTTTTGCTTTGGGGTGTTTATAAAGCCAAGTTTATGCCCACTTTTGTAAATGTTTCATGAACGCTTGAAAGTAAATAGTCCCATAGATGTGAGCTTGATCTTTACATTTAAGTCCTACTATTATCACTGGGATAGACTGAGTAATGGCTCCCAAAGATATTCATATCCTAATCCCTGGAACCTGAGAATATTACTTTATATGACAAAAGAGATTTTGCAAGTGTGATTAAGTTAAGAATCTCAAGATGGGGATATTATCTTGAATTGTCTAGGTAGGCCTTAATTGCAATCACAGTATCGTTATAAGAGGGAGACAGAAAGAGATTCAAAACAGAAGAGGAAGGCAAAGTGATAAGTGAAGAAGGATGCTGTGCTGCTGGCTTTGGGGATGGAGGAAAGGGCCACAAGCCTAGGGAAGCAGCTCCAGAGCTGGAACAGGCAAGGAATCAGATTCTTCTCCAGGGGCCTCCAGAGGGAGTGCAGTTCTCCTGACACCTTAATGTCAGCAGTGAACCTGATTACCACCTCTGTCCTCCAGAACTGTGAGAGAGTAAATGCGTGCTCTTTTTTTTTTTTTTTATTGGTACGCGGGCCTCTCACTGTTGTGGCCTCTCCCGTTGCGGAGCACAGGCTCCGGACGCGCAG
>NC_041215.1:133422746-133485501 GCF_002837175.3 Physeter macrocephalus | reverse complement strand
TTCCCGGACGGGGGCACGAACCCGTGTCCCCTGCATCGGCAGGCGGACTCTCAACCATTGCGCCACCAGGGAAGCCCAAATGCGTGCTCTTTTAAAGCACCAAGTCTGTGGAAATTTCTTAACAGCAGCCACAGGCAATGAATACAATCATATAACTTTATTTCCTTTCCATTGATCTGTCATAGAGTGATGGTATTGATAATTCTCCCCAATGATTGTATTTGTGATCATTCCTTCTTGACTTTTAAAGTATTCATTTACAAATGCCAATACTATGTTTATCAGTACATGAAGGCTAATGACTGTTGCCAGTATTATTACCTTTCACAACATAACACAGCTAATTGGAAATCTAAGGCTTCTTGATTAATGTCATATTTTCTTATATAAGTGTTTTTAAATAGAAGTATAATTGACTTACAATATTAAAGGAGTTTCAGGTGTGCAACAATGTGATTCAATATTTTTATACATTACAAATAATCACCACTATGTCTAGTTACCATCTATTACTATACAATTATTACAATGTTATTGACTGTATTCCCCATGTTGTATATTACATCCCTGTGACTTATTTATTTTATAACTGGAAGTTTGTACCTCTTAATCTCCCTCATCCATTTCACTCTTCCCCCCCACTCCTCCCCTGTGGCAACCACTTGCTTGTTCTCTGTATCTATGAGTGTGTTTCTGTTTTGTTATGTTTGTTTATTTGTTTTGTTTTTTAGATGCCACATATAGGTGAGATCATACAATATTTGTCTTTCCTGGTCTGACTTATTTCACTTAGCATAATACCCTCTAGATCCATCCATGTTGTTGAAAATGGCAAGATTTCTTTCCTTTTTTATGGCTGAGTAGTATTCCATTGTGCATTTTGTGTGTGTGTGTGTGTATATATGTGTATATGTATATATGTGTGTATATGTATGTATACCATATCTTCTTTATCCAGTCATCTATCACTGAGCACATAGGTTGCTGCCATATCTTGGCTACGGTAAGTAATGCTGCAATGAACATAGAGGTGAATATACCTCTTCGAATTAGTGTTTTTATTTTCTTGATGTTGAAATTGTCATCCTTCCTTTCTGCTATGTAAGCTAGCCTCACTCTCTCTTTGCCTTGTCCTTTATTTTAAATTGCAAAAGAGCTCTCCTTCATGTCTATCTCTTGCATCATGTAGTCAATTTTTGCTTCCTGTCACAAGACTTTTCTTTGAAGCAGTAGAGTCAAAACTTTCAATATTTATTATCATAACTGAAATCTTTGACCCTATGTCTCTCACCTTGCTTTGTTATGCTTTCTGCTTTATTGCAGCTTCCTTTTTCATTTTGTGTTATGTGTACTGTGTTTTTTTTTAAATTATACCAGTGGATACTTTTAATTTTTTTCAAATATCTGTTTAAATGTATAATCCCCTAATTATCTAAGTCAAGAATAAAGCAATTACCTTGGCTCCTTCTTACATAAGACAACATTTATTAACCTTGATCTTCTGCTATGCTCTCAATGATTTCCTACTCTTTGTTAAATTAATTTTGCATTGCCAATCGAGACTGATATTATATTACCATTGCTAATTTTAGTAATTCAAATTAAAAACTGGTTTTTTTTCTTCTCTTTTGCGGCCATTTTTACATAACTCATTTTTTCATTCAACAAATATCTACTGAGGACCTACTATGTGCCAGGCACTGAGCAAAGAGCTGTAGTAAAGCGTGATCAGGATGCACAGGCCTCTGCCTGGTCCTCAGGGACCGTGGTGCTGTGCGATCTTCGTGTTCAACCACTGCAGCCCTCACCCCACCCTGCGCTCTAGCCTCACTGGACTTGGTTTGGATCTTCAGAACCACCATGCCCTCTCTGGCTCCCATGATATCGGGCTTGCTCTTCACTGGGATCAGTGTTCTTTCTTCCTGCTGTTCTTTAGTGTAAATTCTCTTCATCCACAGGTTCAAGCCAGACTTTACTTTCTCCAAGAAAAGCCATCCTGTGACCCTGGGCCAGACCTCCCACTTTTATCCTGTGTCCCTCACTAAGACACCATGTCCCCAAGTCACCATGCCTCCTGTCCTGCTTGTATGTGTTTGCCTGTTTACCTCCTCTGAACCTCTGGGCTGTGGGCTCCACATAAACCTTTTGGCTTTGTTCAAAGTTTTACTTATTATCAGCGTGCCTGAAACCTTGTAGCCATTCACTAAATGTTTATTAACTAACAGAGTAAATAAAGTGTTTGTTTAAAAAAATAATTGTTAAGAAACCTAAATGTCCATTGACAGATGAACAGATAAAGAAGATGTGGTACATATATACAATGGAATACTACTCCATCATAAAAAATAATGAAATAAAGCCATTTACAGCAACATGGATGGACCTAGAAATTATCATACTAGGTGAAGTAAGCCAGACAGAGAAAGATAAATATCATATGATATCGCTTATATGTGGACTCTAAAAGAAAAAAAAATACAAATGAACTTATTTCCAAAGCATAAAGAGACTCACAGGCACAGAACACAAATCTATGGTTACCAAAGGGGAAAGGGGGCTGGGGGGAGGGATAAATTAGGAGGCTGGGATTAACAGATACACACTACTATGTATAAAATAGATAGCCAGCAAGGACCTACTACATAGCACAGGGAACTCTACTCGATATTATGTAATAACCTATAAGGGAAAAGAATCTAAAAAAAGAATATATATGTATAACTGAATCGCTGTGCTGTATATCTGAAACTTAGACGATATTGTAAATCAACTATACTTCAAGAAAAAATTTTTTTAAATAAAAATAGTCACTCCAAACTGCAGGTCCCATGGGGGCCTTCATTTTCAAAGCTGTAAGATGCTTTTATTTTCAAGGTATCTCAATGCGAAGTGGAAGAGAACTTATCAGGCCTGGTCAGGTAGCACTCCGTGAACCACGAAATCTCTGTCCTCGTTTACAGGGAAGGAAGAGGAATCTGCAGAGGGTCCCTCAAATCCCTCGGCTGTGGCAGCACCAGAGTGAGGGCCAGCACCTCCTGACTTAGCCCAGGACTGACACGGAAAACCTCACACGTGTCTTTCTGCCACCCTTGAGCCACCCTTTCTCCACCCTGGTCTCCCTCCCTGTCTGTTACATCGGTGTTTCTCTTGGTTGATGTTTCTTATCTCATGGCTTCTGTGGTCCAGAGTTAGGAGACAGTTCATACCAGGGGTGGTTAGTATTTGTTCTCTGGGACCTGAGCTCACACACAAAGGACCTGGGAGGCCCCGAGTTCTGGAGCAGGTGCGTTGTGTCCCTGGGCTCCCTCCGGACAGAATGTGAGGGGAGGGAGGCAGGATGGCAGGGGCCAAGTGTGCAAGGGGGTCACAGGACCAGTTAGGCAGCCATCAGGCTCTGATGCTCTTTCCAGACGCTGGGAGGATTGTGTGAGCCGGGGCTGCACCCGGGATCAGTGAGAGCCTTGGGTGGGTGGAAGGGATAGTGAAGCATTCACAGCAGTGTCTGCAGGGAAAGGGGTGTCACCTGTCCCCCAGCCACAGTGAGAGGAGTAGCCACCCTTTGGATGTTGGATGCTCTCATGTGTCCACCTTTCATAAAGCCCAGGGGCCTGGTGTGTTGTTGTCAGGAAGATAATGAAGACAACACCGCCCCCGCTTGGGAGTCTCTGGATGGATAGGAAAGGCAAACCTGAATTCTCCGCATCTCAGCATCCGGGCAGCAGGATGGTGCAACATCTCCGTTGTCCCAGCTGCAGCCGCAAAGCCAGCGCACAGCCTTGAGGTCACGCCAAGCAGCTTGGCCTTTCACCACAAGGCAAACCCAGGCAGGTGATACACCTGTCTCAGTTCCTGCTTCTGGAAAGTCCAGAAAATACATCATGGGACTACCGGAGGGTTAAATAAGATAACAACATAAGGCTCCTGACACAGCAATCGCTCCTGAACAGGGGATGGCTCCCAGTCCCACCCTGTGCCACCCAGGCTGCGCCCTCGCTGACCCCAGAACACAACAGAGGCCAAATGACTTGCAGTAGATCAAAGAGATCAGCTGCAGCTAAGCTTCAATTTCTAAACCTTTTGAACAGGAAACCCGAGCCAAGAGGACGTTTGAATTGGCTCATCGCAAAAAACAATATTTGCTCGAGGTTAGCTCCTGCATTATGAATTTTTAACCTCACATAAATTAAACTGTAAAAATGGACAAAGGCTGAACTTCCTGTGCCAGGACCAAAATAGAAGCCTTCTCTGTCTCTTAAACAATTCTGATTATGTTTCCATAACCAAATCATGCTGAGATGAATAGCTGGAATATTTATATTTAGGTCCTAAAGTATAATGTAAAAGAAAGGGAAATAGTCTATCTTTGCAGCATTGGAGTCACGCCATCGTTTCCACTTGCAAAGACAACTCAGAGACCAGGCCGTGGTGGGGGCGGGGGCAGGGTTTTGCTTCTCCACATTCATTGCTTTCCCCCAAATCTGTTGTGGCCAGGTCCCCACCACTGAATGATTAATAGCAAGCCCCCAGGGGACTGACTCCTTAGCAAGGTTTAAGGTGGATCCCTTTGTGAAAGCATTATACTGAGAAATAGACACAGGTTAAAAGATCCATCAGACAGAATCTTATAACTGCAGAGGACAATACTGTAATTAAATAATGCTTCCATTAAGTTGACAAATGCATCTTTAGCAACTCCTATGAGTTACAAACTTAGAAGAACATATAAAGAGTTTTAAAATGACATATATAAAAACAACCAAGAGATTTTTCTTTTCAATCCAGCAGAAAAGGAAGATATGAAAGCACCTGATTTACTGGAAGGCGGAAAGAAGCAGGAGCTTGAAAGCTTTACAAGCAAATGTTACAGACTTCTAGAAGCAGGAAAGCCGTCGCCACAAAAGGTGGAGTTGGAGATGACCTTTAAAGGACAATAAAGGTTTTCATAGGAAAAATGGAGCTGCAGAGGCCAAGAAAATTGTGGCTAGGCTAATGTGAAACTGGCAATAGAGTGTGAGGTGAAAGTATGTGATAAGAGGCTGGAAAAATAGTTTGGAGGCCAGGACGGAAGCAGCTTGGGTTTCAGACTCATGTTAGAGCCTTATGGGAAACCGGAGGCTTTTAAAGGCGTTTAACGAGAAGGTTGATATGATATCAGAGGTGTGAAGAGTCATTCATTTATTCATTTACTTCACAAATATTTACTGAGATCCTCAATGAGGGACAAAGTGGGGGGAAACAAAACTCACAGGACCCTGGTCCCGTGGACCTTACAGTCTCGTGGGGTGACAAGCATTAACAAATAAACCCGTAAGTTCACGTACAACTAGAAGCAGAAGTGAGCAGTGGATGAGAAGGTACAGGGGTAGTGTCCAAGGATAGAAAGGAGCCCTGATTTATCCTGAGGTCAGGCGGGTGGGGAAGAAGGCATCCATCGTGAAGAACTGACATCACATTGAGTCCTTAGGGACCCACAGGAGTTGGAGAATATGGGGTATGTGTTCGGGTGGGGCTGCAACTCTAGTTGGGAACATTCCAAGTACTAAGAGTGAAGACCCTCTGGCAGATGAAGAGGTTGGAATATTCAAGAAATCCAAAGAAAAGAGACTAGCGTACATGGTGATTCTGGAGTGACGGGGGCGTCTGCAGGACCCTGCAGGGCACACTGAGGTTTTAAATAAGTGCAACAGGAAGCCACTAAGTGTGTGGAAGGATAGAGTCTGGTTTGTTTTATAAGGTACTCGGGCTTTGCCTGGAGAGTGGATCACAGGGGCACAAATTTGAAAGCCATTGTCATGGTCCAAAAAGACAAGTGGGCAGTGCTGGAGGACCGGCAGGTTTGAGACCTGCTTCAAAGGCAGAACTGACAGCCCACGTTGATGGGCTGGGTGTTGGGAGATGAAGAAGAGGAAAGAGTAAAATTTAGCTCCATGTCCTGATTTGAGTAACGGAGAGGAAGGTGGCAACGATTCCCAGAGACGGAGCAGCCTAAAGTAATTTTAACATTTAGGGGGCAGGGGAAACAGATCAAGAAATTAGCCTGGGATTTGGGAATGCTGAAAACCTATGAGGCATCCAGTGTAAAGTTCAGGTAAACCATTCAGAATACAGAAGAGGAGCTAAGAAAACAAATCAGTCATCTGGGAGGAGGGCAGAGAAGAGACGGCAGCTGATACAGGGCAGTTTTCCATCTCTGCTTCCCGTGTCCGGGCTGTGCCCCAGCTGGCCACACCAGAAAACCCGAAGGTGGTCACCTGCCCAGCCTATCACAAGGCTCCCGAGACACATCGACTTTAACCTGTGGTCCAGGTTCTCCAGCACCTTTGCCTCCCACAGAAGGACCTAGAACTTCAAGAAGAAAACGAGCAAGCTCTTGGTCTCACTTCCCTTTGCAGTGGGTTATCCTCCCCAAAACATGGGCCCCCAGGCAAACACTGACTTACTTTCTGTCACTGTAGCTTAGCTGTTGCCTCTTTCACCCCTGAGTTCTTTTGACATGACTATAGTAAGCTGTGATGGTTTCCTACTTTTTGTGTGTGTGTGTGTGTATTGGCTGCACTGGGTCTTCGTTGCTGCGTGTGGGCTTTCTCTTGTCGCGGTGAGCGGGGGCTACTCTTCGTTGCGGTGCACGGGCTTCTCACTGCGGTGTGTGTGTGTGTATTGGCTGCACTGGGTCTTCGTTGCTGCGTGTGGGCTTTCTCTTGTCGCGGTGAGCGGGGGCTACTCTTCGTTGCGGTGCACGGGCTTCTCACTGCGGTGGCTTCTCTTGTTGCGGAACACGGGCTCTAGGCGCGCGGGCTTCAGTAGCTGCAGCACGCGGGCTCAATAGTTGCAACACACGGGCTCTAGAGCACACGGGCCTCAGTAGTTGCGGTGCGTGGGCTCAGTAGCTGTGGCTTGTGGGCTTAGTTGCTCCGTGGCATGTGGGATCTTCCCGGACCAGGGATAGAAACCTTGTCCCCTGAATTGGCAGGCGGATTCTCAACCACTGCGCTACCAGGGAAGTCCGATGGTTTCCTTACTTGATGTCATGACAAGTTCTAGACTCATCCTGCATTTTTCTAGCCCCAGAATCTGTTTGGATTACCAGGATTTACCACAGTTTATTCCACTGGTCACCTATTCATGAAATTTATGATTTCTAGTCTTCTTTTGTTGCTAACAGGATTACAATCGTTTCTCTCTCATCTGTCTTTTTGTATTTTTGCCAGCAAAACATATTTTTGAGAGTACTTAGTACACTCCAGGCCTTAATGATACAGCAGTGAAAAAAAAAGAACCCAAATCCCTGCCGCCAGTGAGCTGACAATCCACGGGGGAAGAAAGGCGACCAATAATGATGGAATCTCCTGGGATATGGTAGGGGCAACGGGAAAAGCAAGGCAGCATAGAGGAGAATGGAGAGTGTGGGATGGGAGGCTTCTAGTCTCCACAGGCCTCTGTGTCAGCTGAGGTAAGGCGTCTCAGATAATATGAGAATTCAGAGAAACCAGGAGGAAGCGAGGGGGTGAGCCACAAAGGCAGGTGGGGGAAGAGCATTCCAGGAAGGGGGAACAGCAACTGCAAAGCGGAGCACACCTGGTAAAGGAAAATCAAGAGGCTAGTGAGGCTGGGACACGGTGAGTGAGGGCGTACGTGGCAGGAGATGAGGCCAGAGACGTGGCTGTGGACAGACCATGAGGAAAGTGGGGGAGGTACGGTACATTCCAGAATGCGGGACAGCTGACACAGGACGGTAGGGACTCCACACGGGCCACGGCGCCCGGGGACAAGTGCTTTGCCTGTAGCACCCCCGGCCAGCCGCCTAGTGCCTTTTGTGACACTTGCCCTGCCTGTTCCTCAGAGCTCAGGAGTGGGAGAGCTCCTGCCACCTGGAACGTCAGGAAAGCCGCTGTGGGAACACAGAGGACACCCTACAGCAGCGGGGAGTAACTACGGACTCATCCCCACCTGCGCCCCGAAGCCGTCTGCTTGTTCAGCGCCGGCCTTGCCTGGCACCCCTCAAGAGTCTCCCACTGGCTTGCTGACCTGGCTGCAGTACTCCCCCAGCTCTCACTTGCTATTCCTTTAGGTGATTAAAAGTAATTCCCCGCCAACTCCACACGCTGCAGCCCTGGGTGAGAGGCGCCCCTCCTGACTCACTCCCAGGCCTCCCCCACTGGGCTGCGAGACCCTCTCTGTCACCGCTCGCTCCCTCGGTTCACACCTGTAGGCTAGACAAGGTCATAGGCCACCAGCCAGAGGCAGGAGCCCCGCGGAAGGAAGAAATTGAAATAAAGCCCCCAAAGTGGGCTCTCTGACCTTTGAACCGACGTGGCCTCCGTTTCCTCCTTTAAAGGGATGGGGAGAAGCCCATGTCTGTAAACAGGAGTGATTTGTGGATTAAATGTTTCCTGTCAATACACATGATGCACTCAGAGCCGTGCTAATACACACCCTGTGCAGAAAAGGTGTTAGACGTTGACAATTATTTTTCTTATCATAACCGTACTTGGAAAAGTCAGAAAACCGAACTGTAACGAAAACTTCATAAAAGTCTGGGAACTCTGTGCCGTTCTGATGGTGTCATTTATTTCCTCCTGGGGGCATAAGTAAAATGTCCCAACGGTCCAAAGGGCTCGTGAGCTAAGCGTGAAGGAACAGCAAGGCTGGGGAGACCGCATCCGACTCCACTTCAGCAGAGAACTGCGGGGGTCAGTGAGCACGGTTAAGGCTCTCAGGAAGTTTCGTACCAGAAAGGGGAGAGCTATTGGGGTGACGTCAGAGGGTGACGCAGCATCAAGGGAAAGATGTATGGGCATCTTTTAAAGATGTATCCCTCACAGCAGCACCAGGATAAACAAGACCGTGGCAGGGTCTTCAATTCAAACAGAGAGAAACCAAAGCAGGGGACCTTGTGATGGGGGTGAGGGAAGAGGCGAGGGCCCAGAGGGGGCTGGGCATTAACCCAGGCGTCAGCACAACGGGAAGTCACTGTCACCCTAGGCTGGAGGGACAGCAGAGCTGACAGCTGGGGCTGTGGGAAGAGAGCCTGGCGGTGCTGCCCGGTGGGAGCTGAGCGGGGTGAGGGGAGCTGAGTCTGGTGGGGTCTCCCCTCCCCTGATGCTCTCTGATCTTGCTCCAGGGCCTCTGAGTGGCCAACCTGCCCAGAAGCCAGAGGCAGGGGACCCCCGCCACGAGGTCCCTGTGACCCCAGCAAGTGGAGTCTTTGAGTCAAGGCCGATGCCACACTGTAAGAAGCCGTGGGCTTGCGGGGGCCGAGCTGAGGGGGTGAGAAGCAGCGACCAGGACGGCCCTGGGAAGAAGGGATGGGGCCACAGGGGTGGGGAGAGAGCTGTATCGTCCTTCGGAGGTGAAGGGGACTTGGACTTGTGTCCTCCTGTTCCCTGCACTTAGAGCAAAGCTCACGGGCCAAAGTGGGAGCAGAGGGTGGTTGCCCGGGAGGCCAGCCCACCTCCGTGAGGGGTCACCGCCGCCCACGGGGACACGCTGGCAAGGAGAGCAGAGAAGGGGGTGCTGGCCAGTGCTTGGAGCCCACCCACCCCTGGGCCCAGGAAACTGAAGCCAGAGAACCAGGTTCACACACGGCAAAGGAGCAGGATCAGCCTGGAACTGGGTTCAGAAGATGTCAAGGACCAGGTCCCTTCTGGCTAAACTTCGCCTGTTACGGCAGGAAGTGAAGGGGGCTCTGGGTAAGTCCCCCGTGGAAGGGTCCTCCAGATCTCCCATCATCACCCTAAACCAAGCCCAACTTGCCCCTGGCACCGCCTCTGACCCCCCCACCAGCCACTGCTCCCTGATCGGCCCTGCCCAGCCAGATGTGACTCCCACGTGCACCCACACACTCAGATACGCTCAAACACACACCCACGTGCACCCACGAACACTCGCACACGCGTCCTCACACTCACACACTTGCCCATGCATCCTCTCACTCACTCGCACACGCACCCCCCACCAGCCACTGCTCCCTGATCGGCCCTGCCCAGCCAGATGTGACTCCCACGTGCACCCACACACTCAGATACGCTCAAACACACACCCACGTGCACCCACGAACACTCGCACACGCGTCCTCACACTCACACACTTGCCCATGCATCCTCTCATTCACTCGCACACGCACCCTTGCAGGTACACACTCTCGCACACGCACCACCCCGCAACTCATCCTTACACTTGCACACGCACCCTTGCACATACACACTCTCGCACACGCATTTGCACATGCATCCTCGCACACACTTGCACACGCACCCTTGCACGTACACACTCTCGCACACGCATCACCCGCACACAACACTCGCACACGCGTCCTCACACTCACACACTTGCCCATGCATCCTCTCACTCACTCGCACACGCACCCTTGCACGTACACACTCTTGCACACGCACCACCCCGCAACTCATCCTTACACTTGCACACGCATCCTCTCACACACTTGCACACGCACCCTCGCACGTACACACTCTCGCACACGCATCACCCGCACACTCATCCTTACACTTGCACACGCATCCTCTCACTCACTCGCACACGCACCCTTGCACGTACACACTCTCGCACACGCACCACCCCGCAACTCATCCTTACACTTGCACATGCATCCTCGCACACACTTGCACACGCACCCTTGCATGTACACACTCTCGCACACGCACCACCCCGCAACTCATCCTTAAACTTGCACACGCATCCTCTCACACACTTGCACACGCACCCTTGCACGTACACACTCTCGCACACGCATCACCCGCACACACATCCTTACACTTGCACATGCATCCTCGCACACACTTGCACACGCACCCTTGCACGTACACACTCGCACACGCACCACCCCGCAACTCATCCTTACACTTGCACACGCACCCTTGCACATACACACTCTCGCACACGCATCATCCCGCACACACATCCTTACACTTGCACACGCACCCTTGCACGTACACACTCCTGCACACGCATCACCCGCACACGCATCCTTACACTTGCACACGCATCCCCTCACACACTTGCACACGCACCCTTGCAGTACACACTCCTGCACACGCATCACCCGCACACGCATCCTTGCACACGTATCCTCTCACACTCTTGCACATGCACCACCCCGCACACTCGCACACGCATCCTCGCACACACACTTGCCCATGCACCCCCTCACACACGTGCACACGCACCCTTGCACGTACACATTCTTGCACACGCACCACCCCGCACACTCGCGCACACATCCTTACACTTGCACACGCATCCTCGCACACACCGCCTTACCCTCACACACTTGCATTTGTGCGCTCGCTCCCACAGCTTGCACACTTGCTTGCACACCCACACACCCGAACACATTCACATGCTTGCATTGTCAGCCCTGCACACTCACCCTTCCTCTCGCTAGCACACTCACTTGACAAACACTCCCACTCCATCCTCCTGCAGTCCGCTGTCCCACGGGACACGCCCCTCCTTCAGGGCTCTGCACTGACCCCCGACCACCTTCCCCAGAAGTCCTGGGAAGACCACATCCCTCTTCTTGGAGACCTTGTCACTGCCGCAGTTTCGCCTTTGTTCATGGGGTTACGGGATGAATTTCTGACCTGCCTTTTGAGCCCAGGTGAGCTGCGGAAGGACAGCCCTGCTGCCACCACCCCTCCTTTCATGCCCAGCGCCCAGCACAGTGTGGGCACATGGTGTTTGACAATCATACGATGGATGGATGGATGAAGCCAGACAGGCTGGGAGGGAGGGAAAGGCCAGAGGCAAAGAGAAGCTCAGACACATAGACGGGGGGCGGTGGATGTGTGAAGTGGTGAAACTTTTGTTTTCTGCAGATCTGGCGTGGGAAGGGGAGAGGCCGGTCAGTGTTCAGCTCCCTCTAAGTGGGTGGGTGGGGGCAGCCACGTCCCCTGAGGCTGCCTGTGGATGGGCACCTGCTTCGGGGGGAGGGAAAGTGGTGCCACCTGAGCGGGAGGGAGAGCTGGAAGGAAAGCTGGAGGGGGCAGCAGGGCAAGGGGCCAGACCAGGCAAGGACCCTCTGGGGCCTTTGAGCATCCGTCTCTGCTCTCCCTCCAAGGTCTGCACCCCTGTCATGCAAGCCTCCCGGAAACTCCTCTCCACTCACTAGCGAACGGCCTAATGGGCTCATATTGGTGGTAGGAGGAAGACAGAGGGACTGAGTCTCGCCGGGGGCTGGTGAGGACCAGCCTGGTTTGCGTTTCTCCACAAAGACCAGGGTGGACCTTCTAAGTAGGTGGACGATGATGTCGGTTCTTAAAATCTCGTGGAAATCAGTACAAGCGTCTTCCTGGCAAATTTGGTACGTCTGTCCCTAAAATAAATTTGATCCAAAAGGAAAGTAGGCACAGCAGAATGTAAAAAATTTTTTCACTGTCTTGTCATCGTACCAGTGCTTCTTCCTTTTTACCCTAGATTCTCTAGTGGTACCGCTTGTTTTGATTTTACAGATGACTGAGGATATAGACCATCGTCGTCTAGCTGAAAAATTGCATCTTCTACCCCAATGGTCCTCAGTCTTCCCGGTGCGTCGGAAGCACTGGGGGAATTTTCAAAACCTGCAGGTGCCCGGCTTCATCCCCCGAGATTCAGGATCGATTCATCTGGGCTGCGGCAGCTGTGCTTTTAAAAAGCTCCCAGGTCCCAGGTGCTTCGAATGTGCATCCAAGGCTGAAAACTGGTGTCTAAGCTGATGTCATTTTGATACCAACCAGGGTTCTTGGCCTTCCCCAATCAATAGAAATTGACTAGAGGCCAGACAAGAAATTCAGGCAAGGCTTTACTGGGGCCCCTGTTAACAGCACGGGGAGTGAGAACAAACAACTGGTTCCCTGCTTGTCCGCTCCTGGAGGCTGGGGGCGGGGGGCGAGCTTGTTCCTTATATGGGGTGAGGGTAGGGGTGTGTCCAGGGGTCGGGCGGGGGGGTGGCTTAGGTGTCTTGCCCACCCCTTTCGTGGTGTGGTGTGCAGGGGGCATGCACAGCACCCTGCTTTTGCTCCCAACACCCTGTTCTTGCTCCGGGCTCTTCAAAAGTGGCAGTAGGGTTTTTTTTTTTTTTTGGTCTCTTTGTATCTTTTGTCCAGAATTTGCCCCAACTGCACATGCACACAGTTATTTTTAGTCCCATATAGTTTCTTTGTATTTTGTTGCTGGAGGAGAGGTTTATCCAGGTGCAAGCACTGCAGCAAAGGGTCCCAGGTCCCAGCCTGTCTCAATTTCACCCAAAACCTCAGTGGTTGTTTAGATGACCATACACTTCGGCTAAGAACAAGCTTCTAGAAAAGACAGTCAGGAGGGCAGACCAAGCGTTTTGAGTTCATCAGTAGTGTAGT
Source organism: Physeter macrocephalus (assembly GCF_002837175.3). NCBI lineage: Eukaryota > Metazoa > Chordata > Mammalia > Artiodactyla > Physeteridae > Physeter > Physeter macrocephalus. Next base: position 133,472,152 of record NC_041215.1, on the reverse strand, counting down.
CCAATAACTTTGGAAGTATTTCTTTTCACAAATCAAATGTAACAATTTTTAAGGTGGATGTGACTTGGTAGCAGAGGGGTACCGAGGGAGTTTAGTTTATTAATATAGAGCAGAGAAATGAGGATAGAAACTCTGATTAAGAGTGTGTCCATGCTTAATTATTTGTAACTGTTTCTATATAATTTCCATTAACTCAAGTTGTTTTTCTTGTGCAAATCCAATGAGATCCAAAAGCGATGAGTTCTTTGAAATCTGGACAGATGCTGAGAACACCATGGCCTCTTTTCCCTTGTAAAGTATTAGGTCTTTACTACTTCGATATAAGCTGTAGACACAGGCTTCATAAATATAATCACATAATTTTTCTTCATCTTCAAGAAAAATTGAGCTTTCTTTTGAGAGAACATGCCACCGAAGAATCCAGTTTCCGCAGAGAAAAAAAAAAGCAGGGCGGCGGGTGGTGTGGGGGGGTTCTGCTTCGTCTCAAATTGCTTTGGCCACGATTCGATTTCAGTGTGAAAAACTGGGGCAGCTTGTTCAGCGTGAGACGGGAGGGGGAGATGCAGAGCCGCTGGGAACTGAGTAATCCTGAGATGATGGATCATCAAACCTCCCCAGCTCCGCTCCCAGGTATGACAAGGGGTCAGGGGGGTAGGTGATGCCCAGGTGCTGCCCATCCACCCAGAGCTCCCCCAGAGTCTCAGCAAACAGGTACCTCTGAACAAGATGGAAGTGCACCTGGATACGAGCCCTGTCCCCACATCTCACCTATGTCGTCATCCTCCAGGTGACACCGTTCCTGGTAAACTAGCATTATTTCCCCCATTGCTCACCTGGCTTCTTGCCCTCCCTTTTAGGAACTTAATATCCAAGATGAACCAGTTTGCAAGGTAGAAATAGAGACACAGATGTAGAGAACAAATGTATGGACACCAAGCGGGGAAAGCGGCGGGGGCCCTGAGGCTGCCTGTGGATGGGCACCTGCTTCGGGGGGAGGGAAAGTGGTGCCACCTGAGCGGGAGGGAGAGCTGGAAGGAAAGCTGGAGGGGGCAGCAGGGCAAGGGGCCAGACCAGGCAAGGACCCTCTGGGGCCTTTGAGCATCCGTCTCTGCTCTCCCTCCAAGGTCTGCACCCCTGTCATGCAAGCCTCCCGGAAACTCCTCTCCACTCACTAGCGAACGGCCTAATGGGCTCATATTGGTGGTAGGAGGAAGACAGAGGGACTGAGTCTCGCCGGGGGCTGGTGAGGACCAGCCTGGTTTGCGTTTCTCCACAAAGACCAGGGTGGACCTTCTAAGTAGGTGGACGATGATGTCGGTTCTTAAAATCTCGTGGAAATCAGTACAAGCGTCTTCCTGGCAAATTTGGTACGTCTGTCCCTAAAATAAATTTGATCCAAAAGGAAAGTAGGCACAGCAGAATGTAAAAAATTTTTTCACTGTCTTGTCATCGTACCAGTGCTTCTTCCTTTTTACCCTAGATTCTCTAGTGGTACCGCTTGTTTTGATTTTACAGATGACTGAGGATATAGACCATCGTCGTCTAGCTGAAAAATTGCATCTTCTACCCCAATGGTCCTCAGTCTTCCCGGTGCGTCGGAAGCACTGGGGGAATTTTCAAAACCTGCAGGTGCCCGGCTTCATCCCCCGAGATTCAGGATCGATTCATCTGGGCTGCGGCAGCTGTGCTTTTAAAAAGCTCCCAGGTCCCAGGTGCTTCGAATGTGCATCCAAGGCTGAAAACTGGTGTCTAAGCTGATGTCATTTTGATACCAACCAGGGTTCTTGGCCTTCCCCAATCAATAGAAATTGACTAGAGGCCAGACAAGAAATTCAGGCAAGGCTTTACTGGGGCCCCTGTTAACAGCACGGGGAGTGAGAACAAACAACTGGTTCCCTGCTTGTCCGCTCCTGGAGGCTGGGGGCGGGGGGCGAGCTTGTTCCTTATATGGGGTGAGGGTAGGGGTGTGTCCAGGGGTCGGGCGGGGGGGTGGCTTAGGTGTCTTGCCCACCCCTTTCGTGGTGTGGTGTGCAGGGGGCATGCACAGCACCCTGCTTTTGCTCCCAACACCCTGTTCTTGCTCCGGGCTCTTCAAAAGTGGCAGTAGGGTTTTTTTTTTTTTTTGGTCTCTTTGTATCTTTTGTCCAGAATTTGCCCCAACTGCACATGCACACAGTTATTTTTAGTCCCATATAGTTTCTTTGTATTTTGTTGCTGGAGGAGAGGTTTATCCAGGTGCAAGCACTGCAGCAAAGGGTCCCAGGTCCCAGCCTGTCTCAATTTCACCCAAAACCTCAGTGGTTGTTTAGATGACCATACACTTCGGCTAAGAACAAGCTTCTAGAAAAGACAGTCAGGAGGGCAGACCAAGCGTTTTGAGTTCATCAGTAGTGTAGTCCAATAACTTTGGAAGTATTTCTTTTCACAAATCAAATGTAACAATTTTTAAGGTGGATGTGACTTGGTAGCAGAGGGGTACCGAGGGAGTTTAGTTTATTAATATAGAGCAGAGAAATGAGGATAGAAACTCTGATTAAGAGTGTGTCCATGCTTAATTATTTGTAACTGTTTCTATATAATTTCCATTAACTCAAGTTGTTTTTCTTGTGCAAATCCAATGAGATCCAAAAGCGATGAGTTCTTTGAAATCTGGACAGATGCTGAGAACACCATGGCCTCTTTTCCCTTGTAAAGTATTAGGTCTTTACTACTTCGATATAAGCTGTAGACACAGGCTTCATAAATATAATCACATAATTTTTCTTCATCTTCAAGAAAAATTGAGCTTTCTTTTGAGAGAACATGCCACCGAAGAATCCAGTTTCCGCAGAGAAAAAAAAAAGCAGGGCGGCGGGTGGTGTGGGGGGGTTCTGCTTCGTCTCAAATTGCTTTGGCCACGATTCGATTTCAGTGTGAAAAACTGGGGCAGCTTGTTCAGCGTGAGACGGGAGGGGGAGATGCAGAGCCGCTGGGAACTGAGTAATCCTGAGATGATGGATCATCAAACCTCCCCAGCTCCGCTCCCAGGTATGACAAGGGGTCAGGGGGGTAGGTGATGCCCAGGTGCTGCCCATCCACCCAGAGCTCCCCCAGAGTCTCAGCAAACAGGTACCTCTGAACAAGATGGAAGTGCACCTGGATACGAGCCCTGTCCCCACATCTCACCTATGTCGTCATCCTCCAGGTGACACCGTTCCTGGTAAACTAGCATTATTTCCCCCATTGCTCACCTGGCTTCTTGCCCTCCCTTTTAGGAACTTAATATCCAAGATGAACCAGTTTGCAAGGTAGAAATAGAGACACAGATGTAGAGAACAAATGTATGGACACCAAGCGGGGAAAGCGGCGGGGGGTGGGGGTGGTGTGATGAACTGGGAGATTGGGAGTGACATGTATCCACTAATATTTATAAAATGGATAACTAATAGGATCCTGCTGTATAAAAAAATAAAATTAAAAACAATTAAACAACAACAACAACAACAAAAAACCCCAACGTGCTAACTAATGCATATTTATCTGTACCTTTTTCATCGCCTCTCCACCCCACCGGAGTGAACAGCTCACGGGGAGGTGCCAGGACTGTCTTACCACGTATATATCCCCCAAACCTAACACAGAGCTTGACATGGGAGAACATTCACCTATTAAATGAATCCATTTGCATTCGAATATCTATGTTTGCACAGAAATCTATGTGTATCTTTGAGGGGAATGTGACTGGACACACCGGCCAACAGCCCATTTGCACTCTGTCTTCATGGGCTCTATTTATAAGAAGAAGCTGTTTAGGACTCACTCAAAATCCCCATGTTTGGTGGCTCTGACTTAAGATAAACAAGATCTCAAAAAAGAAAAAAAAATTGCCCAAGTGAGAACTAGCTGTTTTTTCTCTTTGGGCTTTTTTTTCCCCCTAATGAAACCTCTCAAGAAATTCAGTCTCTTCTCGTGGAATTCATTGTCTTGTTTGTTGTGCTCAGCACAAGTAGGTTTCCTTTGCCTCCTCCCATAGATCTGTTTCTAAAGAGGCTGATATTTCCTCCAGTTTTTTTAAAAATAAATTTTATTATTTATTTATTTTTGGCCGCGTTGGGTCTTCGTTGCTGCACGCGGGCTTTCTCTAGTTGTGGCGAGCGGAGGCTACTCTTCGTCGCGGTGCGCGGGCTTCTCATTGCGGTGGCTTCTCTTGTTGTGGAGCACGGGCTCTAGGCGCGCGGGCTTCAGTAGTTGCAGCATGTGGGCTCAGTAGTTGTGGCTCGCGGGCTCTAGAGCGCAGGCTCAGTAACTGTGGTGCACGGGCTTAGTTGTTCCACAGCATGTGGGATCTTTCCAGACCAGGGCTCGAACCCGTGTCCCCTGCATTGGCAGGCGGATTCTTAACCACTGTGCCACCAGGGAAGTCCCTTCCTCCAGTTCTGAATGGTCATCAGTGCTTTTCTTCTAGAGTTGATGAGACAAACCATCCACAGATATTCTTATGTATCATGTCATTTCCTCCAATGGAGTAGCAGTATCCTACACTCAACATGAGGGGCTGTGGGGACCGGAGGTCAATGTCCGAATCCTTAGCACCTGTGAATATGTCACCTTATATGGCAAAAGGGACTTTTCGGATGTGATTAAATTAAGGGTCTTGAAATAGGGAGATTATGCTGGATTATACAGGTGGACCCAATGTCATCATGAGGGTCCTTGTAAGAGGGAGGCAGGAGAGTCAGAGAAAGTGATATGAGGACAGAAGCAGAGGTGACAGAGAGACAGAAAGAGAAGGAGATTTAAGGACGCTTCACTCCTGGCCTTGACCACGGAGGAAGCGGCCAAGAGCCAAGGAATGCAGGGGCATTCGAAGCTGGGAAAGGCAAGGAAGCAAATTTTCCCTTAGAGCCTCGAGAAGGAGAACAGCCTGCCAACCCATTTTAAATTTCTCACCTCCAGAACGGCAAGGAAGTAAATTGCCACTTGGGAGGACACCACATCCCTCACCAAGGAGCCCCTAAAGTACCCCCAAAGTTCCAGGGGCCAAATGGAGCAGCATTCTCCTCAGGCTGCACTCAGCCATGGACCTCTGCCATACTCCTTGAGGAAAGAGAAAAATGTCTTTCCCCCAATTCATTTGTACTTTGTCATCTGTCTTTGGGGAAAATAACCCCATACATTTTCGCCTGCACCGCCTCTTCCCCAAATTCCCTCCTCACTGGCCTTGCCAATTACTCAGGCAAATAGACAGAATGGGAAGGGGGGTGTAAGACATCACCAGCCTCGTGGTCAAAGTCAATGTAAGCTCAGAATCAAGCTGGGCATGTGTGTTCACATGTGCACGTGAGTGTGCATGTTACATAATTGTTATCCTGTGATAAGCACAATTTTATGTGAGTTGCTGCTTTCTGCCATTTAAGATTATATTATGAATATTCCTACTTGTAAATTTTTGGAACTGTTTAAAATTGTTGTACATATTCCAATGTGTTGATACGTCATGATTTGTCTCTCCTCACTGGGCACCTGGGTACTTTGTATGTTTGTTCATTTAAAATAATCCTTCCAGGAATGTCTTTCCGTGTCAGCTGTTGTTGTTTGCCTTGGGGTGAAATTAATGGGTCAGAGGGCATTTAAATTTTAAGCCATAACGCTGATTATAGAATAAAATGTCTAAACGCAGTACAGAATTGCCAAGCCAAGCAAGTGTGGTTATTCTTTGGGGGCTCAGGACGGTCCCCTCAGAATCATAGCGGATGGATGGCTGTCTTATACTTAACTGTGTATGTGCACATATATATGATATTTGTGATACATATGAAATGTGATATGTATAACATGATATATAAATATATATCTTAGAAATACTTTTGCTAGAATAACCCCAGCAGCTTTAGCTCTCAGCTCTTCCTGCTTCACCCCAGAGATTTGTCTCATGAGTGGTGGGAATAGATTCTGCGGAATTACAGCTAGAGGATGCAGCCTCCAGGGATGCTGGTCAGCAACTGATCCAGAGAAAAGCCCTTTGGGGTGTACGGGTGAAAGCTCAGCATTGCAACAGCACAGAGCTGACCACCAGTCGCTTATGTACTGAATCTTGGGATTCAGCCCAGGATGTGTTCAATTGCTAGAAATGTCATGGCTATCATCAGCTTTTTGGCAAGAAGATGCACATTCCTTCCAGAAGTTCAGGGAACGCCTGTGTCCCTATAAAACAGATATAAAGTCCAAAATAAGGGAACAACTGGACGATTTTCAAGTCACTACACTCAGCACGTTTTGTTGATTCCTCTCACATCTGCTTTTTATTGAGATGTGTAAAATTATGATGTAATCTCTCGACTTGGAAACCTAACTTATATGCACCAGGGGACTCAATAAGGAATTCTTATATCGTCAAGAGCATCAAATAGTACCCAGACACCACTTAGGCTAGCATCCATGTGAGAATTGCTGGTACCTGAAAGTAGACTATTAAAGGCTTCATTCGTTTCCTTCAGTAAATATTCATTGAATGCTGAGTCTGTGCAAAGCCCCGTACCAGACCCGGAAGATGCAGTCGAGGAAGACCAGAGTTGTCCCTGCCATCACCATGTACCCTGGGCACTTTATCAACAGCAGGATTATGACCTGATCCTAAGCATGAAGACCATTGTTATTAACCTTCATAATAACGTCCTGCAGAAATAACAGTGAGACAGGCGCTCTTGTTTTCTGACACAACTCACTCCCATCCCCTACATCCCTCCGCAGAGGGGTCCCACCTTGCCCTGGCACTCTGTCCTGTCCCATGTTTAATCCAATGTAAAATGCCAGCCTGCCCCTCCCCCACTGGCAGTCAGCACACAGCCCACACTTCAAGGCTGTGCTCTTAAGTGGAGCCTTGCCGAGACTCCAGGCAGAAATAGTCACTTTGTACATGCCTCTGTGCTGGCGCTTACTACGTCAGTACAGGGAGACTGTGACTCTACCTGTCTTCATCTCGGTCCCTCTCCAGATGTGAGCTCATTGAGGACTGGGAATTTATCATTTATGCCTAGTGCCTCTTGGTTGAATGAATGAGTGAGGGAATGAATGAAGACTATGTGATGCGAACACACTTTATCCACAAAGAACATTTTCTTCCATCGTTATTAATAGAAAATGGGACTTGAGTTGTTTTTCCAATAGGAGACACTTGCCTGACTCCGGTGCTGCCTTAGGAACAGGAGGATCGGTACATAAGATGCTTGGCTGCAAAGGTATAACCTGCGTCCATGAAGCTGAGAAGGACCAGCGGCCTGGGACAGGCTTGGGTCCATAGTCCTGGGCTCACTGCCCCAGTGTGCTGACAAACAGGACCCAGAAAAATTGTGCCTCAAAGCATGAGACAACAAATCAACCATGTCACCATTCTACAGAAATAGACTTATTAAATGTCACCTACACATTTTCTGGACCCTCTACCCCTGAGAGATTTGGTTGAACTTAACCCATCCCAGCGCCATAGCGTGTGACTGGCTGGAACCCTCACCTGATTTCCATGCTTCTCTCTCCTCTGTGCCCCTGTGACCTCACAGGCTGGCCCCAACAGACCCTGAGACACAGAATCCTGCCTCTAAAGCAGTTTCCCTTGTGAACTCCATTCACATCAAGTGTTTTGTGATTTTTGTTTGACGTGTACTGAAGATTTTATTTGTCAAAGAAGCAGTCCCACACACACCACACAGAGACCATCTCCTGAATTTCCGTACCGCTTTCCCTCCTCTCTTCCCCCTTCCGTCCAGGACAAGCAAGACACTCCCACCTGATTCAGGTCCCATAGTTGGGTCTCTCCTGTATCCTCAGTCCCTTTAAGGTATTAGCTTCTACCCACAGTCAGTGCGTTCACAGAATTCCTCTGAACAAATGCAGAGCTTTGCTCTCATTCTCTCATTACAGACTTTTGGTGATGTGCAGTTTCTCTGTCTCACTTAAACCAAAACACGCAGAGGGGTTTACCTGTTCCCCTTCCCCCCATCCACAGGACTCCTCTTTAGAAATTGCTGTAAATAAAAATAGTATGATTGTTGGGAAACAATGACTATTTTCATGTTTCTGCATGGTCAGGGCATTCTGAGTAGAGCAGTGGCAACCCTAGTGGAAGATGTTTGAATAGCAATGAGCCTTGGAAGTTGAAGGCCATGACCCCTGGGGAGATTGACAGCTCTCTCGCCCCTGGAGACAGGTGTAGACATTCCAGAGGATAATGGACCTGGAGACCTTCCTGTTCTCTCCCGGAGACCAGGGCGTTTGTTTCTATCCCAGAACACAGGCTCTCTTTCCCTCTGGGTTGGGAGAAGAGGGGCAGCTGTACCTGCAGCTCTTATATCAGCTTCAAGATTCAGGGTCTTGGAGTCCCTCTCCAGTGGTACAAACCCCCGGGCACGCACAGCACATCTGGATCTCAGCACAGCTCCCTGACGGAGGCTGGAGCATATGGGGAGCTGGCGCTAAGATGGCCGGGTGAGTAATTAAAAGTCTGGCTTGGATCCAGAAACCCTGTGTTTCCAATCAGGATAAATAAGTAAGTCTAGATATAAAAACATGCATGTATGAGGGCATCCACTTTTTTTCCAATTTGACGGAAGACGGATCTCTTAATTTGAACTGTGTTATTCCTTAGATAAGTATTCTAGCATGGGGTAGAGGGGTGTGTGAAGGAAAAACCAGGGGAGGGATCGTTCAAATCTCGGCAAATATAATTTATGGCGATGTATCATGTATTCCATTAAATCTAAGATACTAATAATTATAAGATGAGCCATAATTTTATGTATCATTAAGAAAAAAAGAAAGAAACCACCAATTAAACTATGAAACAATGTCTTCTGGCACCTTGGAATTTTTATGCTATTGAAAAAACTCTTTTAAGGCTTATTTAGATTTAGATGTTTATCCTATAAGGGGCATAATTTGGTTAAGGTACTCCTAAAACTTGTTCACATTTCCAGTCTAACACAGAGTTCTTTCCAATTTAGTGTCATCAATGTTCACGTTGTGAAACATTTTTTTCTTTTTTTTTAAATGCTTGGATTTTCCTTTCAATTATGCAGGTTTTAATACTGGAACTCTCTGGATCTCACCAGAAGGTGTCAATGACAGGCTGTCAGGCAACAACCAGGGCTTAAATTCCTTTTTCAAATGCCCAACTAATGTGTTGTTGACCGAAACACTGGGAGGTCACCATGGTCCAAACAGTCCATCAGAAGTAAATACAGTTTCACTTCACAACTGTGCAGTCAATGACAAAGATATCCCAACTGTTGTCAGGACAACAGAAACTGTAGGAAGCCACCAAATGTAGCATGCATCCCAATTTCAAACGTGAAATGTAAAGGAATGTGCAACTTTGGATCAAGTAAATATGGTATCTGAGGTAATCTTGACCTTAAAAATAGAAGAGGGGAGAAGAAACAGTAGTGGCAATTGAATTAAATTATTCCACTAGCAATTTGAAGAAACATATCTGATAATCACCATTAATTATCACAGTCGAGATTTTTAAGATAACTTGAGCCAATTTCTGAGCTCTCCTTTCTCCTAAAATTCCCCATAAACGATTAATGTCCCCAAAGACTTAGATATATGAAAAATATATGGGCTGGAAAACAGAACAGTACCTAACCAAGCTAGTGACTTTGAGGGTTTGATGTGGGGTAGATATAGATAGAAGCTGGAATTGATATGAGATATGGTAGAGATAGAAGTAGGTTGAGGGTATCCCAGAAACTCTGATTCCACACCTTCGAGAGTGAAGTCCACCTAGACAGTAAGTGGACAGGATGCTCATGGAAGAAATGTTCAGATATTGAGGTCTGGGGAAGTCATTCTGGCTTATACATGAGTTAACTTGAATTTTATGCTAACTAAAGCAGCCTGTTTGTGGCCTCTCAAACATACATTGTGCATCTGCTTTAATCATTAAAGAAAATGATGCATTGACCAGAAGTGAAGAATGTCTGTGTTGAAAATAAAGATTAAATGCCTCCCTTCCTGGGACACCAATGCTGGTCCTGTTTCAATGATAAAACTCCCTTCCCAGGCGCCAAGGCCATACGGTCAGGCTGCTGTTTAGTTGTTTTTTTGTTTGTTTTTTGAAACCTTGAAGGAATGTATCCCTGACTTATTTATTTATTTATTTATTTATAATGAAAATTTTAATGTATTCTATTTTTTTTTACATCTTTATTGGAGTATAATTGCTTTACAATGCTGTGTTAGTTTCTGCTCTACAACAAAGTGAATCAGCTATACATATACATATGTCCCCATATCCCCTCCCTCTTGTGTCTCCCTCCCACCTTCCCTATCCCACCCCTCTAGGTGGTCACAGAGCACCGAGCTGATCTCCCTGTGCTACGCGGCTACTTCCCACTAGCTATCCATACTACGTTTGGTAGTGTATATATGTCCATGCCACTCTCTCACTTCGTCACAGCTTACCCTTCCCCTCCCCATATCCTCAAGTCCATGCTCTAGTAGGTCTGTGTTTTATTCCCGTCCTACCCCTAGTCTCTTCATGACATTTTTTTTTCTTAGATTCCATATATATGTGTTAGCATACGGTATTTGTTTTTCTCCTTCTGACTTACTTCACTCTGTATGACAGACTCCAGGTCTATCCACCTCATTACAAATAACTCAGTTTCATTTCTTTTTATGGCTGAGTAATATTCCATTGTATATATGTGCCACATCTTCTTTATCCATTCATCTGTTGATGGACACTTAGGTTGCTTCCATGTCCTGGCTATGGTAAATAGAGCTGCAATGAACATTTTGGTACATGACTCCTTTTGAATTACGGTTTTCTCAGGGTATATGCCCAGTAGTGGGATTGCTGGGTCGTATGGTGGTTCTATTTGTAGTTTTTTAAGGAACCTCCATCCTGTTCTCCATAGTGGCTGTATCAATTTACATTCCCACCAGCAGTGCAAGAGTTTTCCCTTTTCTCCACACCCTCTCCAGCATTTATTGTTTCTAGATTTTTTGATGATGGCCATTCTGACCGATGTGACTTATTTGATGTTCTTTGTTCTAACAAGATATAAAACTGTGCTGAAAACCATGCTCCTCCCAAGCAATGTCTCAGAGTTATCTGAGAAGCTGTCCCCTGTGGCTATAGTTCTCAGTTTGGCTCAGATGAAAAACTCTTTTCTATTCCTATTATAGATTGTTTATTGATTATTTCTGTAGACATTTTGCCCTCAAACCTCCAAATGCAGAGCAGCAGGGACCAACCATTAGAGCAAGATGGCGGCCGATCTGTGGGGAACAGATGCACTGAGCGCAGCAAGGGCTGTGGGGTCCTCACCCCGAACCAGCTCAGTTCTGCTGCTAGCTTTCTCTGAAGCAGAATTGAGGATACTCTGCAACCACACAGGGAAAGGAAGCTTCTCTGGGGGCCCCAGCACTACACTGCCTGGCCAAGAACCTGCCTCTCCAAGAGGGGGAAACCCACGTCTGATGGCTCACCGGCCATCTCCAGAACCCCCGCAGTAAATGGCACAGAGCAGGTTCTCAGGGGCTGTTGATTTCATTCCTTTCACCTGTATTTACTGAGAGCCCAGAGAAGGCCAAGCAGTGGTTGAACTGCTGGGAATTCAGGAATGAACCGAGCGTCTGAGTCCCCCATAGTGAGGATTACGTTCTCACAGAGGCCGCAAACAGCGGAGTAGATCCTGAGGCAGCGAGTGGTGAATGTCTGGAAATTCAGAGAAGCAGGTGAGGGAGTGAGAGTTTAGGGCAAAGATGAGGGAGGTTGCTGCTTAAATAAAATGGCAAGAAGCACACTCACACAAGTGCTATGGGTCTAACGTCCATAGTCATGAAAACCCACACTCCCCAACACCTATTTCACTGAAGACTGAAGATTTGAACACATACACACAGGATCTATGAAAGCCGCCACCTCAAAGCCCTGCCGTGAGCAAACAATCTCTGATAAGAATTCAAAGCAGGAAAATCACCAGACGTACAAGAGACAAAGGAGTTACAGGGAAGGGCATGATTCTGATACATTAGAACAAATGTCCCCTAGGACGTGGACTTGCTCCAAGGAGCAGGACAGAATTATCTCCAAAGTGTCTTTTAATACACAATTTTTACTCTCGATGCAATTGAAGAGACAAGGCAGTTTTGGAAAGAGAACATCATCCAGAGGTCCGTGAAAATTTCTTGCAGTAGAAAAGCTATTACCAAATTTTAAAACACAATAAAAGAGTTTAATAAGGTGTCCAGTTTACAAAATAAATCTATAAAAATCAAAAGCTTTTGTTTTACACAAATAATAACCTGGCAGAAAATGTAATGGGAGGAAAATTCCATACACAGTCATAACAATAAATATGAAATACCCAGGAACAATTCTCCTGAGGTGTATTGAAGTCCTAGACGAATGCTTTAAAATTTATTTGCAGACAGGAAGACATATCATGTTTCTTAAAGGGAGCAGTTAATATGTGGTTTGAATTTTCTGTGTTGTAATTCTCATTACACTTGTACTCATTTGTTCTGGCATCTGTATTCCCCACGATGCTGTAAGCTCAATGATGCCAAAGACTCCATGTCATTCCCTGCTGTGTTCTAGTGAATGTCCAAGTTCCTGGATCATAGCATGTGCTCAATAAATACTGGCTGGATTAATGAGTGGAGATGGACATGGCCACAAATCCAAGTTCTTTTAAAGAAACCTCTAGAGAATCCAAGTTTGACCCCTGGAGTCCAGAAGAACAATTTCAAACCACAGTGGTTCTTAGACAATTATGAATTTATTTTTCCCAACATGGTATTCCTGGAACCTTGACCAAAAGTATAAATATTAACCTCTTAGATATCATTCCTGGCCTTGGGTAAAAGTGGTAAAGGACACACCTCACAAAAATGACCATTCCCCTGATCCTGTGAAGCAGCAAGGGCCAAAAGTCCTCCTCTGACTCCGTGGCAGTGCTGGGGGCCAATGAGGCTCCTTGGAATGTTCTAGAGACTTCCTTGGAGAACAGGAAATGCCTTCAAGACTTCCAAAGTTGATTACATTAATGGTAATGGAAGGAAACATTTGTTCTGAAATGAAACCTAAGCTGATAACCACAGCCCTGTCTGCTTAGACGGTGGGAATTGAGAATATAATCCACATAGCGGTGGAACTAAGTCTCTCTACCCCCTTCTTCTTGAAGACATTGGTAAAGGAGGGGCAAAGAGGACCACTTGAAGTGGATGCCCCATCACGTAGAGAGGACCCTGATCAGTCTGTGGGCTGCAGAGAGAGGTTCAGAGCCTCGATTGGGGGTAAAAAACAGAGAGCACAACTGTTCTGCATATTAAAAGGGGGAAAGATCTGGGGGTTTGCTGCAAGCGGGGAGAGCACCCGAGCCGAGGAGAAAGGAGAGAGCAAACGGGTGGGAGGACACAGGAGCCCAGGTTGGTGACAATAGTCAGGGACTTTAGGAACCAGAAGTCCCAGGGCTCACTGAAGCCAGGCATAGAAACAGATGGTTCTAGAAGTCAAGAAAAGGAGCTGAACCTGATACCTGGATCTGCACAAAGGATAGGAAGCAGCCGTGGTGGGAAAGAGCTCGGCGAGGTTTGGTTCCTGCCAAAGGTCAACACAATGTGAAGAAACCACAGGGAGACTTAGGACGAAGGCTTGAGAGGACAACTGGATTACTTAGCGAAACTTGCAATGAAGTTCCAAGAAAGCTCATCCCCTCCTAAAGCCAGCCCAAAGGCAGGTCTGTTCGCCGTGCAGAAGGCGGAAGACACTCTTGTTCCACTCTGCAGAACAGACCACCCGCAGAGCTCAAGCCTGGCAGGGGCTTTGCAAGGGCCCGATTCACTTCCAATCTGGAGCTTGCCCATAAATTACCGAGAGACAGGCAGGATTGGAAATACAGCAGATAAGGACTGATGAAAAGAATTGGGGATGTTTGGACTAAAAAGAGAAGTCCTGGGAGGATGAGAAAATCATCTCCAAAACCAGGACAGGAATGTGCTTATTATTTGTTATGATTCGGGGGGGCGAAATTGGAGTCAGAAGATAGAAGTGGCAGGAAGAAATAACCTGGCCCAATGCAAGTGGGCCATTCCTGCCATTTGAGAAGCCTGGATATGAGAGTGACATCCTGTGGACAATGGCAGAGAAGGCAGAGGAGGTCAGAGCCCCACCTCTAGTGCCCTGTGGGGAGAGTTGGGGTACAGTGTCCAAGCTGAAATGGGGTGAGCTGTTGCATGTGATTCCCTGATTCTAACTCACCAAGTATCCCCGCATGAACACCATCCCCAGAGCCCACCATGGGAGAGCAGCTCCTCACAGGCGGGAAAAAGCTCCTGCAGCAGGGGTGACCAAACCCTTTGGGAATTATTTCTAGAGTAAGAACAGATGCCTTTGAGTGAACACAGGGACAGGCAGACAAAGACCCTTATCAAGTGGGCTCTTCCCGTGGGTTGAGGTTTCCAAAGCATCTCCTTTCCTGAGTCACCGACTTAATGGCAGAGAACTGGGGCAACAGGGGGTGCTCCCCTGCACAGAGTAACTGCCCATGTTCTCAGATGTTCCCAAGGAGCACGTGTGCTGAGAGCCAACAGGCCTGGGTGGGTGGGCTGCAGAACTAGAAAGCCTGAGGGATCCACTGGGGGGTCTCCACGCACTGGATGGGTTGGATGCTGGGAAGATCTTTCCTCACCTCCAGTACATCAAGGGCCATGGGAAGTGTCTTCAGAATTAGTGACCTCAGACTGTGTCAAGCAGTTACAAGGAGAGCATTGGTACCTTCCACATGAGGAAGCTGGACAAAAAGCCTGGTCCCCTTGCCTGGAGTGACCATCCAGGGATCATGGGACCGAGAGCAGGACACCCGGAGACTTGGATTTCAGAGAGCAGTGTTCATGGTCATGGGTAACATGAGAGCACCCCTCAGCCTGGGCCTAAAGGAGAAGACTCTGGTGCAGAGATTCCAAGCATCACTGAGGACCCCCTATGAAAAGCCAATGCTTTGACCTTTTTGTGTCACTAACACCCCTGGTCTTACTTTGTGCCTTCCCCCTACCTACTCTGTGTCTGGAAAACTGGGTTATATAACTTTTGAGCTTCCTAAAGGGCTCTAAACAGCACGCTCCAGGGTGAAGCCAGCTCTCCAATGATCCAAGGTGAGGAAGAACTGAACAGCTAAATAGGATTTGGAAGTTCCAGAGAGTAGATTGAGTAACAATATTTAGAACTCTACCATATACAATTTTCTGGATCCTTGAATACAACAGCACAGGGAAAATGGGGTTTATGTAGCTAATCATGGCTTAGATGGGTATAAAAAGAGTATTGACTTAAAATTTACTGCCTCATAGTAAGGGAAATGCTGCAGCAAAAGTATCTCATCAACATGAGGCTGACTTGAAGCTCTTTTAACAGAATGGAGTTAAAAAGAGTCGAAAGGAAGGACGTGAACCATGTAATTTGTCCTCAGTGCTCCAACTATTATACTCCAAGTGACATGTTTACTTCTTTTCAAATGAAAATTAGAAGCTAAAATTCTCTCAAGCACAAAACAGCTGAGTTTACAGAGGGTTTGATTAATTAAGCAAGTAAACACTTCACAAAAACACTCTACCGTTTGGCTAAAAAGATAGTCACTGCCCAGGAGATTGCTGGGACGGTAATAGTGGAAAACACCATGTCACTAAGAGTGCGTCGGAGGAAGGCAGACTGGATTCCATAATCAAATCTGTCATTTTAAAGAAGGCTACTTTTCTCTTAACACAGACGTTAATTGAATACAAGATGGCTCTGAGGCTGTGTTTTCAATCTATGGTTCAAATCTTTAGCCCCACAGCTTCGGGAAGAAGACAGGAGTCTTTAGAGAAGAGCAGTGTGCTCCTCCAAAAAGTATACAGATGCAAGATTTTGCAGGGGACAAAGTTCAACTCTAAATAACTTAGGTGGAAAAGGAAAATTAATAGCTCACAAACCCTTCGGACAGAGTGGCCAGCAATAGCTATGCTGATTTCAAGTTCCCTCTCTCTTTCTCTGTCTCTTGCTCTGTCTCTCTCTCTCTCTCTCTCTCTCTCTCACACACACACACACACACACACACACACACACACACACCCCATCTCTCTCTCTGAGTTGCCCTCATTCCCTCAGGTCAGCTGGCCAAGGAAGTCTATCATACAGCTCAGAGCTCTCTATCCCCCCATAAGCCTTGCAGCCTTACACCTCCTAACCAGAGAAGTCAAAGACTTCTCCCCACTTACAGTTTTTTAAAGCACAGGGAAAGACTAGTTGGGCAGCTGAGGTCACAAACCTACCGCTGGACCCATCACCAAGACCAGAAGCATGGGTACTCTGATTGCAGCCCCACCAGAACCCCATGATTGGAGCGGGAGGAAGAGAAGGCCTCTGGAGGAGGAGGTGATCTTCCTCAGCGACAGAACATTGCTACAGCATGCTGGCAAATTCCTCTTGAGCCTTTCTTCCAGGAGCACAGATTCAAAGGGCAAAGGAGTGGAGCCAATTCACTGGCCAGCTGGGCTGTCCAAGATGGCGGCCGCCAAGCCACGTGTGGCTATTGACCCTTGAAATGCGCGTGGGATGTGCTGTAAGTGTAAATACACACTGGATTTCCAAGACATAGTGGGAGATGAATGAAAATATCTCATTAATAATGATTTCTATTGATTACATATTGAAATGATAATCTTTGGGATATATTAGATTCAATAAAATATATTGTTGAAATTAATTTTACCGGGCTTCGTTTTTACTTTTTTTAATGTGGCTACTAGAAAATTCTAAATTACATAATCAGCTCGTATTCTATTTCCATTGGGGATGGCTCCTCTAAGATTGAGGACCTTGCTCTGACCACCTGAAGCCAGCATATCTAGCAAGTGCTAGGTATACAGAGGGACAGCAGGATGGAATTGACTCCTACTTACACAAGCATGTCATTAGGGTCTCCGTGTGTTTGGTTCAGTGACATGATTTTTTTTTTTTTGCTCTAGCCAGAGTCCCTGCTCTGGTACCCCTAAGCCATGCCCTTAAGAGATTCATATCAAAGATCAGCATCCTGGGCTTCCCTGGTGGCGCAGTGGTTGAGAGTCCGCCTGCAGATGCAGGGGACACGGGTTCGTGCCCCGGTCCGGGAAGATCCCACATGCCGTGGAGCGGCTGGGCCCGTGAGCCATGGCCGCTGAGCCTGCGCGTCCGGAGCCTGTGCTCCACAACGCGAGAGGCCCCAACAGTGAGAGGCCCGCGTACCGCAAAAAACAAACAAACAAAAGATCAGCATCCATTTTTGCGGGGAGGCAGAAAGCGACAACCAACATACACGGTTATGAATCTTTGTCTGGGTTTCAAACCCGTATGTAAATCCATAAGCTAGCAAGTCTTCACGCCATCCCATAATGCAGGCTGAGCCGGCTGAAGGGAGATTCGGGGTAAAATGTGCTTTTTTCAATGTCATTGTGTCACAAAGATTTTAGATTGTAGATGCAGCTACTGCAGACTCTTGGTGCACTAGCCATCTGATGAAACCAAACAGCTTTTCTGTTTGATACCAGCCCATTTTCTACGTGTGACCTGTTTTTCTGTGGGAAGCCAGTGTAGGGTGGTGAAGGGAATGAAAGTCTGGGTTGGAAAATTCATCGTCTTCCACTGAGAAAGCTTTCGATGGGAAACAAATTTAGAGGTTGCAGCCTTGATCTCTGTGTACAAAAAGCACACAGGACTTTGCATACATTACCAGTTCCCCTCCCGGCACCCCAGGAGAGGAAGAAGGCAGGTCTCTGCCTTCTGCTTGACGGGAGGAGGATTTAGGGATGTCTATTTTAGTCAAAGCCTGCCCCTAAAAGCTTGTGACCTAAAAGAAGCCCTCCAACCTTCTGCCTGCTGGCTTCTGTCTCAGTTATGTAATAAAGCATTCAAGGACACTTCCAAAATGCTTCCAATTGCAAAGTACAGCAAGCCCTGCTGAAACCCCTCCAGGGGGCTGCCCGCTCTAGAGAAAAGAACATGCAAAGTGTGCCGTGGCCTCTAAGACCCTACAGACTCTGACCACGGTTTGCCCTCCAGCTCATCTCCTGCTTCCCTTTACACTCTTTGGCCATATGAGCCTCGCCGTTCCTTGAAGAGATGGAGCTGATCCTGCCGCAGGGCCTTCACCTTCACCTGGGCAGTGCCCTCTGTTGGGTCTCTCTTTCCACTGACACTCTCCGCCTCGCCTCTTCAGAGGGGACTTCTCAGATCAACTCTAAATTAATACAACACCACTCCACCTCCAGCCAGACTCTAATTCATTAGCTAATCCTATTTTCTTCGGGACACATAGATTTCTAGATGAATCCTCTTTCATCTGATTCCTAAGTTCAGTGACAGAAAGGCTGAGAAGCTGAGCTGAAAGTGGCTGCTGAGAGAGAGAGAAAAAATAAGAGAGAGAGAGAGAGAGAGAATAAAAGAGAAAGAGAGAGAGAATAAAAGAGAAAGAGAGAGAGAACTGAGCAGAGTTTCCTGTAGTTTCATGGGTCCAGCAAATCAAACATTGTAGTTCAGGGGCCACCAACTCAGCCAACATTGGAGAGATCAAGACCCCAGGGAAAAGTGAAATAGAAAAGATGGAGCCTGACAGTCTCATCCACGTTCCCTGTGGAGACATTAGCCTATTTGTAAAGGCTCGGACCAAGAGAAGCAGGGAAAAGTAAATAGCAGCCAAAAGGCAGAGGAGTCACACAGAGCTTTGACACAATCACAGTCTTAGGGAGACTTAAAAAATGGAATTCTGGCCTGACAGGTAAGAGCTGCCCAGTAAAGACCCCAGGCATTCAATTGGGAAGCCCCAAAGAACCTCATCCTGGTACAGTGTTTCCCAAAGTGAGGTCCACGGGTCCTGGGGGGCTTGCAGGACCCTCTCAGGAGGTTCAAGAGGTCGGAACTATTTTCAGGTAATATTAGGATGTTATTGGCTTGGCCAGAAAGTTCGTTCTGGTTTTCCATACGATGCTAGGGAAAACCCGAACGAACTTTTTGGCTACCCAATACGTGTCTGTGTTACCATGTTGACATTTGCCATTTTGGTGCAAAATTGATGACGGATATCTTTCACAAATCAAGGCAATGGCACCAAAGTGCACTATTAGTCATTGTATCCATTACCATCAGGTATGTGCAGAAAACAAACAAAAAAAGCTAGTTTCACCTAAGAATGTTCCATGACAAAGCAGTAAAAATGATTAATCTTATTAAATCTTGACTCTTGATTACACATTGTTTTAATATTCTGAATGAAGAAATGGAAATTACGTATAAAGCATTCCTGCAAACTGAAATACAATGGTTGTCTCAAGGAAAAGTCATTGTGTGTTTTTTGAGTTGCAAGCTGAACAACTAACAAACTATGGTATTCAGACTTGAATTGTAAGATATTGTCTTAAAATATGCCTTTCAAATTTCCTTTAGCCTGTCTTTTCAAGGAAAAATACCACAGTATATATTGCCATTGATAAAGTTTAAGTGAAAATTAGAACTTTGAAAAACTTCGATTTGTGACCACGAACTCCATAGCTACCCAATACTTAAAGACTTTTCTGACAAGATTAATAATGATTGTAATGAATATGATTTTTTGATATTGTATAATAAAATGTGTCAACATTTGGAGGATTTGCATAAGTCAAGACCAATATTTTCCAAATGATCAATGCATGATGTTACAAACTCATGCATGGACAAAATATCTATTCAATATGTAAGACAGAACAATGAATTTTAATGTTACAGGACATTAAAAGTTTATTAATATGGTTTCAAATTCCACATTGCACTTAATCTTGAAGAAACTACCACTTGCTAAGCTTTGGTGCAGTATTGAAGAATAACGGCAATGATCTGAAAAGGGCATTAAAATACTCCTCTCTTTTCCAATTACATATTTTGAGCTACATTTTTCTTCACACACTTTAATCAAAACAACATATTGAAAGAGACTGAATGCACAAGCAGATATAAGAATCTAGGTGTCTTTCATTAAAGCAGACATCAAAGAGATTTGAAAAAAATATAAAATAATGTCACTCTTACCACTAAATATTTTTGTTTTTGAAGACAGAAATTTTTCATAAAAATATGTTATTTAAGCTAACATGGAATAGTTTTATGACTATTGTTTTAAATAAATTAATAAATAAATGTTATAAAAGCTTCTCTGTTTTTAATAAGGTAAATACAGATATATAAACAACCCATATTAACAATAGCTCTTTTGGGAACTCAATAATTTTTAAGAGTGTAATGGGATCTTGATACTAAATATTTTGAGAATCATTGATTTAAAACATTTACCAGAATTGAGCATACAAAAGCCATAAGTAAGTCTTGACAAATTTCAGTTTTGAACGTATTCAGAGGATGTTCACTGACCATAGTAGAAATGAATAATAATAATAATAAAAAGAACAACTAGGAAATCCCAATATTTGAAAAGTAAGCCATTCACTTCTAAACATCCTAGGTGTCAAGAAGAAATTTCAGTGGAATTCAGAAAATACTTTGAAGTAAATTACATAAAAAATATAACATAAAAATTCAGAGGCTCTAAATAATGGTGTACTTATGGAAATTTATAACGTAAATGTATATATTAAAAAAGAAGAAAGGGTGAATAAGTGATCTATTTCAATAAGTAATAAAAACAAAAGCAAATTAAGCTCCCCAAAAGTAGAAGGAGAAATGAGAAACTCAGAAATAATGGTTCAAACCACAAATATTCAGTGGAGAAGTCAACATAAAAGCTGGATCTTTGAAAAAATTAATAAACAACAAATCCTTAAAATGCTCATCAAGAAAAATGAAAAAGGCATAGATTATTAATATCAACAAAAGGTATCATTTCATGAATCATAAGATTGATATTATGAAAAAATTATATACAAATTTTAGAAAAATCACAATTTATCAAAACTGAGAGAAAGAAATAGATATGAATAGTTCTATATGTATTAAAGAAATTGACTCTCTAAGTCAAACATTTAAAGGAAAACTCCAGACCCAAATTCATTCAAATATTTTAACATTTATCTTAAACATTGTCTTCCCATAGAATGTAAACATCTTCTCAGTTCATTTGATGAGGCAAAATAACTTTGATATGGAAATCTGACAAGGACATTATGAGAAAGAAAAACTACCAGGCAACTTCCCACACGAATATAGGTGAAAAATCCTAAACAAAATATTAGCAAGTTGAATTCCACCATACATAAATAGGATAATACACCATGACAAACTCGAGTTTGTCTTAGCAGTGAGAGAATGGTTGACCATTCAAAAATCAATGAAATGTGTACATACACACACATGCACAGAGACTCCAGCTCCTGATTCAACATACAAAGGGCTTGGAAGTCTTCACTCATCCTCAAAACAAGAAAAAGGTTGAAGGAACTGAAAATCCACAATTCTTACATCCAGCAGAGAACTGAGGTCACCAGGCAAACTGCTGCCCTGAAAGCTGGAGAAACAGACAGGCAGATACAGAAAATCACAGTTTAGGAGGAGAAGAAGCCCACAGCTGGAAACCAGATCAGTAGGAACTCTTTACATTGTAACTGATGAATTGCTGGGGGCTCCCATGTGGACATGCTCCAGAGTTAAAAACTTCAAGGGAGCCCAGTTTTAGGGGGAACCCCCCCACGGCACGACTGGGAGTTTTACCTCCAGAAGCCGTATCAGGTTCTCACTGTGAAGATGCCTTCTTGCTTCCTGCAAAGAGAGGTAAAAAGTAACCATTCTCAAATATTCCCATAGCATTCTGCTCTTAAGGAAGGTTTGCTGCCTTCGAAAGAAATAATTTAACCAGAGCCTAACTTCTGTTTTCCCAGGGCCTAATTAGCCTGAGGGGAAGGAAATACCCAATTCAGGCTCCCTGAAAGACCTAGAGCTAATCACAGGACTACAAGATGTTTTCCCACCTCCATCCCCCATGGAACCACCACATCAGTAGGGCTCCTGTTTAAGAATGCGGGATTAAAACTAAAAGAACTGCAAGCCTTCAATTCTACTTAAGGAGTCTCTAGGAAAAACCAAAGACAACAGGGAGACACAATCAAGGACGCTAGATGAAATTTAACCTCTGCCATCACAGCTACAAACAGTACCATGGCCTGCCACCTAGCTGATGGCAGGTGCCATGTGCCACCAAATATAAACCTCCTAGTACAGATCTGTATTCCTTTGGTCCGACACATTGTGTCGAACTTTTGACAAAAAGCCACAAGATGTGCTAAAAGGCAAAAAATAGTCTGAAGAGACAGAGCAAGCGTGGGAACCCAGCTCAGATGTGGCAGAGATTTTGGAATTATCAGGTCAGGAATTTAAAATAATTATAATTAATATGCTAATAGTTTTAATGGAAAAAGTAAACAACATGCAAGAACAGCTAGGTTATATAAGCAGAGAGATGGAAACCCTAAAAAAGGAATCAAAAAGAAAATGCTAGAAATCAAAAACACAAAGAAGAATGCTTTTGAAGGGCTTACCAGTTGACTGTACATGACCAAGGAAAGAATCAGTGAGCCTGAAGATATGTCAGTGGAAACTTCCAAAACTGAAATGAAAAGAAGAAAAAGGATAAAAAAGATGGAACAGAATATACAAGAACTGTGGGACAATTACAAAAGGTGAAAAATATTACGTATAATAACAATTCCATTCGTGACAGCATTCAAAAACATTACATACCCAAGAATAACTCAAACAAAAGATTGCAAGCCCTCCATATAGAAAATCACAAAACATTATTGAGAAACAGTAAAGAAGATAAATAAATGAAAAATATAACATGTTCATGAATTGTAAGACTAAAAATTGAAAGGTGTTCGTTCTTCTCAAGTTTATCTACAGATTCAGGACAATTCTGATTAAAAACCCCAGAAAGTTTTATTTCTATGAAAACTGATAAACCAATTATATAATTTTTATGAAATGTAAGGTCTAAGAGCAGCAAAGACAATTTCAGGGAACAAAGTTGAGACTTGAATAACCAGCTATATCAAGATTTATTATAAAGTTCAGGAACCTAAGACAAATATAGACAAACAGATGAATAGAATAGAATAAGAAGTTCAAAAACAGACCACACAAAGTTTTATTTATGAGAAAGGTTACATTTCAAAGCAGGGGGAGAGGATGATCTTTTCAATAAATGATCAATTGGGTGTCTACATTTTTAAAGCGAGTCTTTATTCCTACTTATATCTTGAACAAAGATCAATTCTATTTGGACTATAGATATAAATGTGAAGGGTTAAAAATCTTTCTAGAAGATAATTTAAGAGAAGGTAAGAGAACATCTTCATGATCTTGGGTAGCAAAAATTCCTTTAGCGGGTTACAGTAAGTATTAAACATACTAGAAAAAATAATAAAAATTAGACTACATTAAAATTAAGAAATTCTGTTCAACAAAGCCAACAATAAAAGAATGAAAAGGAAAGCCACTGAGTGGAGAAAACATTTGCAATACATATGTTTGACAGAGAACTTGAATGTAGAATAGTTAAGGAAGTTTTCAAAACAATTTTTTTTTTTTTTTTTTTTTTTTTTTTTTGTGGTATGCAGGCCTCCCTCTGTTGTGGCCTCTCCCGTTGCGGAGCACAGGCTCCGGACGCGCAGGCTCAGCGGCCATGGCTCACGGGCCCAGCCGCTCCGCGGCATGTGGGATCTTCCCAGACCGGGGCGCGAACCCGGTTCCCCTGCATCGGCAGGCGGACGCGCAACCACTGCGCCACCAGGGAAGCCCATCAAAACAATTTTTAAAAGTAAAAGGTAAAGAGCAGACAACCTAATAGAATACTGGGCAGAAAACTGAATTTAACTTTGCAGAAGATATAAAATGCCCAATAAATGTATAAAAAGGTGCTCAACATTGTCAGTCAACAGGAAAAAAATGCAAATTAAAACAACAAGATAGCCCAATACCCCATCAAAATGACAAAAATTAAAATGGCAGGACAACTGTTGGCCAGAATGTAAAGCAACTGAAACTCTCCTATACGGCTGGTGGGAATGTACCTTAGCACATGGCAGAAGTGTAGTCTGGAAATTTCTTTAGAAGTATCTACTATAGTTGAACATATGCATACCCCATGACACAGCCATTCTTCTATCAAGTATACAACCAACTGATTTTGTACAAATATGCACAAAATGATATGTACAAATATATTCATAGCAATATTATTCATAACAACACCACACCAGAAACAAGTATCCAAGTATCCATCAATACTAGAATGGATAAATGAACTGGTGTGTGTTCACAGAATGAAATTCTACATGATAATCAATACAAGTGAACTACAGCTCTATGCAGCTATATCAGTGAAGCTCACAAATATAATAGTAAATGAAAAAAATCAGACACAACCATTTATATAAAATTCTAAAACAGGCAAAACCAAGCTAGGGTGACAGATTGAGAACAGTGGCTATTTTTGGAAGATAAATGCCTGAAAGGAGACACTAGGGGAGTCTTGGGTACTGGTGCTGTGCTGTAGCTTATCTGTGTGCCAGTTGCACTGGTGTGATCAGCTTGTGGAAACTTATCAGGCTGCAGTCTCATGGTATGTGCACTTTTCTGTGTGTATATTATATTTTCACTTAAAAAACGTATTTAATGAACAAAAGTGAAGGGTCAACTGCAGATGTCCAGCCAGGACCAAACCACCCAGCTGGCCCACAGACTCATGAGCAATAATAAGTTGTTGTTTTAAGATACTAAGCTAAATAGTTTGATACCAGAAATAGTTAACTGATTAAACAACCCCCAGGGGAGGCTTTCACATAAACTATTGATACAATAAAAATGGCGCCCCCTATGGTTTACTGTGTGACCTACACACCATAAGCAGGGTCCCTGCAAAGCAGGCAGGCATGTTAGCTGGTCTGACGCCATTTCCAGCTCTTCTCCCTTGTCTTCCTTTTCTGTACACGCTATAAATGCTACAGCTGATGCCTCAGTGTCCTTTGCAGCTATGTGTGGCCACGTGACACGATTCAGCCAGTTAGATATAAGCAGAAATCTGCTAGTAACTCTTCTCTTCCTCTCTCTTCCTCCTGTGCGTGTGATACCTGGAGCAGCCACAGCCATTTCTGAGGGAGAATGAGTACCTTAGGGCATCAAAGAATAGAGTTGCCAGATTTAGCCCCCCCAAATGATAATAATAATTAATAATTACCTAAGAGAAATACAAGAAGCCAAGGTGAACTTGAGTTCCAAGTAAAGAAAGAATCATTTTTTATTAGAAGCATCTCTCAAACATATCACTGCGCGAACCCGGTTCCCCTGCATCGGCAGGCGGACGCGCAACCACTGCGCCACCAGGGAAGCCCATCAAAACAATTTTTAAAAGTAAAAGGTAAAGAGCAGACAACCTAATAGAATACTGGGCAGAAAACTGAATTTAACTTTGCAGAAGATATAAAATGCCCAATAAATGTATAAAAAGGTGCTCAACATTGTCAGTCAACAGGAAAAAAATGCAAATTAAAACAACAAGATAGCCCAATACCCCATCAAAATGACAAAAATTAAAATGGCAGGACAACTGTTGGCCAGAATGTAAAGCAACTGAAACTCTCCTATACGGCTGGTGGGAATGTACCTTAGCACATGGCAGAAGTGTAGTCTGGAAATTTCTTTAGAAGTATCTACTATAGTTGAACATATGCATACCCCATGACACAGCCATTCTTCTATCAAGTATACAACCAACTGATTTTGTACAAATATGCACAAAATGATATGTACAAATATATTCATAGCAATATTATTCATAACAACACCACACCAGAAACAAGTATCCAAGTATCCATCAATACTAGAATGGATAAATGAACTGGTGTGTGTTCACAGAATGAAATTCTACATGATAATCAATACAAGTGAACTACAGCTCTATGCAGCTATATCAGTGAAGCTCACAAATATAATAGTAAATGAAAAAAATCAGACACAACCATTTATATAAAATTCTAAAACAGGCAAAACCAAGCTAGGGTGACAGATTGAGAACAGTGGCTATTTTTGGAAGATAAATGCCTGAAAGGAGACACTAGGGGAGTCTTGGGTACTGGTGCTGTGCTGTAGCTTATCTGTGTGCCAGTTGCGCTGGTGTGATCAGCTTGTGGAAACTTATCAGGCTGCAGTCTCATGGTATGTGCACTTTTCTGTGTGTATATTATATTTTCACTTAAAAAACGTATTTAATGAACAAAAGTGAAGGGTCAACTGCAGATGTCCAGCCAGGACCAAACCACCCAGCTGGCCCACAGACTCATGAGCAATAATAAGTTGTTGTTTTAAGATACTAAGCTAAATAGTTTGATACCAGAAATAGTTAACTGATTAAACAACCCCCAGGGGAGGCTTTCACATAAACTATTGATACAATAAAAATGGCGCCCCCTATGGTTTACTGTGTGACCTACACACCATAAGCAGGGTCCCTGCAAAGCAGGCAGGCATGTTAGCTGGTCTGACGCCATTTCCAGCTCTTCTCCCTTGTCTTCCTTTTCTGTACACGCTATAAATGCTACAGCTGATGCCTCAGTGTCCTTTGCAGCTATGTGTGGCCACGTGACACGATTCAGCCAGTTAGATATAAGCAGAAATCTGCTAGTAACTCTTCTCTTCCTCTCTCTTCCTCCTGTGCGTGTGATACCTGGAGCAGCCACAGCCATTTCTGAGGGAGAATGAGTACCTTAGGGCATCAAAGAATAGAGTTGCCAGATTTAGCCCCCCCAAATGATAATAATAATTAATAATTACCTAAGAGAAATACAAGAAGCCAAGGTGAATTTGAATTTCAAATAAAGAAAGAATCATTTTTTATTAGAAGCATCTCTCAAACATATCACTGTTCCAAACTCTATCACTGAGCTGCACATCAGTCCAGGGACACCTGTCCAGAGACTTCCTGTGCCTGACTGAAACCCCAATTTGATTACACTTCTGAGGTCGGGAGGGTTTCCTCTCACTCTCAGCTGAATGGAGTCCTAACTGATATTTTCAAACTGACAGACAAACGACTCTGCAGGTCCATTGGGCTTGATTGGCACCTCTTTCCTTTCAATACTACCTAAACATTTTTCCGGCACTTTCTATCGGCTACTGGTGTGAGTGAGAAATCTGACAGCAATCCCATTTTCTTTTATTTTTGTAAATAACAGTTCTTTCCCTTTGGAAGCTCCTAAGATTTTCTGCTAAGCCCTGAAGGGCAGAGGTGGTTCCAACCTAGGCCTATGGGTATCTCAGTTGACTGTTTTCATCTGTAGATTCAAGTCTTCCACAGCTTGGGAAGTTTTTTCCATCATATTTACAGTTAATGCCTCCCCTATGCTGTTACTCTATCATTTGTATATTAGCTTTCATGGTTCTAGCAGGCAAGTTTCTTATCTTGTTTCCCCTTATGATTTTTATCTTATTTTCCCCTTTATGATTTTTATCTCTAAACATGTTTCCCTGGGTTTTGAGATATATGTCTTCCACTTCATCTTTCAGACCACTAATTTGTGTCTAAATGGAGGATGACATCCCTTTGAAGATCTGTACTTAATTTTTTTTTAATTCAAAAATATTTCTTTGGTTCCAGTCCATGCTGTAATTGAATCTCTTAAGTGCCTTTACTGGTTTCTAGTCAAGCTGCCATCTGCCTTCTGCAGCAGGGCCGTTTCTGAGCAAGTTGATGGCTCATTCTTCCTCCCCCAGTTATTGCTAAGATGCCTTGTTTTTCTCCCTTGCCTACTTGCAGCTCCCTTCGCCCTTGGAGCCATGCCTAGCTGCTGGGGGACCTCAGTGGTAGTCGCCCACAGATGGCGGGAACACAGTAGACTCTGCTCCCGTGGGCCCATGGTGTAGAGTTTGAGGTGCTCGGGTTCCTGCCTGCAGCTGGGAAGTAGCACCTGGCTCCTGACTTTCCCTCTGCAAGGCTGATGCTCTCTTCGTCTCAGAGGCAGAGCTCACCTGATCAGATTCTCTGAGGCTCCTTGTGACCAGGGAGACCAGTGGGTCCTCCATAATGGGCCATGCAACACTGGCTAGCTCCATCCTTCCAGATGCGCTCAAGGGTCTCCATGAGCTGGCACTGTTGAGCCCAAGGCTCACTCCAGGGCTCTCCTTAGGTGCCCAGGCTCTCTGAGGCCCAGAGAGGACCAGACTCCAGCCTTCCATAGCCTTTAGGCCTCGCTTACACCTTGTGGCCCTTGACTCCGCTGAGCTCAGGAAAGGTAGT
The DNA here is from genome assembly GCF_002837175.3 of Physeter macrocephalus. Taxonomy (NCBI): domain Eukaryota; kingdom Metazoa; phylum Chordata; class Mammalia; order Artiodactyla; family Physeteridae; genus Physeter; species Physeter macrocephalus. The sequence continues at coordinate 133,443,881 of NC_041215.1, read as the reverse complement.
TGATAGCTGAACTGAGAGATTGTGAGAAAAATGTATCAGGGGTAAGTTTTTTCACCACCATCTTCCCCAAAATGTCCCACACTTTTTATTCTAAAGTTTTGATCTTTGTATAATTTTGTATTACATTTTTAATCAAAAAAAAAAAATATTTTTAATACCAAAAGGAGCTTTGGTTAATGCATAATAAAAAGAGAAACAAATACATTCGACTTCATTCAATCAGGATTTTAAGATTTCTTACTTCCAAGATCATGTCTAGCAAAAGACTGGAAACCACTGTGTCCAGCAGTCAGGGACCAGTTGAGTAAACCATGGTATAGCCACACACAGGGAATACTATGCCTACAAAACTGTGAAAAATGATAAAGATCTGTGTGCACCGACACAGAGGACACCAAGTTTTAACGGTATGAGAAAAAGCATGGTGCAGAACAGTGCATAATGTTTTTCTGTAAAGAGCCAGATAGTAAATATCTTAGGCTTGCAGGTCATACATGCTCTCTGTTACAACCCCTCAACTCTGCTATGTTAGCAAGAAAGCAGTCACAGACAATATATAAACTAATGAGCATGACTGTGTCCCAATAAAACCTTATTTACAAACACAGGTAGCAGGCTGGATTTGGCCCGTGGGGTATAATTTGCCAATTTCTGGCATAACAGACACTCCCTAAGGTGAACTCAGTGAGCCACGACTTTGTATAATCTACTTTTCTTGAATGCACAGAGTTTGACTTGCTCCTTAGCCAATGCAGTATGGCAAAGATGAAGGGATTTTGCGAATGTAATTAAGATCCCAAATCAGCTGTTTCTGAGTTAATCAAATAGGGAGACTATCCTGGGAGATCCTAACCTAATTAAGTAAAACCCCTTAAAAGAGGCCCTTCTTTAGGTTAGAGATTCTCTCTTTTACTGGCTTTGAAGGAGAAACCCACCACGATTTCATGGCTGCAAAGAAATTGTCAGCCAACAGCTTGAGGGAGGTTGGAAGCAGATCTTTCCCCGGTCGAGCCTCTGATGAAAATGCAGCCGAGCTAACATGTTGATTTTGCCACTTTGTGAGCCCCTGTGCAGAGAACCCAGCTAAGCCCACCCAGACTCCTGACCCACAGAAGCTGTGAGATAATAAATATGTATTGTTTTAAGTCACTAAGTTTGTGCTAATTTGTTGCATGGCCCAGAAAACTAATATGCCTGTTGTATAGAGTCTGCAATTACTTATGTAAGAAATGAAGAATTAATATATATGCATATATGCTTAAATTTTTATAAAGAAACACTAGAAGGGTAAATAAGAAATTCATAAACATAATTACCCACAAGGTGAGGGAGAAATGGGTGTGTCCAGAGGGGGTAGCAAGACTTTTTAGGCCAGAACTTTTTGTATTGTTTGGATATTTAAATCAGCTAAATATATGATCTATTCCAAAAGTTAAGTTAAATTTAAAAAAATCTCCTGCTTTCCTATTTAGTAATCAAAGACTATTTTTCAGATTTGTACTTTTGATATTTTACAGTTACTGTTTATGTTCACCTTGATTCATTTCTCTACCCAAACTACTAATATGGCCTGTTTCTTTTCCTTCCAAATGTCTTCTTTTAATCTCAAATTGCCGTCTTCAAAAGAATACTTGATCTTCCTCATTGCTGTTCTCCCAGCACTCAATGCTGGCCTGGGGGACACCCCATTAAATGTTTGCTGAATGAATGAATGAACCATGGTGACCTTCATCTTGGTGTTTCCTTACCTACCAAACCCACGTGAACAAGTCCCGGTTACAAAACCCCCTCCCCCTGCAGTCCAGATTTCACTCTTCACTTGAAATGAAGCATCTCCACAGAACAAGCTGCCTCGTTGCCTCCTTACCGCCCACCTTCCGTCAAGAGTTGTTGATGAAACATGACTCCTAAAGCATTTTAAACATCTTTCGGGAATATGTTATGCAGAGAAGACATAGTGATGGCAACAGCAAAACACAGGCATCTGCTCATCTCTGGATCAATTTCTGAAAACAACTTTCCGTTTTTCTAGCATGCTCACCCCCAGCTGAGCCATCTCGCTGCAGTCACGGCACACAGGGACAGAGGTAGAAGACTGTGGCCCGGCCTCCCTGCCCCCTCCCCTACTCCAGGCTCAGTCTGCCCTGATGAGCACTCATTTTAGGAGGTTAGATACCCTGCTCTCTGGACAACATTCAGGCAAACAGACCTCTGCCTTGTTCTAAAGACAGAGACCCCAAAGCATGAATGTTTCCCTACAGCCCAGAATCTGTATTTCTTCTTTTTATTCCCCTAAATGGACTGGACTCCAGCCTCTCTCCTTAGCCCACGATGCTTCTCTGGAGCCAGAAGGAGAGTGGTGGGAGTTGAAGAGAGAGAAAAAGAAAGACAAAGGACAGGTTGAGCTAAAGCATCAGGAACCCAGAAAGGCACCCCTGAGTGTGGATGAGGGGTGAGGGGTCAGGCTGCCCACAAGGTTCCACTGGGCTCAGGCAAGGAGCTCTCCCCGCCTGAATGAAAAGTGACACAATCTCAGATGTGAGGGTGGGCCTGGAAGTGGAGAAACCTGCTGGCACACGTGCCCACATGCATACACACACACACACACACACACACACACACACACACACACAGGTTTTCTCCCGAGTTAGTTGCCTTACAACGCTAACCAGAGGCCAGCCAATCTGTCCTATCAATAGCAGGTGCATTGGGGCCCCACGGGCACCCCAGGGATAACTGTCACCCCCGGAACACTTGTCTGAATGATTACCAAGCTCCCACCGTGTGCTCCTCAGCCTGTAGGCAATGCCTGTCTAAGCCCTGGTACCTTGTGCTGTTTTTTTAGGCCTGAGTATCACTCAAGCTCCTGGAACCCACAGATAGAACACACTAAACAGTCCCTGGTTAGAGCCTGGGGGCGGGAGTAGGGGGAACATTACAAGATGTCCCCAGGTGGCAATAAATGATGCCCAACTGAATCAAAAGTACCGATAATGAGGAGAAAAGGCTCATAGTACATTGTTAAGTTCAAAAAAAAAAAAAAAAAGAAGCAGTTTACAAAATAGCATGTGCTACAATCCCACTTTCTAAATATATCTTTTTACAGTACCTTAAGTTTCCTTGGAACTCCAGACTCACTGCATCTCCACACGCATGTCTACCAGCATTTCACACATGACAGGTCCTAGACTGAGGTGGGACTCACCCTTCCAGCTACTCCTCCCCCAGCCCCCCATGTCAGGAAAATGTGGCCCCCTTCTTCCTGATGTTTAAAGCCATCATGACTCCTCTTTCTCTCTCACCAGGTGCCCAATCTATCAGTTGATACGAACTTGAAATAACCTCCTGAAAAATAGATCACAACAAAGATAAACAACATAGGAGACAATAAATAAGAAAATTAGAGGCTCAATCTATGAGGTCTAACAGCCTAAGAGGTCCAATAGGTATTCCAGGGAGGGAGACAGGCAGAAAATGAATGGGAAGTAATTACTTTTTAAAAAACTGATATTAAATGTTCCAAGAACTGACAGATCTGAGTTTCTAGATTGCAGGGTTTTTCACAAGTACTCAGCACAAATGAATGAAAATAGGTCCACACCAAAGCCCACTACAGGGAAGTTTAGAACCTAGGAATGAAGAAACGATTCTAACTCTTGTCAGAGAGAAAATTCAGGTCGCCAAAAGGGAGTCAGGAACTGAAACAGCATTAAATTTCAGAAGAGCAGCTACGGAATTAAAGAGAAAGTGGAGTGATGCCTTCAAACTTCTAAGAAGAAATGATTTCTAACCTAGAATTCTATACCAAGCCAATCAGGTTTAAGGACAGAATAAAACTTTTTCAGACATGCAAGTTCTCCAACAGCTTTTATTGCCAAGGGCACTTTGATAGGAAACTATTGCAGGATGTCTTCCATCAAAACAAAGGAGTAAACCACAAAAAAACAGAGAAAGGCTCTAGAAAGCAGGGGCCCAACATAGGAGAGAGGAGAAGGTATTCCCAGATGATGGTAAAAAAGAAAAGAGCCCAGGACAGCAATTGTGCAGTAGGACTGAAAAATAACCAGATGAACAGCAAGAGGACTGAAGATGAGAGAACCCTCCAAGAAAAACGTGAACCTGAGAGATTATCAATGTTTCTCTACATGGAGTTCCAACAGGGTTTGAGAGTAAATTACTGACAGATACACAGAAACCAGAAGAGACAAGGTAGTTATTAACTCCAGGAAAAATAAAAAGGCATATAAGAAAGAAAATGATATCATAGGACATGATGTGTTTTAGCTGTGAATAATATAAATATTGCCAAAATATAGCCAAGATAATAAGATTGCAGAGTGCCAATCTGAGAAACTGTAGCATTACATGTTGAGAAGATGAGGAGGAACATAGGAGCTGGTGTAAGAAAGCCAAAGTGTCCTCTTCTTTCACAGAGGGAAGTCATTACATAATGTCAAAATTTTTAAATCAGCCAAGGGCAGTATATCCTTGTTATTTAGAAATATGGAAGAACAGGAAAAATGAAGACAGCTAAAATTGCTGAAACTGATTACTTCTTGGGAGTGGACATGGGGGTGAGAAAGAGAGGGACAGAGGACCATTGTTTGCGTCCTGAGCCTTGTGGTACCATTGGACCCTTTAAACTATGTGCACGTATTACTTTGATAAAAATTTAAAATTATAATACAAAGTCACAATGGAAATCACCATGCATATACCCCAAATCAAAAAGAACATCAATTTCAAAGAAAGAAAGAACAAAGTACAAAATTAAAATCAACAAGAAGAACAGGGAAATTAACAAAACAGAATTTTCTGCCCTAATCTAATTTATTTTCTTCTTGGTGAATAGGTTTTGTTGCCAGTGATTTGTCTTGCTCCTTTTATGCAAATCCTGAGACATCACAATACAAGTTTGAAGGCTTTACATAAATCAAGCATACGTATTACTCACTGCTGTGTCTTAGTACCTGGCCTAGTGCCTGGCATCTAGTAGCTTCTCAAGGAATAGTTGTTGACTTGAATTAAAGAGACCTGATCTGGTTTGAGTCTGAGTTTCCTCAGACTTTTTTCAAGGGTCCCTTTAAGAACCCTCTCCATGAAAAACATTTTTAAATTTTCTGTATAACTTCACAAAGACATTAGTCATTAACTTGACTTAATGTTCTTTTCAGAAGGATACACAAGATAAATTCTTCTCTGAATTTAAAACCCCCGAAACTCATCTTCTGATGAAACGGTATCTAGCAATGAGAATTATATAACCACACTTTTGCCTTAGCTCCTAGGGCTGCAAGTCTCGCGTCTTCTCCAGGTAGGTTAATAACTCGGGTCTCCTTCAAATGCATAAGGACTCTTTGTTGATGCTTGTTCAGGAGATGGAGAGAGACTGGTTTTCTTCCTTTTCTAAGGTGATGATTTTAAATAGATATTTATTCTCAAGAACATGAATTCTATTTTCCATTTTTTTACAGACCTGATAGTGGGAAAGTTTTCATTTCTTTTCCTGAATGGACATCCAAGTATCAGGATGCCCACCTAAAATACTGCCACTGTGTGGAGTTGGCAATAAATTATGTTCTTCATATGTTTGATTAGCTGGGTGGGATATGTGTTTACTGGTCTTAATGGTGGATCCAGAACCATCACAAGGAGCTTGGCCCCTCAGAAGCCATAGGGCATCCCCCCTATGCATGGCCCTGCCATCTAGAAAGACTTGTGAGTTGGGGTTGGCAAAATACTCTCCAGATCTTTCTTTTTGGAAACTCCTGTTGTCAAATAGACTGACTCATCTTAATGATCTCATTGCACTTGTCTTGAAGTTTCTTATCTTCCTACTGTGGCTTCTTATTGAAAGGATTTGAGTGAGTTGCTGGGAGACACTTGTCTCCGTGCTTCTCATCTTCAGCCTGTGCCTCTTAGGCATGAACTCAATACCTTCCTTTCTCCAGCGACATCCTTCATCTTGAGCGTTCATAAGCTTGCTCTCTTGGCCTGTACTCAACCTGTCAGACCCACTGGGCTTGCCATTGGACTCATTGTCATTGTCAAAGTGAGGAGTGTCATGAACTGCCAAGCAGGTTGTCCTTGGTCATTGTTCTCACTTTCATAAACCTGAGTGAGTGCACCAGGCTGGTTGTCTGACAAAAGGTGAAAATCTGCATTGCGTGGTGGCACACCAGATCAGGACAGTTGCGATTCCACCAGAGATTTCCCTTCCGAGGGGCAGATCTTCAAGCAAAAACAAACAAACAAACAAAAAAACGAAACATTTTCAGTTAATAAGGCAATCTAGATAGCTTCACCTAAGTGGTAGCATCTTGCCATTGAGAAGTCCTGCATAGGTTTCTTATTCTTGGATATATGAACAGGGTGCCTGCCAGAACAATGTCATGGATCTGAGGCTTACTCTGCTTGCCATTTTGAAAGGTCTAGTCAACAGAAGCTGGTGGACGAAAGAGCATTCAATTCTTAAGTTGAGGACAATTATGTAGAATCAGTCTCTTCGTGAGGGACTCAATCTTCTCCATGATTGAGGTGCTTGCAATGAGAGCACAGAGGTAACGATAGTCCTATTGTCTTGGCAATGAAACAATTTACTAACGAATTGTTGACATCTTCTTCACCCAAATGGATTTCTCCAGATGAAGATTTGACCTGAAATATTCCATCATCAGAAGGGAGGACAGAAACATCAAAATGGCATTTCCAAGACCCAAGATCAATATAACTCTTTTAATACCAACCTTCTTGTTCAAGCCATAAGCAGAGGCAGGGTAATTTGGATCACTGTTGACTTTGAGCACAGTGAGGTTATGCTGGGTCCATAAAAGAGCCATTAAAGTAAAGCTAGAACTGTGATGACAGGAGGGTAACAATCCTCCCGAAGGTAGCTCCTACCATGTCCTTCCTCTTCTATAAACATAGAAGAGACCTTCTCCAGATGGAAGCTTTTGTTCTCTCCCTTGTACTCCACCTGGGACCACTGGCTTCCTGTGTCATTAACACACACCACTGTTATCACCACCACCATTATCACCACTGCCATTACCACCACCATTGGTACCACTACCACCAGCACCATCACCACCACCACCAAATAAGCCCAAAATATCCAAACAGATCTTTGTGATGAAATGGTTCTGGTAGGTTTCACTGCAGTTTGATTCAATGCACCATGACAAATCAGTGAATCAATTGTTGGTGTAAGCCAGAATGCTTGGGGTGGTCCAGTTTCTCCAACTATTGCTATGATCTCCATGTTCCCGGGCTGGAAGATACCCACATAGGAACTTATGGTGCCATGATCTACAACAACCTCAGATCCATCTAATATCATTACAAATTCCTAACCAGGAAAGGCACCAGGCTTCAGGGAGGATGGGCTTGGTTGATTCAAATGTGGTGTGAAAAAATAGAAGCTCTGCTATGTGGAATAAACAAAAGCTGATTTCTGATAATGAAAAGTTTTATACCTCTTTATATTCTAAATTAGGTATTTGTTTCACACTGGTTATAACATAGCATTTCAACTATTTGAAATTATTTTGTGTCTGACAGTTTTTCCATCACTCATAACTGGATTACATTAGTAATAGTTACTGAGACTAGAAATGATTCTATACTGTAACAAAGTCTTGTTCAAAGTAGGCTCAGAAATCCTTTTTCTTCTTTCTACATTTTATGTTGTCAGATTGTTTCCCAGCATTTAATAGTTCTTGTTCTCTTTTCTATTTTCTTTTATAATTTTCCTAACCAGGTCTGATCTTTTAAGGGAAATATTATGTTTTCAATGTAAAAATAACGCAAATGATCATTCCTACTAAACAGAACTACACCATTTGTTATTTGATTCCAGGCTTTCTGGAGACTACAACAGCTCACTTCAACCAAATTTCTGATTGTTGGACTCAAGTTAGAGGCAAGACGCCTTGTTGAACAAAGATCTCAACAAAGATAGGTCAAATCCAAGGAGAAAACATTTGCCATGTTCTGTTTTGTTTACCCCATGAAGGTGACATATGCTTCTGCAGGAACAGCATATATTTACATTCTTCACCTATGTTAAGAGTTACATATGCAAACCTGAGTTAACTGCACCATATTTGCAATTTATTCCAGGGATGTTTAACTTTTATATGAATAGGTCCTTGCTTTTTAATCTGTCTCTGCTTAGGAGAACAGAGCCTGGTGCATATGAAATCCTTAGTCATTGTTAGCTATATAGTTGTGGTTATTATCTTGTTTCTTTGCCATTCTGTTTTGCTCTTTCCCTCTCACTCTTAGTGTTGAGTTTCCTCACTCTCTTGTTCCCTCCTGTTATTTATTCTTTGTATATTGTATATCCTGAGAGAAATGATGTGTGTGTCAGCAACAGGGTTGGTGAAAATGGATGTTCATGGAGTGTACGTTGTGGCAGAAAATGTGGAATCTAAAGAAGGGTCGGTGGGGCCTACTAATGGACTCATCGGTCAGGAAGCTATCCCTGTGATGGGGGCCAAAGAGATTTCCCAAGGACTCTCCTTCTTATCAGAGGATCTTAAGCTACAGTGGGAGTGTAACACCTGACTTCACCTACAATGGTAGGAGGCTGGTGAATTAGCTCAATCATACAATCTAATCATAAGGAGGGAGCAAAGTACATAGCATGTTCATGAATTGGCCAGCAGGTAGGTACAACCAGAGTTTGTCCTGAAATGAAGAGATACAGAATAATGGAGGTCTAGAATGTGATGGCCTTAAATTCAGTACAAAGAGTTTTAATTTGATATGGTAGACATTGTTAACAAAATTCTCAAAGTTATGGAAGGGGAAGAAGAAGTAGAGGGAGAGGGAGGGGGAGGAGGAGGGGGGAGGAGGAGGAGGGGGGAGGAGGAGGAGGGGGAGGCGGTGGAGGAAGAAGGGGAGGGGGAGGAGAGGGAGGAGGAGGTGGAGATGTAGAAACATTATAAAAATGAAAATGCAGGCTTCCCTGGTGGCGCAGTGCTTGAGAATCTGCCTGCTAATGCAGGGGACACGGGTTCAAACTCTGGTCTGGGAGGATCCCACATGCCACGGAGCAACTGGGCCCGTGAGCCACAACTACTGAGCCTGAGCGTCTGGAGCCTGTGCTCCGCAACTAGAGAGGCCGCGATAGTGAGAGGTCCGCACACTGGGATGAAGAGTGACCCCCGCTTGCCACAACTGGAGAAAGCCCTCGCACAGAAACGAAGACCCAACACAGCAAAAATAAATAAATTAATTAATAAAACTCCTACCCCCAACATCTTCTTTAAAAAAAAAAATCTAATTATGGATTACTCTCAGTTAAAAAAGAAAATGCACCAAGTTGAAGGCAAGAATTTCATTGTGTAGCAATACGGTAAAATTGATGCTAAATTATTTGACCAGAGTAGAGGCACACTGGAGTTTGGGGGATTATACCAAGGAGTGGGGAAGAGGTAAGAGAACTGAATATCTGTGGACTTGAGCAGAAGATGAGTCACTGAGCAATAGAAGGGTGTGTGGAGCAGGAATAGTGGTCAGGAGAGGAGGACGGCCATGCCTCTTCCTAGCTCTACAATGAAGGGTGACCAGAACTGGCTTCCACCTAATAGGTGCTTGATAAATGGGTCACTGAGGAAAATTTAGATTTAAGCTGGTAGGTAGGAAACCCTTTCAGGAAACAGAGGGAGGGCAGGAAGGAGTGTAGTCTTCAGAAAGTGGAAAAGTGACCAAGTAGGTACCACATATAAATTAAGAATGTGGGCCCTCTCTTGGAGTTACATTGCCAGGGCTCTACTCCTGGTTTAAACACCTAACCATAGGCAAGTTACTTATCCTCCCTTAAGACTCAGTTTCCTTATCAGTAAAATAATAATGATGATGATGGTAGTAGTGGTGATAGATCATGATGAAGACCATGATATATGATAATACCTACTTTACAGGCTTGTTTATAGGTATTATCAATACCTATATCAATACCTTGTTTATAGGTATTATCAATACCTTTATAGGCTTGTGAAGATTACATGAGACAAAATATGAAAACACTTAGCACAGTTTTGGCACAAAAATGCATGACAGCTACCTCCTGGAAAAGGAGAAGGGGGAAATTTTTGAAGCTTTGTGTAATGTGCAGCCATTACAGGAATGAAACTGGCAGATCAGGAGGATATGGGCAGGGTTAGGGAGCAACAGCAGAGGATCTAAGAAAACTGTGAGGCAGCAGAGTTTTTAATTCAAGGAACATGGAAAACTATTCAGCCCCAAGTGTCAAACTGGAGTGCTGGGAAGGAGGTTCTCAAATAACTCTTGTTCCAAATGCTATAACCCAGTTATTATTTTTTGAAACTCACTTATTTAAACATTCATTCACTTATGTTACCAATGTTTATTGAATACCTGCTCTCTGCTATGCTAGATCCTGAGAACACAAAGCAGAATGGATGGACACAGTTCTTGTCATCCTGGTGCTTACCATCTTAACAAAAATAAAGAAAAGCACAAAGATATTTATTTCTGAAGTATGACCCAATAATACTGGAATTTCCCACTCCTCTGCTGAGACAAATAAATGACAATGTCCTGAATTAAATAATTTAGATATAATTTTTAGTACATTGGTAGGATCACAAAATCATAAGACATATAGATTGGGTTGAATAGTGTCCTCGAAAATTTCATGCCCACCCAGAACCTGTGAATATGAGCTTATCTGGAAACAAGCAGATGTAATCAAGTTAAGATGAGGTCATACTGGATTAGAGTGGGCCCTAACCCAGTGACTGGTGTTCTTATAAGAAGAGAGAAATTTGGACACAGAGAGACACAGACACAGAGGGAAGATGGCCATGTGAAGAGGGAGGTAGAGATTGTAGTTGTGCTATCACAGCCAATGAATGCCAAGGGATTGCTGTCATACCCGAGAAACTAGGAAGAAGCAAGGGAGGATTCTACCCTGGAGCCTTTGGAGGGAGCATGGCCCTATTGACACCTTGATTTTGGACTGCTAGCCTCCAGAACTGTGAGAGAATAAACTCTTGCTGTTTTAAGCTGCTTGATTTGTGGTAATGTTACAGCAGCCCTGAAAAACTAACACAACAGAAATTGGCAACTCTAAGAGGTAGCTGGAGCATGAGAGCAGCATTTAAGGACATTAGTAAAATCAAAGTGAACTAGACTGTCAGTTCCCATGGCCTCAGAGAATGTAGTGAACCAGAGAAAAAGCCCAGGAACCTCTCAAGGTGATAAATTGAATAGGAATCTCCACTCAGTGCAAAAAAGTGCATAACAGGACCCCATAAGCATATGGATAAACCAACAATAAATCTGCCCCCATCAAAGGGCACTGATATGAAATTGTCCTCAAAAGTGGTGCTGGTTGAAGAGGGGGGGAAAAACCCAACCAGAAAATTTGTAATAATAAACTAGCCCTCATACAGTTTGAAGTCTGAAATCACACCACCTGGATGTGGATGGTCTGAAAACTCTTAAACTGAGAATTAAGGTTAAAATAACTTGAAGTTGGCAATCCTCTTCTGATGCAGTCACCATCTGCCAGGTCTCAAGAAACTCCCAAAAATAAATAAAGTTCCAAGGAAGGAACTCACTTTCAAATATTACAAAACACAAAAAGAAACAAGGCAACGTGACCTAGAGAAAGCAGAATCCTCAACCAGCTGAGTCAGACATGCAAAGACTTCAGCCACTGGATGATCTGACATAGTGGATAAAATTAGTAGTTTAATACATTTAAGGAAATGAAAGAAAATTGAAGATATGAATTAGGTACAAGAGGTTAAAATATGAACAAGGATATTTAGAAAGCAAAACTGAACTTATGTAAGTAAAATTACAATAATTCAAATTAAAAATTCAATTAGACACAGCTAAAGAGAGAATTAGTGAGCTAAAAGATAGACAGGAAGAAATCTCCAGAGTAGAGACACTAAGAATTGGAAAAGAGAAGTTAAGAAGCATAGAAGATGTTGTGAAAAAAATTGAACATGCAGTTAAGCACAGTTCTGTAAAGAAAAAAGAACAGACGTTTACAATATTTGAAAAGATAATAGCTGAATGATTTCCAAACCAGGATGGATAAGAAATCCACACTTAACAAATCATAGTGCAATTTTCAGTTCACCAAAGACAAAGAAATAAAAGCCAAGTGCTTTGAAAAGGATGACAAATTGGGGTGACCACAGATTTCCCAACAGCAATAATAAAAAAAAATAGCTAGAAGGCAGTAGGATGATATCTTCAGTAAACTGGGAGAAAGTAATAATAAATAAAATTTTATATTCTGTGGAAAGAAAAAAATAGCTTTCAAGAATGAGGACAATAAAGGTCATTTTCAGATAATGAAAAACTGAGAAAGTTTACTACCATCGAAACTTCACTAGAGGAAAATGTAACAAATATACTTCAGGCAGAAGGAAAGTAATTTCACATGGTATGAAATGAAAAAACATTATAAGCAAAGATGCTGACAAATATGTAGATGAATCGAAACAAAATTGACTGCATAAAAGAATAATAATTTCTTCAGGGATTAAAAATTTTCCAAAGATAGAACTCATATGCATAGTTTGTCATTTGGGAGGGGAATAATTGGAGTTGAACTGTTCTAATGCCCTTATAATGGTCAGGATTTTGAAAAAGTAGATATTCACATTAAAATTAATTTCTAAAGTAAGCACAAATAGAAGAGAAATAAAGTATATAACTAACAAACTAGCAGAGGGGGAGAAATGAAATAAGAAAAACTACTCAATGATAAATTCAAAGTAAGAAAGGAGGGGGAAAACAGAAAAATCTAAATAAATAGAAAGCACAAATGAAGATGTTAAAAGTAAATCCAATTATATCAATTACTACAATTTGAAAAGAGGGTTGGATACATCAGGTTTAAAGAAAATGACATATTATATTTTTAGATCAGATTTTTTTTTAAGCCAGCTACCTCTTTTTATGAAACACACTAAATTGTATGGCTACCAAAAGATTGAAAGTAAAATGTTAAAAAAAAAAGATATACCAGGAAACTATTAAACAAAAAATAAATTAGAATATGTAATTGATAACTGATAAACTAAGCCTTAAGGCAAAAAAGTGTTACTGGAAATAAGGTTACTGTATAAAGCTACCAGTACAATTCACTAGGCAGATGTACCTATTAACAGAGCTTAAAAATACAGAAAAACACTGCCAGAACTACAAAAAAAAAAAAGAAAATATCCACTATCATAGTGGGAGATTTTAACATACCTCTCCCAGTAATTAACTGAAAAACCACTCAAAATGGCTGACTCTGGGATTGTGGCCCAGAAAATATAAGTCAGAAATATCTCATTGTGCCAAAAAATATGGAAGTGCTGAAGGAATGATCAGTTCATGTCCAAAGAACAAAAGAGCCACTTTGAGGGGGCTCCCACTGGCCAAGTCTGGGACAGTTTGAGCAAAAGAAAAACATGATAGTAATGGATTCAAAGGCTTTGAGTAAAATAGGAATCTATTATACATATTAATTAGTAATTCATTCATTAGTAAAAGAGGAAGAGAAGCTCTCTCTTACAGCAGAATGCCAAATCCAAAAGAAATCATAGAATTAGAAAATCACTGTTTGGTAACCAAGATAGTAATAATTAATTCAGGCAAAAAGCATCAACAGATGCTAAATCTGGAGGGGAAAAAGTCTGATGAGAAATAAAATATTTATAGTCTCAAAGTATCTCCCCACAGGATATTTATTAGTTACTTAATCAACACATTCATCATACATACTAATTAACTATACAGCAGAGAAACCTGACAAACATCGTCTTAATCAGGTGATAAGAAACGTTAACATCCCCAGTAATGGTACACACTGCCAATGTGTGCCTCCTGATTTGAGGCACTGAGAAGGACACAGCATCACTTCTGTGAGATTCCTGCCTAAAACGCATCACCCGAATCCAATCATGAGGTAACTCGAGACAAACATAAATTGAGAGATTTGTACAGACAAGAGCCTGGACTTCAAGAATGTCAAGGTCAGGAAAAGATGAAACAGAATGGAGGAACTGAAGAGGCATGACCACCCAATGCAGTGTGTGATCCTGGATTGGCTCCTGACCCATGAAGGACATTGTTGGGGCCGTTAGTCAGGGTCTGGAGGGTTTGGTGGTGTAAATGTACCAATGTCGATTTTCTGATTTGGACAGCTGAGCCTTGTATGTAGGAGAGTGCCCTTGCATGGAGGAAGCATCCTAAGGTATTAAGGGATGCTCATCCCTCATGTCTGCAACTTATTCCCCTCATGACCACTGCCAACTGAGAGGGACAGATGCCCTTGGCCATTCTAGAACTCCATCACCTTGACATTCTCTTCTATCTCCATTTTATTCTTACAATGAGCGCCCTCCCCAATGTCAATAAATATGCTCATTGGAGAGTTAAGAATTCAGTTTGACTTTCCAAACACCCAAGACTGATTTTGACATGTACTAATATGGAAATAAGTGAGAAGAGAAAGTGAAAACCTTAGGAGCAATGGAAATAATCCTTCAGAACAAAAGCACCCAGTCCTCTCACTTTGCAAAATGCCTCTGCTATTCTTTCCTCAGCCATAGGTCTGAAACAAAATGAGTCTTCTTGCTTTAAAGGAAAGTAGCCTTTACGCAGTATGACCTCCAGAACATTGGGTATGCTCCATCGGAAGAGAATTTCTACCACTTCCTAGGCAGCATGGCGTGATAGACAAGAGGCCCGGAGTTCCCAGCCCAGGTCACCCGATTCTCAGCTGGGAGACTTGCCATCAGTGACCCTCTCTGTCCGAGGTCACTTCCTCATCTAGAAAGCAGGGTTAGTTACGTACAATTGGCCTCAGAAAGTTAGCCGTGGGGCTCAAATACAGCAGCACAGGTAGAGTGCCTGGTAACTATTAAGCACTCTGTGAATTATACCTCTTTTTATTCTCATTTAATTATTTGGATACTTTTTTATTGAACATATATATATAATATATGTGTGTATTGACATATATATATAACATATAAAATATATACATATATATATACACACCTATATATTCTTTTTCTATTAGGATACATTTTATTTTTCCCAAATCATTTGGGGAAGAAAAGACGCCTGAGGTGCTAATGTTTTCATTCAGCCTGTTGTACTGTTTTATAAACTAAGACATAAATTTTAAAAAACAGTGTTCTGAATATAATGAATATCAATGTAACTTTGTAACGCTTCTCCTTACAGCATTTAATAACCGGCCTTGTGTCATCTTGGGGTGTTTTTTCCTCTTTATTTTATGAATTATGTCCGCATCTGACATCAAATAAGTACCAAGCAACACTGTGGCTCTCACCTTGGGCAGGACCCACCAAGAAACATTACACTAGTTACATTATGCGTTGCTTGTATATATTGATACTTAGTCTCTGTAAATTGTATAGAAATCTGGGAAAAGACGCTGGGTTGAAAGGGAGACAACCTCCTCACCCAATACCTTTCTCATCTTTGAAATTTTATACCATATAAATCTCATACTGTTTTAAAAAATCAGCAAAATTAGTTTTTAAAGACAATATTTTCATTTAGAAACCCTAATCCTGACAACTTGGGGAAACTTTTGCCACCCCCTAATTTGAGTCGTGAGTGTAGACATCATACTTCATCTTTATCCAAACTTGAGTAAATGTATCATTTTAAAACTTTTACATGACTGAGTCAGCAGGCAATGAAAGTGAAAAAGTGAAACAGAAGCACCAAATGTTATGTGCGTCTCAAAAAGAAGATGTTGACGTATCCTCCTGAGACAATGAGCACGTTGAAAACTGTGTAAGGAATGACAGGCAAATGCAGAAGCTTTCATAGAAGCCCGAGGTCTCACGGGGGCCCATTTAGATATCGGCTCAGGGTTTACCATGTGCTTGATGTAAAAATCTGAAGTAAATCCACTAATACTAGCTTTTAACATTGGAAGAGTTTGTGGTTGGGGAAAGATTACAGTACAATAATACTGTCTGTGGCTATAATTAAGATCTTCTCTAATTAGCTAACCATCTTGCTGGGGCTTGTAACAATTAGAGGTGCAGAACAGCACAGGAATTTATCATGGGTGTGTACACGTGTGTGCACATGAAGTTCAGAATCAGCAAACTAACCAGTTGAAAGTTTTCCAAAGAACACCGGCCCCATCATTCTGACTACAAAATGAAAATCCAGAAAGGGAGAAAGAAGGGAGTTACTGAATGGGAAAGGCAGAGCTGCTCAAAGAAAAGGAACTTCTGCTGCTTTGAGGTGTGAGGAGATGATTCAGGGAGCCAGTCTCACTCAGAAAGCCCGACTGAGAAGCAAATCTCCCGTGCGCATCAGAACTGGAAGGGAAACCCATAACTGCTGCTTAAGAGTGATGGGCCAAGAAGACCACAGCCCATGGGAGAGACCACAACCTCGCCAGGGAGGCAAGACCCAGCCTCCCCAGATGCCTTTACTAGTTTTTTTTTTAAACTGCGCAAAATGTTCATTTATTATGTCCATGATTCCACAAACATTTATTAAGCATCTACTGTGTGCTCTGCTATGTGTTCTAGAGCCTGGGGATACAGCCATGAACAAAATGAAACCAATCTCTGCTCTCCTGGAGCTTCATTCAAAAATGTGTGTGCTGGGCTTCCCCGGTGGCGCAGTGGTTGAGAGTCCGCCTGCCGATGCAGGGGACGCGGGTTCGTGCCCCGGTCCGGGAAGATCCCACGTGCCGCGGGGCGGCTGGGCCCGTGAGCCATGGCCGCTGCGCCTGCGCGTCCGGAGCCTGTGCCGTCCGGAGCCTGTGCTCCGCAACGGTGAGAGGCCCGCGTACCGCAAAAAATTAAAAAATGTGTGTGTGTGTGTGTGGCCGCTGCGCCTGCGCGTCCGGAGCCTGTGCTCCGCAACGGTGAGAGGCCACAACGGTGAGAGGCCCGCGTACCGCAAAAAATTAAAAAATGTGTGTGTGTGTGTGTGTGTGTAGACCCTAACTTTGCTCACTCCTTTCTCGGTCCTTTGGCTCCCAGTGGCCCTGAGGGCCCTCAGATGCCTTTACTTGCACTCAGGGCTTTTGAGGGAGTCCCAGACAACCCTGTCCCTCCTCAGCTACACCCATCCTAATCCACGCCATCTTCATCTCTTACTCAACACCTGTCCCCCTGCTTCTTCCCTGGCCCCTAAGGTACTCTCACCACAGCATCCAGAGGGACCCTTTAAAAGCCTAAATCCCTCATCTGCTCCTCACCCTGCACGGCTCCCCACTTTCCTTAGAGAAAAATTAAGTCTTTAAGCCTTTTCAACAGCCTCGCAAGCCCTTGGCGATCTTACCCGCTTCTTCCTGGCCTCATCTCCTCTGTCTCCCCAACACTCACTTCACTCCATCCCCGCTGGCCTCCCTGCTGTCTCTCGGACAAGCGGGGCATGTGCTGCCACAGGGCCTTTGCACTGGTTGTTCTCTCTGCCTGGAATGCACTTCCCCAAGATAACCACATGGCTCAGGCCCTCACCTTCTTCATGTCTCTTCTCAGATGCTACCTTTCAATCAGGCCGACCTACCCACCCAACACAAAGTTGCAGCCCACACCCCTACCCTTGCTCTCCTAATCCTCTTAGCTCCGATCTACTTTTTCTCTCTTCTACAATCCTTACTGCCTTCAAATATTCTATATACTTTCTGTATTGAATGGGTTGTCTTTCTGCCCTTGCTAAAATATAAGCTCCCCAAGAGCAGGGAAATTTTTTTTCCCACCGATGGACTCAGGTACTTGATCAGGGCTTGGGACCAAGACGAAAGTTGATAAATATTTGGTGATTTATATACAGTAGTTACGCAGGCCAGGAAACGTTAGTTTTCATGAGTTTCAACTCCCTTAAAGCTTATACCAAGGCAGAGCCTCATTATTAAATATCTGTTCAGCTGGCCTCTTCTGAGAGTGGTAATATACATGTCCCATATACCAGATATTCATGAGAGGGCTGGGGAGGGGACTGTACCAACCAGAGCAAAATGTCAGAAACATAATTGCTGTGGGGAACTCACTGTTCTGTATCTAATGAGAACAAGCACTTGTAGAGTGTTTTGCAGTTTACAAAGAACCTGCACATTCATTTCCTCATCGGAGCTGCTCTGCATCCCTGTGAATTATGCATCAGTGCGGTTGGACGCACTTCACTTGTGATAACACTGCTGTTTGGAGAGGCCCATGGTCACCCAAAGAGCAAAGAGTCAGGCAGAACGGAGACATGGGCTCGGAACAGTTGGTACCACACTGTGCCCCTGCCTCACTGAAATAATCCGCACCCACGTGAATATTAGCAGGATTAACCATTCAGGGAACACTTGTTGCTGTTATTGTTTTTTGGGCTCACCTGTTTACCTTCCACTGTAGAATAAAACCCAGAGGCGGGGACCCCCACTAAACCAATGTGTGATGTAGCGAATTATTTTACAATGAATCTTGTAACCACCTCCTGGGTGAGGAAATAGAACTTGGTAGCACCGCCCACCGCCCCCGGCCAAGTCCCTGGATCACACAGCATCCCCACACATCGTCGTGCTCACAGGGGATGAAAGAATATCCCATAATCACCCCTAGGCTATTCCTTCTCATACACACATCTCAGAACTCTAGCACGAGCCTCACCAGCAATAAAGGCTAAGACAGCGGAGATATTTCCCCCACCTCCCGCCGCTTTTCCCTGGTTGTGCTGGATCTTAGTCGTCAGACCACACGGGCACAACACACCATACGGTACGCCCTCCCTTTTAACCTTCACTCAGCCTTAGTCCTAGAAGCATGGAGATGATCAACGCTCACCACCAGTCCTACGACGGTCATTCTGGTCGTTTGAAAGTCATTCTTCTGTGCTCTTCTTGGAAAGGGCTCGTAGGAGCCATCGTCCTTTTTCATAACATTTTATTGTGCCCTTTATACTTGACAGCCAGTTTATTGGATATAAAATCCTGTATTTTCATTGTTTTCCTTGAGTATATTAAATACACCACTCCATTTTCTTTGAGCACAAAGCAATACAGTAAAAAATTCTAACAAAAATAGAATTTTCTTTCCCTTCTATATGAAGTCCTCCCTTTGCCTGGTTACCCGGAGAGTTTCTTTTTTCCTTTCTTTAAAAATCCAATAATTTTGTTAGCAGGTCTTGGTGTTGGTTGTTCTGTATTGATAGTCTCCGCCCACAGAGAGTTTTTCTAACACATCGTTTCAAGTATATATTTTTTAATTTCAAGAAAACTTTCTTGAGGGGGAATCGTTGATACTAAGTTTTGGTCGTCTTCTCTGTAGACTCCTGTTACCCATACTTTAGATCCTCTTTGCCTGTCTTCAATATTGGCCACTTTCTCTCCAATACTTTCTATCTCCTTCTTCATTTCTTTATGAGTTAAAATATTTTCCACCTTCCACTTCCCATTTCTCTGAAGGCACTGCTTGTTGTATTTATTTGTTCTTGTTTTCCTTCCAGTTTTATCTTCATAACAAAATGATTTTCCTTCTTATTTCTAATTCCTTCTTAAATTATGTCACCTCATTCTGAGTTTTTCTCACTTATATTTTTATCATTTTCTTAGTATCTCTGAGCTCATTCTGAAAAAGCATGTTGCAATTTTGATCTGTTTATTTTGAGCATTTTTGTTCCAGTATACAAGGATGTTATTCTGCTTAATCTCTTCTTTTCCTTACAGTAACTTTGTATGGAATTTGACCTTATGCTTTTCTGCTGCTCATCTTTGTGTGAATTTGTTTACCCTGCATTTTAAGACTTGTTAGGGTCATACAGTGTGTGTGCATATATATTTATTTATTTATATTATATATATATATATAGAGAGAGAGAGAGAGAGAGAGAGCTTTCTGAGATTCTCCTGGCTTTGTTTCCCTCTCCTATTTTTATCTAAATGAACTTTCCCCTTCATCCCTGTGTCCTTATCCTGCTCAATTTTGATTCTGTTCCAGCAGTTTCTCCTCAGTGAGGTTCCTATACTGAAAGGGAGCTCTGGCTGTTCCATTTCTGGCGTTCAGGGGAGACCAGACTGATCATCACAATCAGACCCCACTGAGGGCTCCGGGCATTTATCCACTATTGCAGCAGGGGAAAGATTCTTTTTTCCTTAGTAGAGTTTAATCTACTCTTCTCAAATTGTCCTGCCATGTTTTCCAGTGAACGCTTGTTGGCTATTTAGTGGGTTCTTCTTTGTGAAGGTCATTTGACATCCTGCTCCTTCACTCTGCTTCACCCACACAGACACTGATAATACCTAGACCTTGTAGCTGTTAGTGATATGTTCTCATTGACTGAATTTTGGAGAATATTGGAATACCTCATTACCTAGCTTTGCTGTAAATGTTGTCTATCCACTTTAGCTTTGCTTTCCAGATGTCTGTTTATATGTGGGGTTCGGAAAGATCTAAAAAATTGTGCTGCCATTTTCTGAGAATTGTCCATTTGCTTTTTAAAGGATGAGTGCTTAACCAAATTCGAAATTGGTAGAATATGTGTTATGTTTCGTGATGTTCTGTTATACTATATTATGTTAAGTTCTGTTATACATACATATATATTTATTATAGTCTCAGGAATACTTCTATTTTTCTATAAGCCAATGAAATCCTCCTTAATCCCTCCACCATCCAGTAGTCAAAGACAGAGCTTCTTAGCTATAATGTGCATATAACCCACCTGGAAACTTTGTTAAAATGCTAGTTCTGGTGCAGTGCATCTGCAGGTAGGACCAGAGCTTCTGCATCTCTTCCTGCTCCCAGGTCATGTCAGGGCTGGTGGTGCACAGACCACAACTAAGGATGAAAGTCTGGGCGTCAGCAACTGTCAGCACATTTCTGGAAGATTGTCAATACACACCATACATGATTTTCATGAAGGATCACTCAGTAATTTCGCCAAATATGTACTACCCTTTTAAGAGCTGCTTATTCTTTTTAATTATAAAAGAAACTGAAATTCAATACCAATTACTCTGAGACAGTCTTATGCTACACAATATCACAAACATTCTCTTGTTTAACCCTTCCAATCCTAATTTTTATAAATGGTAAAATGTGATAAAGTTAATTTGCACTTTGGCTGGAATTGGGAGGCAAACCTGAATTATTTTTT
>NC_041215.1:133420881-133422547 GCF_002837175.3 Physeter macrocephalus | reverse complement strand
TTACAATGGTGTGTTAGTTTCTGCTTTACAACAAAGTGAATCAGTTATACGTATACATATGTTCCCATATCTCTTCCCTCTTGCGTCTCCCTCCCTCCCACCCTCCCTATCTCACCCCTCTAGGTGGTCACAAAGCACCGAGCTGATCTCCCTGTGCTATGCGGCTGCTTCCCACTAGCTATCTATTTTACATTTGGTAGTGTATATATGTCCATGCCACTCTCTCACTTCGTCCTAGCTTACCCTTCCCCCTCCCTGTGTCCTCAAGTCCATTCTTTACGTCTGCATCTTTATTCCTGTCCTGCCCCTAGGTTCTTCATAGCCAATTTGTTGGGGTTTTTTGGTTTTAGATTCCATATGTATGTGTTAGCATACAGCATTTGTTTTTCTCTTTTTGACTTACTTCACTCTGTATGACAGACTCTAGGTCCATTCACCTCACTACAAATAACTCAATTTCATTTCTTTTTATGGCTGAAACATATTCCATTGTATATACGTGCCACATCTTCTTTATCCATTCATCTGTCGATGGACACTTAGGTTGCTTCCATTTCCTGGCTATTGTAAATAGAGCTGCAATGAATATTGTAGTACATGACTCACTTTTTCTTTAACATCCTTATTGGAGTATAATTGCTTTATAATGGTGTGTTAGTTTCTGCTTTATAACAAAGTGAATCAGCTATACACATACATATGCTCCCATATCTCTTCCCTCTTGTATCTCCCTCCCTCCCACCCTCGCTATCCCACCCCTCTAGGTGGTCACAAAGCACCTAGCTGATCTCCCTGTGCTACGTGGCTGCTTCCCACTAGCTATTGATTTTACATTTGGTAGGGTATATATGTCCATGCCACTCTCTCACTTTGTCCCAGTTTACCCTTCCCCCTCCCCGTGTCCTCAAGTCCATTCTCTACATCTGCATCTTTATTCCAGTCCTGCCCCTAGGTTCTTCAGAAGTTGCTTCCATGTCCTGGCTATTGTAAATAGAGCTGCAATGAACATTGTGGTACATGACTCTTTTTGAAATACAGTTTTCTCAGGGTATATGCCCAGTAATGGGAT
This sequence comes from Physeter macrocephalus, assembly GCF_002837175.3. Lineage (NCBI taxonomy): Eukaryota > Metazoa > Chordata > Mammalia > Artiodactyla > Physeteridae > Physeter > Physeter macrocephalus. The sequence continues at coordinate 133,421,478 of NC_041215.1, read as the reverse complement.
TGCTGGGTCATATGGTAGTTCTATTTTTAGTTTTTTAAAGAACCTCCATACTGTCCTCCATAGTGGCTGTATCAATTTACATTCCCACCAACAGTGCAAGAGGGATCTCTTTTCTCCACACCCTCACCAGCATTTACTGCTTGTAGATTTTTTAATGATGGCCATTCTGACTGGTGTGAGGTGATACCTCATTGTAGTTTGATGTGCATTTCTCTAATGATTAGTGATGTTGAACACTCCATCATGGGTTTGTTGGCAATCTGTATATCTTCTTTGGAGAAATGTCTGTTTAGGTCTTCTGCCCATTTTTGGATTGAGTTGTTTGTTTTTTTGATATTGAGCTGCATGAGCTGCTTGTAAATTTTGGAGATTAATCCTTTTTCAGTTGCTTCATTTGCAAATATTTTCTCCCATTCTGAGGGTTGTTCCTTCGTCTTGTTTATGGTTTCCTTTGCTGAGCAAAAGCTTTTAAGTTTCATTACGTCCCATTTATTTATTTTTGCTTTTATTTCCATTTGTCTGGGAGGTGGGTCAAAAAGGATCTTGCTGTGATTTATGTCATAGAGTGTTCTGCCTATGTTTTCATCTAAGAGTTTA
>NC_041215.1:133418756-133420790 GCF_002837175.3 Physeter macrocephalus | reverse complement strand
ATAGTGTCTGGCCTTACATTTAGGTCTTTAATCCATTTTGAGTTTATTTTTGTATATGGTGTTAGGGAGTGTTCATATTCATTCTTTTACATGTAGCTATCCAGTTTTCCCAGCACCACTTATTGAAGAGGCTGTCTTTTCTCCATTGTATATTCTTGCCTCCTTTATGAAAAATAAGGTGACCATATGTGCGTGGGTTTATCTCTGGGCTTTCTCTCCTGTTCCATTGATCTATATTTCTGTTTTTGTGTCAGTACCATACTGTCTTGATTGCTGTTGCTTTGTAGCTCTGTTTTTCTTCCTCAAGATTGCTCTGGCTATTCGGGGTCTTTTGTGTTCCCAGACTAATTGTGCAATTTTTTGTTCTAGTTCTATGTAAAATGCCAGTGATAGTTTGATAGGGATTGCATTGAATCTGTAGATTGCTTTGGGTAGTATAGTCATTTTCACAATGTTGATTCTTTCAATCCAAGAACATGGTATTTCTCTCCATCTCTTTGTATCATCTTTAATTTCTTTCATCAGTGTCATAGTTTTCTGCATACAGGTCTTTTGTCTCCCTAGGTAGGTTTATTCCTAGGTGTTTTATTCTTTTTGTTGCAATGGCAAATGGGAGTTTACAATTTTTTACAATTTCTCTTTCAGATTTTTCATCATTAGTGTATAGGAATGCAAGAGATTTCTGTGCATTAATTTTGTATCCTGCTACTCTACAAAATTCACTGATTAGCTCTAGTAGTTCTCTGGTAGAGTCTTTAGGATTCTCTATATATAGTATCAAGTCATCTGCAAACAATGACAGCTTTACTTCTTCTTTTCTGATTTGGATTCCTTTTATTTCTTTTTCTTCTCTGATTGCTGTGGCTAAAACTTCCAAAACTATGTTGAATAATAGTGAAGAGAGTGGGCAACCTTGTCTTGTTCCTGATCTTAGTGGAAACTCTTTCAGTTTTCCACCATTGAGAATGATGTTGGCTATGGGTTTGTCATATATGGCCTTAATTATGTTGAGGTAAGTTCCCTCTATGACTACTTTCTGGATGGTTTTTATCATAAATGGCAAGAGATTTCTGTGCATTAATTTTGTATCCTGCTACTCTACAAAATTCACTGATTAGCTCTAGTAGTTCTCTGGTAGAGTCTTTAGGATTCTCTATGTATAGTATCAAGTCATCTGCAAACAATGACAGCTTTACTTCTTCTTTTCTGATTTGGATTCCTTTTATTTCTTTTTCTTCTCTGATTGCTGTGGCTAAAACTTCCAAAACTATGTTGAATAATAGTGAAGAGAGTGGGCAACCTTGTCTTGTTCCTGATCTTAGTGGAAACTGTTTCAGTTTTCCACCATTGAGAATGATGTTGGCTATGGGTTTGTCATATATGGCCTTAATTATGTTGAGGTAAGTTCCCTCTATGACTACTTTCTGGATGGTTTTTATCATAAATGGGTGTTGAATTTTGTCAAAAGCTTTATCTGCATCTATAGGGATGATCATATGGTTTTCATACTTCAGCTTATTAATATGGTGTATCACATTGACTGATTTGTGTATATTGAAGAATCCTTGAATTCCTGGGATAAACCCCACTTGATCATGGTGTATGATCCTTTTAATGTGCTGTTGGATTCTGTTTGCTCTATTTTATTAAGGATTTTTTCATCTATGCTCATCAGTGATATTGGCCTGTAGTTTTCTTTCTTTGTGACATCTTTATCTGGTTTTGGTGTCAGGGTGATGGTAGCCTCGTAGAATGAGTTTCGGAGTGTTCCTCCCTCTGCTACATTTTGGAAGAGTTTGAGAAGGATAGGTGTAACTCTTCTCTAAATGTTTAATAGAATTCGCCAGTGAAGCCATCAGGTCCTGGGCTTTTGTTTGTTGGAAGATTTTTAATCACAGTGTCAATTTCAGTGCTTGTGATTGGTCTGTTTATATTTTCTATTTCTTCCTGGTTCAGTCTCAGAAGGTTGTGCTTTTCTAAGAATTTGTCCATTTCTTCCAGGTTGTCCATTTTATTGGCATATAGTTGCTTGTA
>NC_041215.1:133418340-133418504 GCF_002837175.3 Physeter macrocephalus | reverse complement strand
TTCTTTCTCTAATTGCTTTAGGTGTAAGGTTAGGTTGTGTATTTGAGATTTTTTTGTTTCTTCATGAAGGATTGTATTGCTATAAACTTCCTTTGTAGAACTGCTTTTGCTGCATCCCATAGGTTTTGGGTCGTTGTGTTTTCATTGTCATTTGTTTCTAGGTA
>NC_041215.1:133417274-133418177 GCF_002837175.3 Physeter macrocephalus | reverse complement strand
TAGCATTGTGATTGGAAAAGATACTTGATATGATTTCAATTTTCTTAAATTTACCAAGGCTTGATTTGTGACCCAAGATACTATCTATCCTGGAGAATGTTCCATGAGCACTTGAGAAGAGTGTATTCTGTTGTTTTTGGATGGACTGTCCTATAAATATCAATTAAGTCCATCTTGTTTAATGTATCATTGAAAGCCTGTGTTTCGGGACTTCCCTGGTGGTGCAGTGGTTAAGAATCCGCCTGCCAATGCAGGGGACATGGGTTTGAGCCCTGGTCCGGGAAGATCCCACGTGCTGTGGAGCAACTAAGCCTGTGCACCACAACTACTGATCCTGTGCTCTAGAGCCCATGAGCCACAGCTACTGAGCCCGTGTGCCACAACTACTGAAGCCCATGCAATATAGGGCCTGTGCTCTGCAACAAAGAGAAGTCACCACAATGAGAAGCCCATGCACCGCTACAAAAAGGAGACCCCACTCGCCACAACTACAGAAAGCCAGTGCACAGCAACAAAGACACAACACAGCCAAAAATAAATAAATAAATAAATTTATTTTCTTAAATAAAGCTTGTGTTTCCTTATTTATTTTCATTTTGGATGATCTGTCCATTGTTGAAAATTGGGTGTTAAAGTCCTGTACTATGATTTTGTGACTGTCAGTTTCCCCTTTTATGGCTGTTAGCATTTGCCTTATGTATTGAGGTGCTCCTATGTTGGGTGCATAAATATTTACAATTGTTATATCTTCTTCTTGGATTGATCCCTTGATTGTTTTGTAGTGTCCTTCTTTGTCTCTTGTAATAGTCTTTCTTTTAAAGTCATTTTGTCTGATATGAGAATTGCTACTCCAGCTTTCTTTTGATTTCCATTTGCATGGAATATCTTTTTCCATCCCCTCCC
>NC_041215.1:133416347-133416866 GCF_002837175.3 Physeter macrocephalus | reverse complement strand
TAAAGCTGGTTTGGTGGTGCTGAATTCTCTTAGCTTTTGCTTGTCTGTAAAGGTTTTAATTTCTCTGTCAAATCTGAATGAGATCCTTGCTGGGTAGAGTAATCTTGGTTGTACATTCTTCCCTTTCATCACTTTAAATATGTCCTGTCAGTGCCTTCTGGCTTGCAGAGTTTCTGCTGAGAAATCAGCTGTTAACCTTATGGGGATTACCTTCTATGTTATTTTTCCCTTGCTGCGTTTAATATTTTTTCTTTGTGTTTAATTTTTTATAGTTTGATTAATATGTGTCTTGTCATGTTTCTCCTTGGATTTATCCAGTATGGGACTCTCTACGCTTCCTGGACTTGATTGACTATTTCCTTTCCCATATTAGGGAAGTTTTCAACTATAATCTCTTCAAATATATTCTCAGTCCCTTTCTTTTTCTCTTCTTCTTCTGGGACCCCTATAATTCAAATGTTGGTGCATTCAATGTTGTCCCAGAGGTCTCTGAGACTGTCCTCAATTCTTTTCATTCTT
>NC_041215.1:133406014-133416335 GCF_002837175.3 Physeter macrocephalus | reverse complement strand
TTGTTTGTTTGCTCTTTAGTTCTTCTAGGTCCTTGTTAACCGTTTCTTGTATTTTCTCCATTCTATTTTCAAGATTTTGGATCATGTTTACTATCATTACTCTGAATTCTTTTTCAGGTAGACTGGCTATTTCCTCTTTATTTGTTTGGTCTGGTTGGTTTTTGCCTTCCTCATTCATCTGCTGTGTGTTTCTCTGTCTTCTCATTTTGCTTTACCTACTGTGTTTGGGGTCTCTTTTTCACAGGCTGCAGATTCGTAGTTCCCATTGTTTTTGGTGTCTGCCCCCAGTGGCTAAGGTTGGTTCCACAGGTTGTGTAGGCTACCTGGTGGAGGGGACTGGTGCCTGTGTTCTGGTGGATGAGGCTGGAGCTTGTCTTTTTGGTGGGTAGGACTGCATCTGGTGGTGTGTTTGGGGTGTCTGTGACCCTATTATGATTTTAGGTGACCTCTCTGCTAATGGGTGGTGTTGTGTTCCTGTCTTGCTAGTTGTTTGGTATAGGGTGTCCAGCACTGGAGCTTGCTGGTCGTTGAGTGGAGCTGGGTCTTAACATTGAGATGGAGATCTCTGGGAGATCTTTTGCCATTTGATATTACATGGAGCCAGGAGGTCTCTGGTGGACCAACGTCCTGAACTCGGCTCTCCCACCTCAGAGGCACAGGCCTGACACCCAGAAGGAGCACCAAGGCTGTGTCAGCCACACAGCCAAGTATGTGGGGAGTTTCTTGCCTTTGGGGAAGTCTGAGGTCTTCTGCCAGCGTTCAGTGGGTTTTCTGTAGGAGTGGTTCCACATGTAGATGTATTTCTCATGTATTTGTGGGGAGGAAGGTGATCTCCACGTTTTACTCTTCCGCCATCTTGAAGGTCTCTCTGCAAACCTGATTTTTTTTTTTTTTTTTTTGCAAACCTGAATTTTTGACTCCCTTTTCCCGTCTCCTTCTTGGGCATCATGCTTCAGCTTACCTGGAAATACACAATTTCCTATTTTGGACTTTGCCATCTTTACCCGATATTTTCTTTATTTTGATCCAAAATACTGTTGAATGTCTTAACAAATTCTCTCCACTTGTTGCCACATGTACCTCAGTTTGGAGGTACTGCTTTATAACTTCAGCTTCATATTGCCCAGAGCAATGCAGCTCTGGTTACCATGGCTGCTATTTAGAAAGTGAGAAAACCAATATATGACATGAGAACATTCGTTCTGGTTCAATGACTAGTCTCAAGGTATCACAGTGTCTCTTCTCATTACTTGAAGCTGAAGTAAATTTTATTTTAAAACACAGCATGTGTACCGATGCGATCTCTTCCACTGCCATCTAGATTCATATTGAAGACATTATGTTAATTGGCTCAGCAAAGAATGAAGGGAGGCATAGGGAACAGCAGTGTTTCATAATTGGAGAGAAAAGGAGCCACGCCAGTTTTGTAAAATACCACATTAATTATTAAACAAATTAACAGAGTCAAGGAATTCCAAAAATAGACTGCAGCAGATGGAGACGCTCCTTGGAGCTCACTACTTCTGAGTTGCAGTTTCTTTGACAGAAGCAAGGTGAAGCCTTGTTCACTATAAGAAGTTGGCCCCTGCTGTGCACACCGTAGCCACCTCCCAGGAGGATGTCTATCTACTTGCCCATCTCCAGCCCCACCTCTGGGGTCTGATCGTGTGGGTATGATGCGGCCTTGGGAACAGCATTTTGAATGAGAACTCCAGTGATTCTGATGCTCAGCCAGAGTAGGAAATCGCTGTTAGCAGGATCTCCGTGGAGGGCACACCCCAGGACACCAAGCTCTGGGAAGAAAGCCTAGCTGATTGCGTGGCCATCCCACCATGGGGTGTGACCAAAATGCCACTTTGCCTGCATCTCCCACCATCCCATCCAGCTTTGCTCAGCAGAGGTACATTCTTTTGCCTCTGACTGTAAACTCTGGCTGGTCCATAGGCTTCCCTTCACTTTTATATAATTGATGGTCCCAGTCCTGCAGCCGTTATAGCTCTGCAGCTCAGATACAGGAATGATGGATTCTAGGAATTCAGATTTTGAGATAACCCATATATTAGTTTGCCAGGGCTGCCGTAACTATGCCCCACAAACTGGGTGGCTTAAACAACAGTTTAGGTTTCATAGTTCTAGAGCCGCGAAGTCTGAAATCAAGATGTCAGCAGGGTTGGTTCCTTTGGAGGGGCAGGAGGGAAGGTTCTGTTGCAGGCCTCTCTCCTCAGCTTATAAATGGTCATCTCCTCCCCCCACCCTCCAGGCCCCATTGTCTTCCCTCTGTGCTTGTCTCTGTGTCCAAAGATCCCCTCTTCAAAAGGACACCAGTCATATTGAATTAAGGGCACCCTCCCCAAAGACCTCATCTTAACTCAATCATCTGCAAAGATCCTACTTCAAAATAAGGTCACTTTCACATAAACTGGGGGTTAGGACCTCAACATTTTGGAGGGAAACCTAATTCAACTGGTAACAACCAATTAGGCCACTGTGATTGAAGAGATCAGCGTGATCTTAAGAGTAAGTTACAAACTTTAGAAAACATGGGCTAGAAGCCATTTAAGTCTGATTGAATTGGATGTATTCACAATTCATTGCATAATTGCATTACCTTGCTGCTGGTTCCTGCTCTGAAGGCCCCTGTTGATAAGCTGATGACTACCCCACTTTGTTCACTAAGTGATGAGTTTAGGAATACCTCTTACCCAGAACGAGTAAATATTCTTTCCCCTAGACACAATAACTTCCAAGCACTCTAGGGCACACTGTTATTAGGAAAGCTAATTAACATGCAACATGTAAACTGGCATAAAGTTAGTATTTGCCAGTGAATCAGGTAAATTCCTGACTCTTTGAGTTTCCATCTGGATGAAGCTCTCGGCCTGGGGCTTGGCTCCTGGTGAGTGAAGCTGGAGGCAGCAGTCACTTCCCCTACCCCCCCTCCTGTGCCCTATGCCCCCTGTCCCCTGCTCAGTGCCCCAGGGACCATGTCAGACTCCTGCTCTCCCTCCTGGATGCTGGCTTTCACAGCCCATCTGTAGCTGTGCTGGGCTCCCTCTTTGTGTGAAGTCTGCAGAAAACCTGAGGGAAATTCACAGGTCCCCCTGACCCCAGACCAGGGCTGGCAGAGAAGGAGGAGCTGGGGCAGCCCCATGGTTCCCGGCCTGAGCACAGCTGCAGAGGGACAGAGCAGAAATACTTCTCAGAGATTGCAAAAAGTGTACAGCTATTCTGGGTGTTTCCATCAACTGCACGAGGTTGATTTTACAGCTGACACTTGCCAGCTTTCCCATCAGACCTCCCTGGCCTCCTGTGCACCAGTCCGATTCAGTAACAGAACCACATCGATCATAAACCCAAGTCGTGCTAGACTCTCCCTCCTCCTGCCCCTCAGCCAATCTGCCATCTAGGGTTGGCCCTCTGACCACACCCACCTCTTCTTGGGCTCCGCCCCCCACCTTCATTCAACCTTCCTCTACTCCCTCTGAACTATTGCAGTAGCCTCCTACCGTGCCCCCCTGGGTGCATCACACCGTATCACCTCCTTTCTTCCAGCAGGATCAGGTTCTTGGAGGGGGAGGCTCCTGCACTACCTAGTTGTGAGATCTTGGGCAAGATTCCAACCCTCTGTGCCCCAGTTGTCTCACCTGTAAGATGATTATAGTACCTACATCGCAGGGTTACTGTGAGGAGTAAATGAGATATGTAAACCACTTCACACAGTAAGTGCTCAGTTAAATGTATCTATTCTTAGATGCCTTCTCAGTGTGACCCTAAAGCATCAGCTCCATATTTCTTATCACACATAGAACAGTTATTTTTATATCTTTTTACCCCCATTAGAGTATAAGCCCAAGAAGGTTGTGCCTCTCTCTTATTCCTTTTGCTTACCCAGTACTTAGTATCATGCCCAGAATACACTAGGTCCTCAGTAAATAGTTGAAAGATGAATGTATGGAAGAATGGAGTCATGGAAGAATGAATGCATCTACCTTATATCCCAACATTTGAACCATCAATGCTCTTTGTCCTGTTTAGTTGTAAAAGCTCAAATTTATTTCTGGCTTAAAATTAATTACCTATAAATGTTAGGAGACTAAAGTTAATATGTAGACATAGAATTAAACGTTGACCCTGTAGAAATGTTTCCACTCCTAATTACAGTGGTTGCTATCTTTCCTGCTATAATAATAGTGTTCTCCTTAAGCAAAGCCTTTTTAGAAATTCTTTATATAAAGGCACATGATTTAAAAAAAAAACCTTCTATTCTGTGTTATGCAAATTGTAATCTTTTCATTCCAGTCTTGTCTTTTAATAATAAAGCTTAAGGCTTATGTGTAAAATACAAGAACCACAGTTTTCATATGAAGGCAAAAACTACCTGAATTACCTTCAAACTAATTCAAACAAGGGAAGACATTTTTAAGATGAAAACAGTGTAAAATATTCCATTTTACTGAAATCCACCTTTAATATCCATCATGGCCAATTTTATGGGCCAATTTGGCTGTGCCATGGTGCCCAGTTTTTGGTCAAACACAAGTCTAGACGTTGCTGTAAAGGTATTTTTTTAGATGTGATTAACCTTTAAATCAGTGGACTTTGAGTAAAGCAGATGACCCTCCATCATGTGGGTGGGCCTTGTCCAATCAGTTGAAGGTCTTAAGGGAAAAGACTGAGGTCCCCTGAAGAGAAAGGAATTCTGCCTCCAAATATCCTTCAGACTTCAGCTGCACCATTTTCCCTTTCCCTGGGTCTCCAGCTTCAGGCCTGCCCTGTAGAATTTGGACTTGTCAGCCCCTGTAATCTCATGAGCCAATTCCTTAATATAAAGTAAATCTCTCTCTCTCGCTGTCTCTTTCTCCCTTTATACACACACACATACACACATCCAACTATTGATTCTGTTTCCCTGTAAAATCCTGACTAATATAATATCCTTTGTAAAATTTTAAATGAGAGGTTTTTCTTTTCATTTGCATAAACAATTAAAACTTAATTTGGGGATATTCCTACTCAGTGTGTAGAAATGGAAGAGAACCACATCAGCATGGCAGGGCCATGACTCAGTTTGGGTTACCTATCCTCTAGGTTATCTAATCCACGTTCATTAAGAGCCTACCTCCTGCAGGCACAGCACTGGCTTTTAGGTTGCCTACTAGTAAATGCCATTGAAATCATCAGAATGACCACTAGACATGAATCAGCATCATTTCTTACTAGGATTGCTGAGGGCTTTGGAGTAAAATAATAATAGCCCTGCAAACATCTACGTGCACCACAAAATGAGGGGAGACCCTCAGCTCTTCCTGCCACGGCTTCTGGCTCAGTCAGCAGAGGGTACTGTCCACTTGTCTGCCCCTCTGGGAAACACTCCTCCCAATCACGTGGTTCTAATGGAAGCTGCCATCTTGCTTCTGATCCCAAATCCCTGACCACAGCGATGGTCCAGGGCCACAAGGGCCACATCTGGCTGGTCACAGAGCTCCAAACACAGGCGACTAGTCCAGGACTAGGAACTTACATAACATGGTTCAAGCAGTCTTTCCCTGGGATTTTCTAACAGGAAATAACAGATGGTACATTCGTTTTTTAAACTTTCTAGTGACGATAAAAAATTCAATATTAAAGCAAATGTCAGACACTGGAGCCCCCTCTTCCTGCCTCAAGCCACTCACTGGAACTCAGCAGTCTTACAGGGAAGCCAGGTGACCAAAGGAGGAGACAAGGGTTTCTGTGAAATCCTAAGACAAGGTTCCTGGCAGTTCCTTGGGAGCCCTCAAGGAAGGGTTATGTTTCCATCTGTTGCCTCTGGGCCTCTAAGAGCACTTTAGTCTGAGTCAATACAGCCCAGATCTCCTATATCACCTGTCAGGTACTCTTGTTTTCTCTTAAATTTACACGAAACCAACTCAAAATTTTGGCTGAATCTCTTCCCTCCCTGAATGAACTGAAGTGAACTGAGGGACACAGAGCTGCTATGCTGGCATGAAGTCACACGGGGCAGTGGTAGCTGCTACATTTAGCTGCTGACACATTTCCACTCCTCACCCCTGGACACAGAGGGGGGTTAGGCCCTAGGACCACAGCAGCAATTATGAGGTCAGTAACTGGGGTGCAATACATGCACCCCAATGTTCACAGCAGCACTATTCACAATAGCCAAGACATGGAAGCAACCTAAAGGTCCATCAACAGATGAAAGGATAAAGATGTGATATATATACATACACACACACACACATACACACCCACATATACGCAATGGAATATTAGTCATAAAAAAGAATGAAATAATGCCATTTGCAGCAACATGGATGGACCTGGAGATTATGATACTAAGTGAAGTAAGTGAGACAGAGAAAGACAAATATCATATGATATCACTTATATGTGGAATCTAAGAAAAATGATGTAAATGAACTTATTTATGAAACAAATAGACTCACAGACGTAGAAAACAAACATATGGTTACCAGAGGGGATAGTGGCCTAGGGAGAGAGTTTGGGATTAACATATACACACTACTATATATAAAATAAAAAACAAGGACCTACTGTATAGCACAGGGAACTATATCAATGTCTTATAATAACCTATAATGGAAAAGAGTCTGAAAAAGAACGGAAATATAACTGAATCACTTTGCTGTGCACCTGAAGCTAGCACAACATTGTAAATTAGCCATTCTTCAATTTTTAAAAATGGTTATGGAAAAAAAAACACATGACCCCAGTAGAGTCTATTTCCCTGGATTAATGTACAGATGCCAGGAGCAGCGATTACTGTCTCCTGGGGTTGCAAGGCTGGAAGGCTGTGAAAGTGGGTCTCACCATGATCCTCCCCCAAGAACAAGGTGCTTCTGCATCTGGAGCAGATGAAGCCAGGCAGGGACACACAACGGTCAGAGAAAACAGCCTGTGAGCAGCCCTGCTCACTGAGGCCCTCCTTCCCCTTTGCTGCACCGTCTCTCCAGCCCCACCAGCTCTCACAGAGCCCCACTTCTATTCCTGAGACCGTAAACCTACTTGCACCTCAGGTCTAATAGAACCTCTGACACATCCCTTGGAGCTGCACTCTTGTCGAGGAGACTTGCCCAGTAGAGCTGGCCCTGCAGGCGGACATCTGCCTGAGATGCTCTCCACTTTGGCTACACTCTACGTCCTCCATCACCTGCCCCGTGGAACACAGGTATGACACACACTTTAGGGCCAATACAGGAATGTAAAATTAATTACAAATAATGATGCTCATCTCTCTTAGAATGCACCTAATTAATTATGGGGCCATGCCTTTATTTTTTCCAGCCAAGAGAAGACTGAACTAGGCTTCCTTTCTTTCTCCCACTTAAAAGTCTCCCAAGATCCCCATGCTTATACCCTCCCACCATCCAGGGCAGGAATTTCCCAAAGACCTTTCGCTGCTGTAAGGATTTTAGGCCTCAGAGAGGGCTTTAGGTGTTACTGGGGGGGGGGGGGGGGGGGGGGGGCGGAGAAAAAAATTAGGAGTTTGGGATTAACGTATACACACTACTATATATAAAATAAAAAACAAGGACCTACTGTATAGCACAGGGAACTATATCAATGTCTTATAATAACCTATAATGGAAAAGAGTCTGAAAAAGAACGGAAATATAACTGAATCACTTTGCTGTGCACCTGAAGCTAGCACAACATTGTAAATTAGCCATTCTTCAATTTTTAAAAATGGTTATGGAAAAAAAAACACATGACCCCAGTAGAGTCTATTTCCCTGGATTAATGTACAGATGCCAGGAGCAGCGATTACTGTCTCCTGGGGTTGCAAGGCTGGAAGGCTGTGAAAGTGGGTCTCACCATGATCCTCCCCCAAGAACAAGGTGCTTCTGCATCTGGAGCAGATGAAGCCAGGCAGGGACACACAACGGTCAGAGAAAACAGCCTGTGAGCAGCCCTGCTCACTGAGGCCCTCCTTCCCCTTTGCTGCACCGTCTCTCCAGCCCCACCAGCTCTCACAGAGCCCCACTTCTATTCCTGAGACCGTAAACCTACTTGCACCTCAGGTCTAATAGAACCTCTGACACATCCCTTGGAGCTGCACTCTTGTCGAGGAGACTTGCCCAGTAGAGCTGGCCCTGCAGGCGGACATCTGCCTGAGATGCTCTCCACTTTGGCTACACTCTACGTCCTCCATCACCTGCCCCGTGGAACACAGGTATGACACACACTTTAGGGCCAATACAGGAATGTAAAATTAATTACAAATAATGATGCTCATCTCTCTTAGAATGCACCTAATTAATTATGGGGCCATGCCTTTATTTTTTCCAGCCAAGAGAAGACTGAACTAGGCTTCCTTTCTTTCTCCCACTTAAAAGTCTCCCAAGATCCCCATGCTTATACCCTCCCACCATCCAGGGCAGGAATTTCCCAAAGACCTTTCGCTGCTGTAAGGATTTTAGGCCTCAGAGAGGGCTTTAGGTGTTACTGTTTGGAAGCAGATGCTCTTCCTTTTTTTTTTTTACTTAGTGTCTGTGTCACTTTTTTTTTTTTAATTTTTAATTTAATTTAATTTTTTTTTTATAGGGTGCAATACATGCACCCCAATGTTCACAGCAGCACTATTCACAATAGCCAAGACATGGAAGCAACCTAAAGGTCCATCAACAGATGAAAGGATAAAGATGTGATATATATACATACACACACACACACATACACACCCACATATACGCAATGGAATATTAGTCATAAAAAAGAATGAAATAATGCCATTTGCAGCAACATGGATGGACCTGGAGATTATGATACTAAGTGAAGTAAGTGAGACAGAGAAAGACAAATATCATATGATATCACTTATATGTGGAATCTAAGAAAAATGATGTAAATGAACTTATTTATGAAACAAATAGACTCACAGACGTAGAAAACAAACATATGGTTACCAGAGGGGATAGTGGCCTAGGGAGAGAGTTTGGGATTAACATATACACACTACTATATATAAAATAAAAAACAAGGACCTACTGTATAGCACAGGGAACTATATCAATGTCTTATAATAACCTATAATGGAAAAGAGTCTGAAAAAGAACGGAAATATAACTGAATCACTTTGCTGTGCACCTGAAGCTAGCACAACATTGTAAATTAGCCATTCTTCAATTTTTAAAAATGGTTATGGAAAAAAAAACACATGACCCCAGTAGAGTCTATTTCCCTGGATTAATGTACAGATGCCAGGAGCAGCGATTACTGTCTTCTGGGGTTGCAAGGCTGGAAGGCTGTGAAAGTGGGTCTCACCATGATCCTCCCCCAAGAACAAGGTGCTTCTGCATCTGGAGCAGATGAAGCCAGGCAGGGACACACAACGGTCAGAGAAAACAGCCTGTGAGCAGCCCTGCTCACTGAGGCCCTCCTTCCCCTTTGCTGCACCGTCTCTCCAGCCCCACCAGCTCTCACAGAGCCCCACTTCTATTCCTGAGACCGTAAACCTACTTGCACCTCAGGTCTAATAGAACCTCTGACACATCCCTTGGAGCTGCACTCTTGTCGAGGAGACTTGCCCAGTAGAGCTGGCCCTGCAGGCGGACATCTGCCTGAGATGCTCTCCACTTTGGCTACACTCTACGTCCTCCATCACCTGCCCCGTGGAACACAGGTATGACACACACTTTAGGGCCAATACAGGAATGTAAAATTAATTACAAATAATGATGCTCATCTCTCTTAGAATGCACCTAATTAATTATGGGGCCATGCCTTTATTTTTTCCAGCCAAGAGAAGACTGAACTAGGCTTCCTTTCTTTCTCCCACTTAAAAGTCTCCCAAGATCCCCATGCTTATACCCTCCCACCATCCAGGGCAGGAATTTCCCAAAGACCTTTCGCTGCTGTAAGGATTTTAGGCCTCAGAGAGGGCTTTAGGTGTTACTGTTTGGAAGCAGATGCTCTTCCTTTTTTTTTTTTACTTAGTGTCTGTGTCACTTTTTTTTTTTTAATTTTTAATTTAATTTAATTTTTTTTTTATACAGCAGGTTCTTATTAGTCATCAGTTTTATACACATCAGTGTATACATGTCAACCCCAATCACCCAATTCATCACACCACCACCCCTGCCCCCCCTGCCGCTTTCCCTGCTTGGTGTCCATATGTTTGTTCTCTACACCTGTGTCTCAATTTCTCCCCTGCAAACCAGTTCATCTGTACCTTTATTCTAGGTTCCACATATATGCGTTAATATATGATATTTGTTTTTCTCTTTCTGACTTACTTCACTCTGTATGACAGTATCTAGATCCATCCACGTCTCAACAAATGACCCAATTTTGTTCCTTT
>NC_041215.1:133402995-133405754 GCF_002837175.3 Physeter macrocephalus | reverse complement strand
AAATAGTTCTGCAATGAACATTGGGGTGCATGTGTCTTTTTGAATTATGATTTTCTCTGGGTATATGCCCAGTAGTGGGATTGCTGGGTCATATGGTAGTTCTATTTTTAGTTTTTTAAGGAACCTCCATACTGCTCTCCGTAATGGCTGTATCCATTTACATTCCCACCAACAGTGCAAGAGGGTTCCCTTTTCTCCACACCCTCTCCAGCATTTGTTGTTTGTAGATTTTCTGATGATGCCCATTCTAACTGGTGTGAGGTGATAGCTCATTATAGTTTTTATTTGCATTTTCTCCATTGTATATCCTTGCCTCCTTTGTCATAAATTAGTTGACCATAGGTGCGTAGGTTTACCTCTGGGCTTTCTGTCTTGTTCCATTGATCTATGTTTCTGTTTTTGTGCCAGTACCATATTGCCTTGATTACTGTAGCTTTGTAGTATAGTCTGAAGTCAGGGAGTCTGATTCCTCCAGCTCGGTTTTTTTCCCTCAAGACTGCTTTGGCTATCTGGGGTCTTTTGTGTCTCCATAAAAATTTTAAGATGATGTGTTCTAGTTCTGTAAAACATGCCATTGGCAATTTGATAGGAATTCCATTGAATCTGTAGATTGCTTTTGGTAGTATAGTCATTTTCACAATACTGATTCTTCCAATCCAAGAACATGGTATATCTCTCCATCTGTTGGTATCATCTTCAATTTCTTTCATCAGTGTCTTATAGTTTTCTGCGTACAGGTCTTTTGTCTCCCTAGGTAGGTTTATTCCTAGGTATTTTATTCGTTTTGTTGCAAAGGTAAATGGGAGTGTTTCCTTAATTTCTCTTTCAGATTTTTCATCATTAGTGTATAGGAATGCAAGAGATTTCTGTGCCTCAATTTTGTATCCTGCAACTTTCCCAAATTCATTGATCAGCTGTAGTAGTTTTCTGGTGGTGTCTTTAGGATTCTCTATGTATAGTATCATGTCATCTGCAAACAGTGACAGTTTTACAGTAGAGTCATTTTTAAAATGTTAATTCTTCCAATCCATGAACACAGTATAATTTAACATCGGTTTGTGTCATCTTCAATTTCTATCACCAGTGTATTATAGTTTTCCAAGTTCAGGTCTTTTACCTCCTTAGGTAGATTTATTCCTAAGTGTTTTATTCTTTTTGATGTGATTTTAAATGGGATTGTTTCCTTAATTTCTCTTCCTGATAGTTTGTTGTTAGTGTCTAGAAATGCAACAGATTTCTGTATGTTAATTTTGTATCCTATAACTTTGCCAAATTCACTGATGAGCTCTTGCAGTTTTTTGTTGGCATCTTTACGATTTTCTATGTATGGTGTCATGTTATCTGGAAACAGTGACAGTTTTACTTCTTCCTTTCCAATTTGAATTCCTGTTGTTTCTTTTTCTTGTGTGATTACACTGGCTAGGTCTTCCAATACCATGTTGAATAAAAGGGGTGAGAGTAGGCATACTTGTCTTGTTCCTGATTTTAGAGGAAATGCTCTCAGCTTTTCACAATTGATTATGATGTTAGCTGTAGGCTTAATGTATATGGCCTTTATTATGTTGAAGTATATTTCCTCTATGCCCACTTTCTGGATAGTTTTTTTTTAAATCATAAATGGATATTGAATTTTGTCAAAAGTTATTTTGTGTTTATTAGATGATCATGTGGTTTTTATTCTTTAATTTGTTAAAGTGGCTTATCACAATGATTGATTTGCAGATATTGAACCACCCTTGCATCCCTAGGGTAAATCTCACTTGATCATAATGTATGATCATTTTAATGTATTGCTGGATTCAGTTTGCTAATATTTTGCTGAGGATTTTTGCATCTATATTCATCAGTGATATTGGTCTGTAATTTTCTTTTTTTGTAGTATCTTTGTCTGGTTTTGGTGTCAGGGTGTTGGTTGTCTCATAGAATGAGTTTGGGAGTGTTCCTTCCTCTGCAATTTTTTGGAAGTTTGCTCATAGAATGAGTTTGGGAGTGTTCCTTCCTCTGCAATTTTTTGGAAGAGTTTGAGAAGGATGGTTGTTACTTGTTTTCTAAATGTTTGATAGAATTCACCTGTGACGCCATCTGGTCCTGGACTTTTGTTTGTTGGAAGATTTTTAATCACAGTTTCAATTTCATTACTTGTGACTTGTCTGTTCATATTTTTTTTTCTTCCTGGTTTAGTCTTGGAAGGTTATACCTTTCTACGAATTTGTCCATTTCTTCCAGGTTGAACATTTTATTGGCATAGAGTTGCTTGTAGTAGTCTCTTAGGATGCTTTGTATTTCTTCAGTGTTTGTTGTAACTTCTCCTTTTTCATTTCTAATTTTATTGATTTGAGGTGATCTCTTGGTTATTTAGTAATGTATTGTTTAGCCTCCATGTGTTTGTGTTTTTTATGTCTTTTTCCCTATAAATGATTTCTAATCTCATAGCATTGTGGTCAGAAAAGATGCTTGATATGATTTCAATTTTCTTAAATTTACTGAGGCTTGATCTGTGACCCAAGATGTGATCTATCCTGGAGACTGTTCCATGTGCACTTGAGAAGAAAGTGTAATCTGCTGTTTTTGCATGGAATGTCCTATAAATATCAATTAAATCTCTCTGGTCTATTGTGTCATTTAAAGCTT
This sequence comes from Physeter macrocephalus, assembly GCF_002837175.3. Lineage (NCBI taxonomy): Eukaryota > Metazoa > Chordata > Mammalia > Artiodactyla > Physeteridae > Physeter > Physeter macrocephalus. The sequence continues at coordinate 133,403,123 of NC_041215.1, read as the reverse complement.
CTGTTTCCTTATTCATTTTCATTTTTGATGATCTGTCCATTGGTGTAAGTATGGTGATAAGTCCCCCACTATTATTGTGTTACTGTCGATTTCCTCTTTTATAGCTGTTAGCAGTTGCCTTATGTATT
>NC_041215.1:133396583-133402417 GCF_002837175.3 Physeter macrocephalus | reverse complement strand
TTTCATCACTTTAAGTATATCATGCCACTCCCTTCTGGCTTGGAGAGAGTTTCTGCTGAGAAATCAGCTGTTAACCTTATGGGAGTTCCCTTGTATGTTATTTGTCATTTTTCCCTTGCTGCTTTTAATAATTTGTCTTTGTCTTTGATTTTTGCCAATTTGATTACTATGTGCCTTGGCTTGTTTCTCCTTGGGTTTATCCTGTATAGGACTCTGCGTTTCCTGGACTTGGGTGGCTATTTCCTTTCCCATGTTAGGGAGGTTTTCTACTATAATCTCTTCAAATATTTTCTCTGGTCCTTTCTCTCTCTCTTCTCCTCCTGGGACCCCTATAATGCAAATGTTGTTGCGTTTAATGTTGTCCCAGAGGTCTCTTAGGCTGTCTTCATTTCTTTTCATTCTTTTTTCTTTATTCTGTTCCGCTGCAGTGAATTCCACCATTCTGTCTTCCAGGTCACTTATCCGTTCTTCTGCCTCAGTTATTCTGCTATTGATTCCTTCTAGTGTCGTTTTCATTTCATTTATTGTACTGTTCATCTCTGTTTGTTTGTTCTTTAATTCTTCTAGGTCTTTGTTAAACACTTCTTTCATCTTCTCGATCTTTGCCTCCATTCTTTTTCCGAGATCCTGGATCATCTTCACTATCATTATTCTGGATTCTTTTTCTGGAAGGTTGCCTAGCTCCACTTCATTTACTTGTTTTTCTGGGGTTTTATCTCGTTTCTTCAACTGGTACATGGCCCTCTGCCTTTTCATCTTGTCTATCTTTCTGTGAATGTGGTTTTTGTTCCACAGGCTGCAGGATTGTAGTTCTTCTTGCTTCTCACAGATGTTCTTTCTGATGTCTTGCTTTTCCTCTCCCTTCCCCCCACTGAACTCTGCACCTCGGCAGGAAAATGCACAGGCCTGGGGAGGGAAGCCCCACCCCTGCACCACCCTATGCAGGTGCTGGCTGGGGAGCTGGGCGCCAACAGGAGAGTGAGGGGCACTCGGACACTCTTCATTCAGCTGCCAGTGGTACCCGTGACCCTTCCCACAGCCTCTCTGAGGCCTTGACCAGCTGCAGCTGCTGGGAGCACAGTAGATCTTTGTGAAAACCAGCAAATGAGTGAATCAAAGGAGCAGGGATTAGAGCCAGTGTGCCAGTTGGATGTGTATGTGCAGCTCATTGGAGAACTGCCAAGTCCTTTTTCTCCACTGCACCATGTGTGTCTGCAACCCAAAAGACACCCTTCCAAAACGGGAACAGCAAAGTGGCAGCTGCACAGAGCCCCCTGCTGTAACCCAGCTCCTACACCATGCTGTCACCACGCTCTGCCCCATGTTTTTGTCCACTCATCTCCTATCAAACCCACGGTGGGTCTCCTATCCACTCCATGGACACACACTCCATTCTGAAATAAGGAAGCCCATGTCCTCAAAGCTAAGCCAGTTCACCCAGCTGGTGCATGAGGGCTCTGGGATCAGTGTCAGACCTGCCCATCCCACTTCCTGAGTTCTTCCCCTCCCAAATGGGTCCCCTGCTGGTCATCATTCTCTTGGTCTCGGGACCCCCACTTGGAGATGGGTGTCATTATTCCTGTGAGGTGTGGATGGCTCTACAATGGCGATGGTTCTCACAGGGGAGCAGGGGAGATTTTGCTCCCCAGGGGATATTTGGCAATGTCTGAAGACACCTCCACTACCTGGGGGTGGCTCTGGAGTTCGCTACTGGCATCTAGTGGGTAACAGTCAGGGATGCCAGTAAACATCCTACCGTGCACAGGACAGCCACTAAAATAAAGACTTCTTCAGCCCCGAATGGCCATCGTGCTGAGGTTGAGAAAACTACCCTACAAGATCCCTCCATAACTAAGCCCCTACTGGTTTCCCAAATCAGCCGAAAACATGGTTAAGGGAGAGCACAGACTGCTCTCACTAATTATTCATTCATTTGACCAGTATTTACTGAGTACCAGCTATGGGCCAAGCACTCCTCTAACTGATGGAGACAACAATGAACCAGAGAGATCTGCTCCCCTGGAGCAGATATTCTAAGCGGGGCTGAGGAGAAAGACAGACACCAAATGAATCAACAAACAGAAAAATGGCAGATGCTGATAAGAGCTGTTTGGAGAATTGCAACAAGGTGGTGTAGTAGGGAGGGATGAGGTGTCTGATTTTGATCTGGGGGTCAAAGTCGTCCCCTGCTGGAGTGACATTTAAGCTGAACCACAAGAAGATGCCAGCCACCGATGTATCAGGAAGAGAGTTTTCTAGGCAGAGGCGAGAGTGACTGCAAAGATTCAAGACAGGAAGGGGCCTGTTGCGTCTGAGGAACAGACAAAAGCCAACGTAGGAAAGGAAGACGGGAGGGAGGCAGGTGGGACAAATGTCACCTGTGTGTGAGGGGATCCCCTGGAGGGTCTGATAGGAGACTGATGGGCTCTGGTCTGTTTCCAAAGATGGCCCACTGATGTGGATGGGCTAGAAGAGAGCAGGGAAGTCCCTTTAGATGGTTACCAGGTAATCCGGGGGGAGTGATGGGGACGTGGACAGTGTGGTGAGAGTGGGATAAAGGGAAGTGCAGATATGGGGGATGGGGGGAGGATTTCAAGAATGAGGAGTTCTTTAGGGAGGGGTGAGGGCAGGACAGGCATCCAGGATAAGTCCTGTATGCAGCTTGGGCAAAGGAGACCTGGATGAGAAGCAAGTTGGGGTGCAGTTCAAACTGAGCAGTTGGTTTTGGCCAATTCAGCTTCAGATGTGCACGTGATCCCCCATGGAGCTGTAGGCAGGCAGCTGGATCTCATCAGTGGACTGGAGTTCCCAGAGGTTGGAGCTGGAGAGAAGGGCTTAGGAGCTGCTCAGGAGTTACTGAAATGAATCCTCCCCCCACCCCCATTTGGTTTTTGCCACTGAATGGGGTATGATGGGGCGATACCATGCCGGGAGCAGGCGAGGTCAGCTCCCAGAACGCCACGCCTGCCTTCGAGTTCTTTCTAAATGTAACAGGCAACTTCTTCTCCTTCTATGCCCTTGAATATGTGCAAACTGCCTTCTACAGAAGGCCAGCTCTGGGCTCTGAGGTCCTGTAATGAACAGGAGAGCAGGAATATTGAAGAGGGATGGGAGGCAGAGTCATGTGGAGGAAGGACACGAGCAGCTGTCATCCGATGCTGGGACCCCTGCACACTCACTGACACTTACAGGGACTCATCCCTAGAGGAGAATGGAAGGTCCTCCGGCACCCTTGACTGAGCAACGTGACTTGCAGCTCCTGGAAATGTGCACACGTGCCTGGAATTATGGAACGTGCCTGGCCTGTCTTGTGGGAGCAGCTTCCTTGACCCCATTTACAATAATGCCTGACAACGACCGTGGCTGGATCCCAGAGGCATCACCATGGCCTCCACCCTTCTGATGGTCCCAAGGTACCCCCGCATGGCCTCCACCCTTCTGATGGTCCCAAGGTACCCCCGCACCAGATCTCCTGTCCTCTCACATGTGGCTTCCTGGACAAGAGAGGCAAGAGTGGCTCTCTCGCCCTCAGGGACTAATTTCTTAGAGTTAATGACCTTTTAAAAGAGAAACAGCTCAGCTTTGTCACTCTAATACAATGGTTCCTGAATTCTTCAGGGAATTAGCTAGGTCTTATTCCTGCTTCAAAGACAAGCAGCCAGAGGCAGAAATGGAAATGGGGAAGAAAGAATCTGAACATTTTCTGACTGCCCACTGCAAACCAGGGGTTGTGCTTTGGTGAAGAGGTGTTTCCTCACTGAAGTCTCACAGTAACTCTTCCAGGTGGGTGTTATCTGGGTTCGACTAGAGATTCAGAGAGGCTGAGTAACTTGCTCAAGTAATGTAAAAATCATAGGAAGGAAAATACTCTCAACCCTGGGCTCTTCCAAGACGCCTGTGACTCCTCTGCTGCCGCCCTGATGGTTCCAGCAAGCTGTCCCATTAACCTCATGACAAGGCTCTGTTTTGAGAACTGTGGCTGAAGAACCACTTGTCTCCAGGAAAATTTCTGCTGACCAATCTCAGCCACTCTTGGGCACAGTTCAGTAGTCGTGAGATAGTCACGGACGTTCAGCTCAGTTGCTGCCGTCTCTCTGCCAGATTGATGGTGGTGGGAGGATATGGGTTGGAGCCACCACGTCCTTATCACATCACATCAACCACTAGCTGTGCTCGGACCCACCTGCCATATCCCTCATCTTGTTTTGAAGATCAATATCTAGATTGCAAGGCACAGAAAGGCTTACGTTACCTAATTAGCTGTCTGTTTGCCTTTGGGTTAGCGAGGTTCCATTTTCAGCCAAATACAACATGATCAACAATACAGATTGTTTAGAATGGCCAACTTTCTGCAATTCAAAGCATATGGAGGGGAAATAAAATCACTATCCCTGATGAGATAGAGAAAATTGTCAAGAACGTTTGACTCAGATGAAGACCATGGATCAACACTCATCCAGGTTAAGTCAAAAAGTATGTAAGCCAGTCTTCGCTCTGAACCAGTGCAGCTTTCTCTGATGCATTTACAAAGCTTTCTCAGTGAATCTCATTGTTAGATAAAATTTTTTATTTTATTTAACAAACACATCTGTGCCAGGTATGTTCTAAGTCATATACATATATTAATGAATTCAAGAGTCCTCATAATAAAACTAAAAAGTAGGTACTTTTGCTATTTACATAGTGTAGGAAACACAGGCAAAGAGCTATCCAAGCTCACCAGCAGGTAGGTGGTGTTGCCAGCATATCCAAACTCAGGCTGCACTCTGCTATATCTAAAATGAAAAGAAAAACAGCTCCCAAAATGTCCCTGTTTCTTAAACAAATTGCAGAGAACCAGACTTCGATATTCTTAATTACTTCCCCCAACCCTATTCCAACATTCCTTTTACACACATAACTCTGCACTCAGGACTAACAATCGCCAAATTCACCCTTTTGGCTCAGGAAAATATTCTGTAACCTATTAATAAACGTGTCTCCTTTTTAGATTAAATTATTACTCAGAGTACACAGATCAAAAGGGCCCTATTTGATCTTTGGCAAAAGATCAAATAGGGCCAACTTATCTGTTAAGATGTTGGAGTGAAAAGATTATCTCTGACAGATGAAAACAATTAGATGTAAGTATAGGCTGTAATAAATTACTCCATGAGAAAGTAGACTCCTTTTTTATTCCAAGACCTCTGACTAGTATCAAGAGTAGATTAAATGCATTCCTTTAGGGGAAATGTACACTATCAGAAAGTTCTGCAGAGTCTGATGAATTGATATTCATTGGAATGAAAGTGGAGAAGATCCTCTATGTTAAGAATGTTTCTCCTAAGTTATTAGTATCCATTTATCATACCATCTAGCATATCTGAAGCCCTGGATTATACATTTTACCACCCTTTGCTACTTTTATTTACTCCCTTTTCATGTGCATTCTCCTGCCCCTGCTTACCCAGCCTGGATCCCGCTGTTCAGCAAATAAATGACCATTGTATTAAAAACTCCTACTCTCTGTATCCCTGTCCTTCTGCTATATACTCCCAGCAAATGCCACACCCTGTCCTAGCTCTGCAGCCTGACAACTTAGTTCTTTTGTCTCAATTCTGAACCATCCTAAGCTGCAGATTCAGGACACAGCCAGTTCATGTTCTCCAGCCCCTGTGGACCTGAGTGCTCTTCTCATTTCGTTTACTTGTTCTTGGTTATCTACTGTCATGGGCAGAATAATAGCCCCAAAGTTGTCCCTGTCCTAATCCCCAAAACCTGGAATATGCTACATTGCATGGCAAAAAAAAAAAAAAAAAAAAAAAAAAAAAAAAAAAAAAACTAAAAAACTAAAA
>NC_041215.1:133390328-133396558 GCF_002837175.3 Physeter macrocephalus | reverse complement strand
AAAAAAAAAAAAAAAAAAAAAACCTAAAAAACTAAAAAAAAAAAAACTTTGCAGATGTGATTAAGTTAAGGAACTAGAGATGGGGGAGATTATCCTGGATTATTTGATGAGCCAGTGTAATCACAAGGATCCTTATAAGAGGAAGACAGGAGGGTCAGAGTCAGAGAAGGAGAAGTGATGATGGAAGCAGGTCAGAGAAAGAGAGAGAGAGAGATATTAGAAGATGTGATACTGCTGGTTTTGAAGCTGGAGGATGTGGCACTGAGCCAAGGAATGTGGGCCTCCTTTAGAATCTGGAGACGTCTAGAAAACATCCTCCCCTAGAGTCCACAAGGAACACAGCACTGCTGACACCTTGATTTTAGCCCAGTACACCCTCTTTGAACTTCTCATCTCCAGGAACTTAAAAGAATAAATTTGTGTTGTTAAAGCCACTACATTTTTTGAAATTTGTTAGAGCAGCAGTAGGAAATAGCACAATTATTCTTCCCATACCTCCAGAAAATACCCAAAACATCACCTCTCTCTTCACCAGTTCTAGATCCTCACTTCTCAGCAGACCACCCCACTCACGATTTCACAAGGAAAAATAGTAGGTCAGATATTCCTTCATCAGTTAGTCACAGATCCCTCCCCCCATCCCCACACAGACACACAAACACATTCTTTCCTTACCCTGCCTTTTGTAAAGAACCATAAATTGGTTTCATTGATCTTTCTGTATAGTTTGTCTATTTTCAATTTTAATAATTCTGCTTTTATCTTTACTAGTGCTTTCCGTCTGCTTGCTTTGGGATTAGTTTACCTTTTTTTCTAATTTCTTACATTTCTTAAAGTGGAAATATAGATTACTGGCTTGAGACCTTTATTCTTGCTTAATATAAGCACTTAATGCTATTAATTTCCCTCTAAGCACTGCTTTAGCTGCATCCCACAAATCTTGATATGCTGTGTTTTCATTTCCATTAAGTTCAAAATATTTTCCAATACCCTTTGTGACTTCCTTTTTGACTCGTGGTTATTTAAATGCTTCTGGTTTAATTTGAAAATATTTGAGATTTTCCCACTTTCTACTATTAATATCTAGTTTAATTCCATTATGATCTGAGAAACCCTCCATTTTCATACCTATTTTTTTCTCTGTCAATATATGTGTTCATGCCCCACCCATTCTTAAAACGAGACCCATCCTTTGATCTTACTTTGTCATACCTATTATTCTCTAACTCCCTTTTACACTTGCTATCTCCCCACCTTCCCTCCCATTCACATCTGAACCATCTAAGGGCTTTTTTATTTCTTCCTGCTTTCCTAAGCCTGGGGCTGTAGACTCTCATTGGTTTCATAAGCTTCTCTAGCCTTCTAAGAATCGTTCTTTTTGTTTAAAATAGCCGGCGTTCATTTCATTTGCTTCTAATCAGGAATCCTGACTAGTGTTGCTTAAAAGTACCAGAAATGTATCCCTTGGCCACAGCATGTCATAAATCCTCTCCCAGTTTCAGCATCTCTTCACTATGGCAACCACATCTTGTGATATATAGCAGCAGATATAGAGGCACAGTGAACAGCAGCCAAGCAAGGAGAGCATTTCAAGAAGGAGGAGGTAATGAACTAGGGCACATTCTTTTGAGAGGTCACGTAAGGTGAAGGCTAAAAATGATCATTTGGTTTGGCAATGTCGACAGTGGGGTGGCCATATAATTAATCACACAAACCGAGGCCTTTTTGAGAGTGAAAGGAGTCACAATTAATTCATTGGCTATAAGCCAACACCGTAACAGGCAAACTGAGACATATGGTCTTCTTTTTCCGCGCATAGTGTCTTGAAAGAGTGGTTTTGGTAGAGCAGTAGGTAGAAAACACAACTGGTGTGGGTGGAGAAGAGAATGGGAAGTGAGGAAGGAGACAGCTCTTTTGAGGAGGAAGAGAATAAACAGCAGCTGAGAACTGGGTGGGGAGGAGGAGGAGGCATGTGGGGTATGATTTTTATTTTCTTTCTCTTTGTTTTAAGATGAGACATATTATAGCGTGTTTTCATTTTGATAAGAATTATCCAATAGACAGGGAGAAATGGGATAATAACAGGAAGGAATTTCTTGAGGAGTGAAAGGGAAGAGATGCAGTGGATGAGAGGGGCTGGCTGCAGACAGGAGTGGAGACACTCCATCCACTTGAGCAAGAGAGATGCCTGTTGTGGGTTGAATTGTGCCCCCACAAAAGATATGTTGTAGTCCTAACCTCCAGTGTCTGTGAATGCGACCTTATTTGAAAATAGGATCTTTGAAGATGTAATTAAGTTAAAACGAGGTCATACTCCATTGGAATTAGGATTAGGTGGGCCGAATCCAATGTGGTTAATGTCCATGTGATGACAGAGGCAGAGATTTGAGTGATGAATCTACAAGCCAGAACACCAAGGACTGCTGGCAACACCCGACGGGAAGAGAAAGGCATGGAATAGAGTCTCTCCTAGAGCCTTCAGGGAGAGTATGGTCCTTCTGACACTTTGATTTCTGAACTGTGAAAGGATACATTTCCGTTATTTAAAAGTACCCAGTCTGCAGTACTTTGTTACAGCTGCCCCAGGAAAGTAACAAAGCATCACAGCAGGGTTCTGATCCAGGGGGGCTGGGAAGCAATAATGAGAAGATGAGGTTGCTTCCTTGGGATGAAGTAAGATCAAAACGCTACACCTTCTATGTGTCAGCTAGGGGAAAGGTGAAGGAGAAATGTCGTAGGACAGAGAAGAGAGACGATTAGCACCCTGGTTAAGAGATAATGAAAGACAAGACAGAGCAGCCATCAGGGGGCTGCTCACCCACACTCAGCTCTGTGCACAAGCCCCGGGGAGCTTTTAGGACACTTGTAGACGCCAGTGAGGTGTCACCCATGGGGGTGTTGGCAAATTTCCCGTGGTCCCATTGTTCTCTGGTAACCCAGCCAAGCCTCTCTCAGCAGGAGGACAGAGCTGGGCTTCCGGCAGGCTCCCCTGCTTCCGGGAGCCTGAATCACTCCATTAATGACAAAATGGTTCAGAGCTCAGAGCCGCCTGGGTTTGAACTTCACTAGGTCTGTAACCTTTAGCTCCCATTGCACCACACCACCCACCTCCCATCTCTGCTGCTCTGACATTAACATCTGTTCTCGCACTCACCTGTTGGTTTTCTTAGATTCCCCTCCTTCTTTGAAGGATTTGGTTTGCAAGCCTGTTAAAGCTGCACCCCAGCGATTTCTGACCAGTTGACCCGCCCTGTGACATGGCCAGCACTCAGCAGGAGAAAGTTCCCAGAACCCTTGTGCCAACTACAAATTGGCACTTGCCATCTGCCTCTACAAGGATGACATCACAAGCTGCTGCAACCACTGACTTTCAACACCCCCTGAAAGGAGTTCAGGGTGGAGACCAGCAATGAGGCAGTCTGAACTGGCAGAACAGGTCTTCCGATAGATATTTTCAGGAGGAGATTTTATGAGCCCCATTCTTGCATCTCCTCGTATCTAGAAAAGCACTAACATCCTTCATGGTGATGTCTGCTCCTCGTGACCAGCAGTAACCTTCAAGAGACTAGCAGCAACCTTCTGCAAAAATATGTGCTCGATTATGTGTACTCCCCCGCCACCAAAATCACATATATGCTGACCTTCCCCCCACCTCAAACAGTCCTCAGTTTGCCCCAAATAAAACGTAACTCACAACTCTCATGTTGTGCATTTATTTTTTCAGTCGACACGTGCTTCGCTCACAGCAGACGCCTTGGGCCACTTCACCTTAGCTCCTGGCTTGTTTTGTAAAATATGCAAGAGGATGTTCTGTAAACAATCATCAAATAGACTGGATTTCCTTCTTTATTTTCCTCTCCTTCCCTCCCTCCCCCTTCCTCCCTCTTCTTGCCTCCCAGCTCCCACCAACAATGCCTTTCTCGGTGAGCACCTTCACACCTGCACACACAGCTTCACACCTGCACACCCCTCACACCTGCACACACACCTTCATACCTGCACATACACCTGCACACACCCCTTACACCTGCACACACACCCCTTACACCTGCACACACCCCATCAACCTGTACACACACCCTCACAACTGCACACCCCTCACACCTGCACACACATCCTCACACCTGCACACACACCTTCACACCTGCACACACACCCCACACCTGCACACACACCTTTCAACCTGTACACACACCCTCACAACTGCACACCCCTCACACCTGCACACACATCCTCACACCTGCACACACACCTTCACACCTGCACACACACCCCACACCTGCACACACACCTTCACACCTGCACACACACCCTCACAACTGCACACCCCTCACACCTGCACACACCCCTCACACCTGCACACACACCTTCATACCTGCACATACACCTGCACACACACCCTCACACCCGCACACACACCTTCATACCTGCACATACACCTGCACACACACCTTACACCTGCACACACACCTTCATACCTGCACATACACCTGCACTCACACCTTACACCTGCACACACAGCTTCACACCTGTACACACACCCTCACACCTGCACATACACCCTCACACCCGCACACACATCCTCACACCTGCACACACCCCTTACACCTGCACACACACCTTCATACCTGCACATACACCCGCACACACACCCCTCACACCTGCACACACACACCCCACACCTGCACACACCCCATCAACCTGTACACACACCCTCACACCTGCACACCCCTCACACCTGCACATACACCCTCACACCTGCACACACCCCTTACACCTGCACACACACCTTCATACCTGCACATACACCCGCACACACACCCCTCACACCTGCACACCCCTCACACCTGCACACACAGCTTCACACCTGTACACACACCCTCACACCTGCACATACACCCTCACACCTGCACACACCCCTTACACCTGCACACACACCTTCATACCTGCACATACACCCGCACACACACCCCTCACACCTGCACACCCCTCACACCTGCACACACAGCTTCACACCTGTACACACACCCTCACACCTGCACACACCCCTCACACCTGCACACACACCCACACCTGCAGGCACACTCATCAGTGAGCCTGGGGCTCCGTGCTGGGAAAACAAAGACGATTCCAGGCACTCGCCATCCCATGAGGCAGAGGGAACCTCCCCAGGGCCTCACTGGACTGTTTGGTGACCAGATACCCTTCAAGCTCAGCGCCCCCAGGACCAGGAACGCGGTTTTAAACTCATGACACACCTCCCATCACTTTGAGTGTGATGCTGCGTTTTGGAGTATTTCACCCCAAAAAAATCCAGCAAATGGTCACTGCCAGGGCTTCCCTGAAGCAGTAACCCCTGTAAAGGGGGCAGGCTGTAAAGCACAGGCCTGCAGCATCCCTCACTGCACTTGGGTACCACAGCTGCCTCCCCGGGGCACCCCCCAGGCAGTGAGGCCGCCGGAACAGGGCTGGCCCTGCAGAGCCCTGCAGCCCTGCGTGTGTCACTCACACACCCACACTGACACCCGGAGCAGCAGTAGAAACCCCATAACGGAGCTGCAGCAGCTAATGAGGCACTTTATAAGCAGCGGGGTCCATTGGAAAGATGACTTGCCCATGGAAGAGAGATATAACAAAATAATTAGGTTTGACAAAAATGCCCGAGAGCAAGAGAGAATGTGACAGGCTGACAGCTTGAATCAGTTACTTAAAAACGCAGAAGCTGGGGCTTGGAAGCCTCAGGACTCTCCCCCTGTCTGGCTCCGCTGGCTCTGAGACCACCTTGGGAACAGGACACGTATTACAAGATTTAAAACACCTCGAAGATGTGAGCCTGATGGAACTGGGTCGTCTCTGCCACAGAAGTCCCAGGACGGACTGACCACTGTCCCACACCTGGTCCTGGGCCTGGGGCACAGCCCCTGCCTTGCGGAAGGGTCTAGCGTGCAGATCTCAAAGCAGCCAGGGACACTGTGGTCCACAGTGTGGGTGCAACCTGACTGGGGAGCCCGCCAGATCTGGGTGTGGCACCAAAGACGGGGTTCAGGGGTACAAAAGAGCGTGGTTAAGAGCTGACACAAAAGGACAGGAACCAGGGAGACCCGGGCAAGTGGGAATGGGGTGTGTGTACAGGTGCGAGGGAGTGCGGGCAGGTGGGAGGGTGTGGGTTCAGGTGGGAGGGGTGTGCAGGTATAAGGGTGGATCACGGAGAAGGGGGTTGTAGGTGGGGG
>NC_041215.1:133381441-133390268 GCF_002837175.3 Physeter macrocephalus | reverse complement strand
GCGGAGCGGCTGGGCCCGTGAGCCGTGGCCGCTGAGCCTGCGCGTCCGGAGCCTGTGCTCCGCAACGGGAGGGGCCGCAGCAGTGAGAGGCCCACGTACCGGAAAAAATAAATAAATAAATAAATAAATAAATTCTCTTAGGAACATTTCAGTGTGTTCAGGGTTCACTGCTTGGTGAGCCTTCGGGCTCCCAAGCCCACCGCGTTATTCCCTCATCCGGCCTGGGTCTGGGTTTCAACTAACTCCAGGTAAAGCCTAACATCACCTCCAGCGCTGGCCTTCAGGGGTGAAGATTAAAGTAAGAAACAGGACGCAAAGCTGGACTCTGATAAGGAGGAAGGACCCACCCGATTTTAAGTGCGAAGTGCACAGGCAGGAGACCTGCAGCAGGAGGAAAGAGCTCTCCCGTTTCCCGGGGAGCGTCTCTCCTTTACATCCTCCTGTTTTTATCCACGTGATCGCCCTTACCAGAGCCGAGCGTAAACTGTAGAAAAGATCGTCCTAGGGATGTCGTAATCCCGCAGGAGCTGGGCCACGGAGGCACCTACTTTTGAAAGAAGGTCAGAAAAGCCGGGCAGAATTGCCTTCCCCTTCGCCGGCTGCGAGTCCGGACCCCACATGGGGCGGTGACTCGGGAGACGCCTGGCAAATCTCTCCTTCCTACGAAGGCTCACCCTCTTTTCCAAGACGGCCCGGAGGAAGAAGTTTGTGTGTGACTTTCAGATGTTCTCGGTTAACAAGAGTGAGAAGTGTCCCCCTTCTGACCGGCTGACTTGCCCGTTGGGACCATCCAGTCGACAACATAACCTCAACTCCAGGGCCCCACTGGCAGGCGGCAGAAATTCAACCAAACCCACAGCAAAGCGAAGCTCCCGAAGGCCTCGCACTCCTCCTGAGAGCCCTGTGACTCCGGGGCCCAGCCCCTCCCCCCACTTCCGGGAGCCCCCAGGGCTCTGTGCTCGGGACGCGGTTCCCCATCCCAGGGGTCCTCTGCAGGCGTCTGGCCCCTGGGATGCAGCACGCGAACACTGACCCCAGTGACGACCCCAACCCCAGGGCACCAAGGCCACCCGAGGAGTCCCTCTGATAGGAACCACGTGTCCTCAAAGAGGGGGACGGTGTCCTGGGGGCCCCTCGGCAGCACTGCTTTGCCTCCACAGCTACTCAGGCCCCTGGGGAACAGTGCCTTCCACATCATCCCTTATGGCTCAAATGTGGCCCGCGGGGCTGAGCCGGGGAAGAGAAGGGACCCCACGTTCCCCTCCTGCCCTGTCAGCCCCTCCCCTCTCCTTCCCCCTTAGAGAGCGACCCATAAAAAACAGCTGCCTGGGCTACACCAGGGCCTCTGACACTCCGCTAGACCCTGGTTAAGCTGTGTCCACATGCCTGGTCCACGAAGCAAAAAGAGCCATTGCTAGAAGTGGGGCGGGGACAGCAGAGGACCAAGTCAGAAGACCCCTGCCCATCTCCCTCAACAGCAACCACTGGGCATCCCCGTGACCTTGGACTCAGAGAGGTGGGCCAGGTGCTGCCCGCCATACCTGCCCTGCAAGTGTGGGGAGTGGTGTACAGAGCAGATACTCCTTGCGCAAACCATGCCGAAATCCTAAGGTGCTATACACGTGCTAGCCATCGCCCTGATTAATAATGACACTGATCATCACAGCAACAGTAATAGGTCAGAATGCTCTGGGGAAAGCCTCATTAGAGGAACTTATTCCCTCCGTTGTATGGAAAGAAAACAAGTGAGTTCTAAAGACACCTCCAGGCGTTGGAAGAGGACAAACTCCCCCTCCCCTCTCCCCAGAACAGGAACTAAATACAATGGGGGTGGCCAGGGTGGGCCCCGTCTGAGATGCTGGTACAACTGGGCGGTGCTTAAATTGTCAGGGGAGGGGAACTTCTTTGGTAAAAATACAACTTAATGGAATCCATCATTGTATTACTTTGCTAGGGCTACTGTAACAAAATACAGTAGGCGGCTGTATTTCCTCACGGTTCTGGAGGCTTGAAATCCAAGATCAGGGCATCGGCAGGGTTGATTCCTTCTGAGGCCTCCCTCTTTGGCTTGCAGACGGCCGTCTTCTTGCTGTGTCCTCACATGGTCTACTTTCTGTGCGTGTCTGTGTCCTAATCTCCTCCTCTTACAGGGACACCGGTCATACTGGGTTGCACCCCACCCATATGACCTCATTTAACCTTAATTACCTCTTTAAAGACCCCATTTCCAAATCCAGCCACATTCTGAGGTACTGGGGGTTAGGACTTCAATATATGAATTTGGGAGTGGACACTCCATAACAATCATTATTATTTAATCTTCCCACAACGAAGTAAAAAGGTTATTAAAGATAAAGAAACTGAGACCAAAAAGATGTCGTCTAACTGCCTGGGACTTTTAGGACTCACTGCCCACTGAGGGGAGTGGTCAGGGGACACTGCAGCTATGCCAAGGTCAAAGTCTCCCAGGGTGGTCCAGCCAATGACTCGGCGGTAGGGGAGCTTGGCCATTTCCACCAACGAGGGCCTCCCCTAATGGGCAGGTCTGCTCCAGGCCTCCCAGACAGGCAGGGACTTTGTAGGGTCTGCACGGTGCGTGGGCTGAGAGCTTTCCCCCCAGTGCCCCTACCTCTGTCTTTTCGCAGTTGTTTGTCCCCAGGAAGCCTTTTGAGTGCCTCCCTCCATCTCGGCTGCCACAGGTGGTAACAGACCCCAGACTGTCTGACCACCCCTGGTCGTGGGAAGACACACCATCCAGAGCAACTTCCCCTTCATGCTCAGTCATCCTTAGAGGTGCTGGCTGGCGGGGAGGGATGGGGTGTCAGGCATGCACTGCATACCATACACCCCTTAAAAATATTGGAAATTGCTCAAAACTGACACTCTCATCTACACTGGGCTTGCATAGACGTTTTCTGGAGTGGTGCAATGGAATCGGTCACAGTGACTGGGGCAGGAGATACCAGGGTGCAGTGGGCCGGGTGAGAGGAATTTTCTGTTCCTGAGGCCTGGATTCTTTGTGCAGACTCAAGCTTAGGAACCCTCAGCACAGCCCCCTTTCCAGGCCCTGGGAGAGGGGATGGGGGTCCCAATATGCTCATAAGGACCTATGCTTGTGTGAGAGCTGCCCAAGGTTTTCTTCTTAAAGAGGGGCCCTGGAATTGTCTGAACTTCAGACCCCACAAAACTGAGCTCCGCCCTTACTTTTCACAAATATCCTTCCCTACACGTTAAAATGTTACCACGGGCACGTATTACAGCTTAACCATGTTTTAGTTGCTATGTTACAACCCAGAATGAACAGGAGAGGATGAAGAAAGGGAGGGAAATTAACATACGGTTCAACTGCTAGAGAGAAAGACCATGGCAGAGCAAAGAAGGGCAATACTGGAGACTGAAAAGGGTTTTTACAAATCAAAAACCGCAACGAAATGACCCCGCAAAATTCCTGGGAGTGGTGATATTTGCTGTGGAGGAAAAACACGGGGGTTGCTTTCCTGGGTGATGCCGTGTAAGGTTCCATGAGAAACAGCAATGAGACCGACAGTCAAAGCATGTTTCCTGACCTCCTTTCACATCCTGCAGGGAACGTTGGCCCACAAGCAGGGAACAACAGAATGCTGAAACGGGAAAAAGCAGAGCTGCCAGGATGGCAAGTTGTGTTCAGGCCACCTGCCCAGTGATTCACAAGCCCTCCCCGGGGCTGAGAGTGGCTCACAGACCTTGCTCCCCTACCATCACCCGGGTCCCAGACCCACCAGCCCTGCAGATGTCTGGGGCCATTGAGAGGAAGATAATTGCCCCCATTACGTTTCCTTTTACGAAGCCCTTCAAAAGCGGTTTTCCCTAGAACAGTAGCAGAGCTTTCCAATAAATACTCTTTCTTGTAATTCTCATGCAAGTCAGGGTGGTGAGGCAGGCCCCCTTGGTGTCCAGTTTTCTCAAGCAGTGAAAACAATCATCAGACTGTTCTAGACCCAGCTGCACCCCAACCAACTAAACAAGTGACTTAGGTCTTCTGACTTAACCCCTCCGGTCTCAGTCTCCCCATCCTTAAAAAGGAATCATGATGTTTTTTGAGAAGCTCAAAAGAAATCACGCTTCTGAGAGAGCCGTAAAAACCAGCGTGCTATCCAAACATTAAGACTTTGTCATTCACAGCTTTGTGTTTTGATGTGGAAATTTTGGTTGTAACTTAACCCAGAATTATACTGGAGCCAAGAGCAAGTCTTCTAGATAAACTGTCCCTGAGGAGATCATCATTCTGCTGTAAAGGCTGCGTCTCGTCTGATAGTCCCTCATTTCTATGCATGTACCCGTACGTCTTCCTCATCTTTCAAACCCTTTCATCAGGTTGATACTCACCTTGCCCATATTTCACATCTTTCCTCTTCATAATTCAGCCCTGCCTGCTAGATTCATTGCTCCGTTCAGCAAATTGTACAGAACTTCTGGCAGCCCCACTGCTAGACCAGAGACACATGGGGAAAACATCCAGGCAGATGCTGGTTATGAAGCAGTGAAGCAACTGCTGACATGGGGCCAGGCACCCCGGGCTCTGGGAACATCACGGAGGGCGTGATCAGGGCACAGGATCAGATTTTATTAGTTTTAGTTTCTTCTTATTTCTCTTCCCCAAAGCCTGGGAATTTGCACAGATCTTTGAGGTAACCAAATCTGGATGAGTTTGTTGAAAATGAATTAGAAAACAGAGACATCATTTGAAATAAATGAATCACTTAGAAGGAAAAACATACTCCAGGTCTGATGTACAATTAAAGAGTTGGTGATCCAAGGACACTTCCTCTATTCTAGAGTATTCTAGAGAGGAATATAAGAAGACATGACTCAGAGTGAAAGCAAAGCCCAATAGAGAGCACAAGTAAATTAGACCTAGAAAGACGGTCAGCAGACGGGGATCTTTCACCAGTTGAGACCAAGGTCCTTCTTGAGGATTTACGCACCGAAGTTTTCATTTTGTAGGATTAAGAGAGCCTTATAAGTCAGTTGTGCGTTAGATCACTTGCAAAAGCTTTTTAAAGTCGGGCATTGTGTGTGATGTGAAGTTATTGTTCTGAGAACACATCATCAGAGAGCAAGTGCTTATCTGACCAAAACAAATAGACTGGACCATCAGTGTTGACGTCGCTGCTTGACGGCTTTGGAAGCGACACAATTCTAAAAGCACCATCGCCCACTGTTAACGAAAAATTAAATGAGAGGCCATACTTAGTGCAACACATACAAAGCCCAGCCAGGGAAAGACTCCTGTAAGTTCCCCCCTAGCAGGACATTCGTCTCTCTCTGGGAACTTGAATCTCGACCCTACTTGCCAGTGAGGGCCACCTGACCAGGACCCTCCCCCTTATCCCAAGATCGGGGTTCAGTTCCCAGCTCTGTTACTCCCCAGCCCTGTGAGGTAATTCTCTGACTTCTCCAAGCCTTCATTTTCTCAGCTAAACTCGAGATAATGGTGCCTGGTCTCAGGGTTGCTATGGGAATTCATCGTGACACTGTGTGCTTAGCCCAGTGGCATTACGAAAGTGCTCAATAAAAGATAAATATTATTATAAAAGATAGATATTATTATCAGTTAATGTTTCCTGAAGGAGTCCCCTGAACCCAAAGTGTTGCCAAGATTGCAGAAAGGATTAGTATGGCAAGAAGGGTGTACGTTAAACATCTCATCTGGGTATGATAATGGCCAAGACAGAGGACAAATTCTTAACAAAAGAAATCCCCCCACCCAGCTCCTGTCAAGCAGATCCTCTTCCGAGTCCCTCCTTCTAACTCTATTTAAATCATGCTGTCCTCCTGTGCGTCTTCGCACGAAGAATTTAATACAGATATAGCCCTTTCCTTCTCACTCCTGCTCTCTCTCTCTCAGGTGCTTGACGTTCGCAATTTAAAGTTCACAGCCTCCAAGTCTTCGCCACAGACGTTTCCAGAGCTCTGGATTCCTGAACCCTGAAGGCTGCTGCACAGACCTACGTAGCATGCAAACCTGGGGAGTTTCACTCCTCTCCCATGAGGGCTCGGAGGAAGACTAGCTGTCTCTGCTCTTCCTCACCTTCCAGAACCCTGGGTGGAACACAAGTAATTCGATGGACCGCCCATTGTGTCTTTGTGTCTTTGTGTTTTTGTTTGTTTTATTGGGAAGAGAATTTCCAGATGAGGTGCTGCGTTCTTCAGTCTCACAGGGACCCCTGTTCCTTCCTGTGTGTCTCTTCACCAAGCACTTGCCACGCTTGCCCCAGCAACAGCAGCCTGAGATTTTGCCTGAAAGAGTAGAGCTGATGCTTATTTAAACACTTACTTAAAAGCTGTTCTTGTGCTGTTGGCCATCAGTATGGTCAACATCTGGGCTAGAAGCACGTGGATGGGCCAATGGAAGTGGACAAGGAGTGTGAAGATGTTTGTGTCCCATGCTGACGCCCACCAGAGAGCACCCCCCCATAGAAAAGGCGCTAAACAGCCCAGCAGAGGGATAACTCAGCCAGTTAAAGTCAGCCAGCCTCTGTCATTAGCCACCCCAGCACTGGCCCAATGGGTTCACAAAAGGAATGGCGGTAGTGACAGGAATGGAGGCGACGCGTGACTCAAAGCTGTTTCATCCAGCCTGTGCCGCCACCAAATCTGCCAGCAACAGAAACCAGCGCTGAGCCCCTCCCTGATGGGACACCATTTCAGTCCCACCAACCGTCTGGGGGTAAGTTGATTACATTGAGACCCTGACACCCTGGAAAGGCATTTGTCTTGACTGCAATTGACATGAATTCAGTATGTGTTTGCCATTACCTGCAAGACCTCAGCCAACATGGTGTGAGGACTTGGAAATGTTCAATCCATCTATGTAAGACACTACACACCATCACTCTGAACCAAGGGCCATATGTTAAAGCAAAGGAGGGCCCAGTACCATAGGATCCAATGGTCTTATCCTGTATAGCATCACCCAGAGCCTCCTGGCCTGAGAGAGGTAGAATGGCCTTTGTAGGGTGAAGCTGAGGCTCCATCTTGGAGACGATACCTTTCAAGGATGAGACTCCATCTTCCTGAATTCAATATCCACCCTTAAACAACAAGCATTATATGGTACTGTATCTCCGGTAGGTAGACCATGCAGCTTCAGGAACCAATGGTACAACTACCATCATTCCCAGTGACCCACTTGGGGGAATATGTGTTTCCTTCTTCATCACTTTAGGATCTGTGAGTGTAGAGGTCCTGGTTCTCAGAGGTGAAATGCTTCTACCAAGAAACACAGCAAGAGTCCGATTAAGCTTTAAGATCCAGCTACCCCTTCTCTTCCAGGTCTTTGTGACAAGAAACCAGCAAGCGAGGAAAGGTGTCTTCGTAATGGCACTGATTCTGATAGTCAGCAGGAGGTTGGTTTACTGTCATGCAGTAGGTTTAAGAGAAGAATATGTTTGGCACCCGAGCAATCCTCTGGTGTTTCCCTGACAAAGCTTGGCGGTAAACGGACAAGCCCAGCATCCATGGCCTAAGCAGAGCGTGGTGACCAGGGTTCAACCCACTTAGAGATGTGGGCCTTGGTCACCCTCTGCAGGTAAGCCATGCAGACAAACAGAGGTGCCAGCCGAGGGTTGGGGTACTTCCTAATGGGAGTAGAACAGCTGCACAATGAGTACCAGTGGAGGCCCCCAGACCAGCCACAGCGAGGTGGATATGATCTGTCCCACTAACCTTCCTCTTCAGAGACTCCCCTGGAAATCAGACCAGCCAAAATCCCAGAGGAGCTCTTCCCAGATTGGTAACGTCATTATATGAAACACGTGGCTCCAGCATGTGGGGTGGACGATATCGGACCCTGTGATGGGACACCCTGATCCCCCTTCGGGACTGGGGCCTTCCTTCCCCCAGCTGCTGAAGTCATGGCTGGTGAGGACTCACTGCTGAGTCCCTCTATGGAAATCTCCCCCAGCTGCCCGCAGCTGCCGAGGTCACGGTCACACTCCTTCCTGAGGACAGCCTGCATCCAATGACTAGTTGATGCAAAGGTACAAGGCTCAGCCCATGGGTTCGATTCAGGACAGCTCTGAATGCCATCCCAGCCCCAGAGCTTCCCGTAGGGTAAGCCGAGGCCTCGGCTGCAACTGCATCAACCTCTCCCTCTGCTCAGTCCTGAGCCCCTCATGCCCCAAGTGTGCTCCTCAATATACCTCCTGCACCCAATCTCTATCTCAGGCTCTAGAGGAAGCTCACCTGAGACACCTGGGCAAGGAGCCGTTGCCCTCTGTTATTTCAGTTCATCAATAAGACCCTTGCCAGAGCATCGGTTTAATATTGACCCCCTACCGCATATAAAACACTGCACTTAGTAGGCCTGGGGGATACAAAGACATTTATTTCAGTTCAGCCAACATATAGTAGGCACTTTTACTGTAACAAGGTGAGGTACTTGAGATAAACACAGGAAAAAGAGACCTCCTTCCCTCCTGGAGATAACGCTCTGGGTGGGGAAGGGGCAGACCACCAGATGGCTTATGCACAAGGCTAGAACGGAAAAGAAAGAAAAGGCAGCACAGGTTTTTAGAAGGCTCAAGGTCAAGCGCACAGTCAAGGAAAGCTCACATCTCGCTTTGGCCACCTTTACCCTGATCTGCAATTACTGCCAACATGCAACATATTCTACTCATCGCAAACCTCTCTTAACTTAACGAACAGTAGTTGAGGACCAGACAGGAGAGTAGCCTCAAGCTCAGGCAGCTGCGCCCTGAGATCGGATACTCAAAGTCTGATCAAAGTCTCAGGCAGGGCTTCCCCGGTGGCGCAGTGGTTGGGAGTCCGCCTGCCGATGCAGTGG
>NC_041215.1:133371963-133379331 GCF_002837175.3 Physeter macrocephalus | reverse complement strand
CACAAAAAAAAAAAAAAAAAAAAAAAAAAAAAACAGAAGTTCAAATCAGGGTGTCAGCAGGGTCACACTCCCTATGAAGGCGCTGGAGGAGAATCTTTCCTTGTCTTGCCCAGCTGCTGGCAGCACCAGGCATCCCTGGCTTGTGGCTGCGTCACTCCAACCTCTGTCCCCGTCTTCACCTGGCCTTCCCTTTGCGTTCTCCTCTTATAAGGAAACTTATTGGATTTAGCTTCCCCCAGTTAATCCAGGATGATATCTCAGGATCCTGAACTTTATACCTGCAAAGACCCTTTTCCCAAATAAGGTCACATATATAGGTGTCGGGGGTGAGAATGTGGACATATCTTTTGGGGGCCACCATTCAACCCAGAGCACATAGTAACCTTACTACACGTGGTAGCTTACTGGGGAGCCCAGCAGAAGTGTTAAGTGTTTTGTTTTTTTTTTAACGCTAAAGACATTAACACCCTCTGCACATAAAGACTCTTTCCAAGGCCCCCCTGCAGCCAGATGTGGCCTTGTTACTAAACGCTGGTCGGCAAGGTGTGAACAGAAGTGTTGAATGGCAGCTTCCAGGAAACATTCTTAAAAGACAGCTAGACCAAGCCTTTTTACTCTTTGTTCCATTAAGCAGCCTGAAATGTAGATGCATTGAAAGTCTGGTGGCCGTTTTCACCCATGAGGATAAAGGCTACATCCTCTGGTGGCAGAGCAATGCTTTGGAAGGAATCCATGTCCCCCCAGACCTCATGGAGCCCCCTACTCAGGCTGGACTTCCTCCCTCGGAACTTGACGCAAGAAAGGAAGAGACTTCTCTCTTGTTTCAGACCTCTTCTATTTGGGTTTCTCTGATGTATGTGGCCAGATCTAATCTCAGCTAAACAAGGACCCACCTGTAGTTGAGGGGACAATCTCAGATATACAGTCGACTAGGAGAGCCACTGTGGATCGTACCCCCTTTCCAAAATAGTCTTCTGCCATGCATGAGATCTGATTTCAACGTCTCCAGAAATCTAGGATGTCCTGAATCGCTTTCTGGCTGATTTTCCTGGATGGAGAGCTGGACTCCAGGACCAGCCCAGGACCACCCATGGCGGTCTCTGCAAAGCCAGGTCCTATGGCCAGGAAAAGGAAGCTCCATTTCTCTACCAAAGTAAGTCAGGGCATCACCAGGGAACGAAATGGATCAGATGGGGTTTGGAAGATGCCTTTCATTCTTCCCACTTGTTGACACACAAGACTGTACATCCCTGAAGGTCCATCTTTGAAAATATTTGGACTTTCAAAGTCTGCTCCAGTCTTCCCTAGAGCATCAGTTACAAAGGCCCAATGCGTGTCCCATTGATGGAGAATCTCCTTGCAGGACTCCCCAGTAGGCAGGAACTGTCCCCTTCACAGGGACTAGCAATAGACAGGATGACGTGTGCAAGGGCTCCGAACACCATAGGGTCATGGACCCCAAGCGAGGGCCCATGCTCGGTTGGATGCTCTGCTGTTGCCATCTTGAAATTCTTAATCATTTCTGAACTGGGGCCCTGCATTTTTATTTTGCACTGGGATGCACAAATTATGTAGCCAGTTTCTCAAATGTGTACCAGGTTCTCCCAGGACTTAGGAAATATCTTCTCATAGATGGTACATATGAGGCTGGTTCACCCATTTCTCCACTTTTGGTCACTGGAGGTATAAAAGCGCCCCCTGTTCAAATGCCCAGTGCCAGGAGACCTGTGTGGCCAGAAAACCAAATAACACATACAAGTCAGACAGATGAGACCGCTCGTATTTAGACAGCCAGACACCGTCTAATCTTAACACACCTGAAGTGTTGATAGGGTTTTCCCCGTTCGGTGGATGGAAAGACTGAGAACAGGGAGGGACCCTCACCACTGAACAGTGCCTGGAACCCATTAGGGGTTCATTAAATCTTTACTGAATATTGAAATATTGTTTGTGAGATGTCCTTGCTTTGCTGCATTGAAGGCAGATTTTGAGATGAGATAAGAGGTGACCTACACAGCACTGGGCCCGAAACGCTTGAACATCAACTATTCATTCAACAAATGTTTATTGGGCCCCCTCCATATACCAGGACCATGCTAGGCGCGAGGGTGCCATAACAGGCCCCGAGTGCAGCTCCTGGGCACCGTCTGATGGTATTACATGGTCCGCCTGGATGAGGGATCCATTTTCAGCCGGGACCTCAAATCAAAAACCTCCCCGTCTTCCCAAAGGGAATGAACAGATTAAACAAAGCCCTCCATCACCATAGTCCGGGAACGTGCATTGACTGTGGCAGGTAACACCGACACGTGAACAAAGATTTCTAAATGAAAAAGAGAAGTTACTTTGGTGAAAACAAGTCAAGTATTCCAGCAGCTCTTCTGCAGAGCAGACCGCGGCGAGCCTGCACGTGCTCTATCGATCGCTGCTTCAAGTGAACTTTGAGCTGTGGCATTAGAGCCAAGGCTAAGAATTGGTCCCAAGTAGCTAGAAGGAGGCTTTTTTTAAAGTACTATATTTTTAGCACAATCTCTACGGAATGAGAACAATGGGAAACAGAGAGAAAATCAGCAGAAATTGGGAGACGAGAAAACGAGATGGCTCAGCAGTGAGATAATCCCTTTGCCACATGGGACAAGGCTTGTCACGGCCTCAATTAAAGACACCCACCAGGCAGGACACACACTTGCCCAGCCACGGAGGATCTTGGTGAAGACTCTGGTACCCAGAATCAAGCAAAATCCCTCTAAGGATCCTGTCTTCACAAGGCATCGCTGTGGGTGTATGTCATTCATTTTAAACTGGCACCTTCACAGGGAGTGAAACAGATCCAAAGTATCCAAAACACCAGAAATATGAATTTAATAAAATTGATAAAAATGAACATTTTGCAAATTGCGGAATTCATTTATTACAAAGTTATCATCTTCCTAATACTTCTCCTGTCTTCATCTGAGAATCTCACCTCCCTGAGAAAGTCTAAGCCATTTCTCCAATATAAGTGAAAAGTACCTCATGTTTAACAAAGTTCCGTTTATTTAATTATCAGTAACATTGGACATATTTTCATAAGTTTATCATCCATGTGAATTTCTTCTTTTTGTGAATTTTCTCCTTCCAGATTTCACCAGTTTTTCTTTGGGTTATTTTTTTAATTGATTTGTCTGTCGGATATGATTCAAATATTTTCTCCAGTTCTTGTGGGTCTGATAAATTTTTAGCATCTGGTACCATTCAGAAGTTTGGGGATGTTATTGTTTTATTTTGGTTCAGTTTGTTTTTTAAGTTTTACGCAGTCCTGTATTAATAATTTCAGCCTTGGTCTCATGCTAAGAATGGCTCTTCTCAACCCAGAATTATAAAGAGGCTTTGTTTTGCTTCCTTCCAGGGTAAGAGGTTATTTTGTTTGTTTTTGTTATAGGGAGAAGGAGGCTGTTTGTTGTTAATTTACTCGTTCATTCAAAAGCATGAATCATTTGCTCTCATAGCAAGAAACAAACTCGGGTAAGTAGGTGGCTCAGACTTCATGTGAGTGAAGATCACTGTGGCCTCTTAGTGGAGGAGGCTGGAGCAATTAGGGGTCCAGGGCAAGTCCCACGTCCAGTGACAGCGAGAGGAATTTAGAACACAGACCCCTTAGAGCTACTTGCTTCCTCTTTCAGATATGCCAGATGCCATTCCCAAAGCTCCATCACCAAGGCAAGTCAGTTCTGAAATTGCTTTGACATTTGTAAATAGCAGCAAAACTCCAAATGACTTTTCCAATCACCTTGTTGTTTCCTGGAATTCTATTTTACTGAACGTTGCTTGAATAAGATAGGTTTATAAAATATTTGGGGATGCAAAGATTTTCAACTTAATGGAATCTGAACTACAATGGATTTTTTTTAAGGATCCACAAAACAATAATTCTCTCCACTGTCCATTGAGAAAATTTATTCATTCATTCAAAAACAAAATTAAACCTATATGTTTTGAACACATATCCTATATCACAAACTGTGGTCCACTTATTGCAAATATGGCCCCTGTATCCACATCCTTTGCAGTATGGCATGGCAGCCTCTCCTATCAAGAAGTGTCTATTCCCCTGCCCTCGAATCTGGGCTGGCCTTGTGACTAGCTTTGGTCAACAGGGTGTGTCAAAGATAATACCGTTCATGGGGGCCTGGGGGATTCCCTTTCTCTCGAAACCCTGCCATCGTGAGATGTTAACAAGCCCAGGCTAGTCTGCTGGAGGAATACGAGGGGCCTCATGCAGCAAAGCCAATCATCCTAGTGGTCCCTGCAGAGGCCCCAGCAGAGTTCAGTAGAGCCACTGAGCTAAGCTCAGCTCAGGTCAACAGAATGGCCCAGTCCATCTGTAGACGTCTGAGCAAAGATTAAAGTTTATTGTTGTATGCCACTGAAGCTTTCTGGTTGTTCATTACCTCACATCATTGTATCAATAGATAATTAATATTAATATTGATATTGATGGTTCTGAAATGGGTATCAACGGTGTATATTCAGGAAGGAGAAGCTCAACCAACCCCTGCCCTCCAGGAAGGTGCAGTCTAGTGGGAAACACAGACCTGCGGGGCAGCACCCAGGATACAGTATGTTGTGCCTTGTGACAGCTGTAACAGCTATGACACTATGAAGCTATGACAGCATCTTCTGGTGGCACGGAAAGGGGATGCCCTCAGGGGTCAGGGGATCAGAGAAGACTTCCCAAGGCAGGGAGATCAGTCTTGAAGGAAGGCCTTTGACTTTGCCCGTGCAAAGGCACAGACAGCGTGGCATTTTAGTATAACTGCGGTAAAGAACAGAGCAGCGCGGTGGCCTCACTTGCAGTTTCCTGGAGGCCCTGAAAAATCTCAGGTCTCTGAGCTCCACCTCAGAGTTTCTGCTTCAGGAAGTTAGGATGGGGCCCATGAATCTGCACTTCGAACCAGTGCCCAGGCGGCGCTGGTACTGCTGGGCTGAGAACCACAGGTTTCGTGATTAAGAGCACAGAGTCCGGACTTCACCCAATGAACCTGCGTTCTAGTTCTGCCCGTCTCTGGCAGACTGTGAGACTTGGAGAAAGTGACTCAATGTCTCTGTCTCAGTTTCCTCCACCAAAAAGTGAGCATTATGATACCGATCACCATGGAGAGTGGATGTGAGCGCTACATGAGTTAATGCACTAAAAGCACTTCGCACAGAGCTGCGTGCACAGGACCGTTCAGGAGCCATGAACGATCACATATATCATGGGAATTATTATCACAGCGATTCCTGATCACCGCTGGAGCACAGAGTAGTGACCGCACAGGCAGGGAGGGGTGAGTGGACGGCCAAGAGGGGTCCAGGTTTGAATTTTATTCCATAGGTTATACTGAGCCATAGAGGGCGTATGGGGTGGGAGGGTGTAACACAATCCGATTCATGTTTCAGAAAGATCATCTGGGCAGCGGAGCAGGGTATGAGTTGGCGGAAGAAGGTGAGCTGTTGGAAAGGCATCAGGTGGTCTCTGCACCCACCTTGATGAGAGATGGGAAAGGGCATATGCAGGTGAGAGGCGCCTGCCCCTCCTTTCACAAACCAGGAGTGGTGCTATAGAAAGTCCTTCTGCATTGACCCCTGCATGTGCCTGCCACTAGGACATCTGATGGGCCTGTCACACTGAACATGGTCGAACAGACCCCTGGTCGCTCCCTGCGGCCAGCTCTGCCCAATTCAGG
Source organism: Physeter macrocephalus (assembly GCF_002837175.3). NCBI lineage: Eukaryota > Metazoa > Chordata > Mammalia > Artiodactyla > Physeteridae > Physeter > Physeter macrocephalus. The sequence goes on along the minus strand of NC_041215.1, from coordinate 133,373,623 downwards.
AAACAGACACCAAGGTGCCAGGCGGGCCAAAAGCCTCAGACTCCTCTCTCCCTTCTCTCCCCCCTCTCTCGCCTCCCTCCTGGCTCTTCCTCTTCTTCCTCCTCCTTCTTCTTTCTTCTTCCTTTTCTCTCTGTCTCCCTCTGTCTCTGTCTCTCTGTCTCTCTACTCCTATCCGATCCTTCAGCAAATCCTGTTGGTCCAACATCTACAACATAACCACACTCCTCCATTTCTGACCACCTCCTTGACCTCAGTCAAGGTCCCATCATCTCCTGCCCAAATTACTCTAGTTTCCCCCTTACTGTGTTCTCTGTTCCTACTCTTCTCCCCTCTAATGGACTCTCCAAATGGCAGCCAGAATGATCCCTTTAAAATGCAAATCAGACCGATGACTCCCCATCAGACTCACAGCCAGAAGTCCTTGTCACGGCCCACAGGCCTCCCCCACTCTGCTGTACTCCAATCACGCTGACCCCCTCGCTGTGCCTCAGATTCCATGTGTGTGCCTCAGGGCCTTTGCACTTGGTGTTTCCCCAGCCGAGGCGGCTCTTCCCGCCGGAAGATGCACCATTCACACCCTCTCTTCAGTTACCTCCCTTCAGATGTCTCCTCCCCTCCACAGAAAGCTTTCCTGCTCTAAAACCACACCCTTTATCTCTCTCTGCCTCCTGTGGATGTCTCATCTCTCTCTGTGCCTATCACTGCCTTGTTTCCTTCCTTACAGTCTGTTTCCTGGTTTGCATGAAACTCCGTGAGCTCGGAGCCTGGGCCTGCTCCACTCAGGATTTATCCCCAGATGTTGGCAGTGCCTGGCGTCATTGGCCATCGGCCAGCATCATTAAATATGGCCCCGGGAGACTGAGCACGGCCAGTGTGATGGAGTGAAACCTTGCTCGTGGATTCCAGCCTTCTGTTTCACTCGGGCCCCAAAGAGAAGCCCCTAGTCGACCACAACAACAATGGGACTGTTCACCTTTACCGGAGGGCAGGAAAGCTACCTGGTCTGTCTGAAGGTTGGCATGTCTAGGGAATGGATACCACTTGCCAGTATCCCGAAGGGAGACTTCATCAATTAGATGCAGCCTGGGAGAGAGTCAAATTTCATCACTGCAGTTTGCGTTAAGAGGGAAAATATATACCTCATTGCACAATTTTTTTACATTTCTCTCCAGCTCTCATGACTTCTGAGAAATCCCTTTTGGACAGTTTCGAGACTCAGAGGCAGCCGGGAAGCTCCCTTCTCCACCCTGGTCCTGGCATCAGGAATGATGAATGGAAGGTCAGGAGAGAAGCTAGTGTTTATTTGACTAAATGCTATCCATTCCCAGGCAACAAGGAGGAAAGGCTGATAAAGCACTCCCCCATCTGCCAGGGGAAAAACCATTAGCAGAAAGGTATATCACCATCCTTATTAATAAAGTCCAGGGTCAGAAAATGGCCAAATATTCATAGGACAAGCTCCACTCAAAGCTTCGAAGCTGACTAAGCTAGTTTAAAACACATCATTGAATTAAAAATGAAGATCAAGCACATTAGATGTTGAAAAAAACTTTAGCTAAAAGGGATAAGCAATGAAGTTTTTAAAACTTCAATTAATAATAGATCTTTTGGGCTTCCCTGGTGGCGCAGTGGTTGAGAGTCCGCCTGCCGATGCAGGGGA
>NC_041215.1:133316936-133371953 GCF_002837175.3 Physeter macrocephalus | reverse complement strand
CGCGGAGCGGCTGGGCCCGTGAGCCATGGCCGCTGGGCCTGCACGTCCGGAGCCTGTGCTCCGCTACGGGAGAGGCCACAACAGTGAGAGGCTCAGGTACTGCAAAAAAAAAAAAAAAGATCTTTTTTTCATTCTTTCATTTCTTTTTTAAAATTTTTTATTGAAGTATAGTTGATTTACAATGTTGTGTTAATTTCTGCTGAACAGCAAATTGATTCAGATATATATATATATATATATACACATTCTTCTTTCATTTCTTTTTTAAAATTTTTTATTGAAGTATAGTTGATTTACAATGTTCTGTTAATTTCTGCTGAACAGCAAATTGATTCAGATATATATATATATATATACATATTCTTTTTTTAAAATTTATTTTTATTTATTTGGTTGTGCCAGGTCTTGGTTGTGGCATGTGTGCTCCTTAGTTGCAGCTCACAGGCTCCTTAGTTGTGGCTCACCAGCTCCTTAGTTGTGACATGTGAACTCTCAGTTGCAGCATGCATGTGGGATCTAGTTGCCTGACCAGGGATCAAACCCAGGCCCCCTGCATTGGGAGTGCAGAGTCTTAAGCACTGCACCACCAGGGAAGTCCCTATACATTCGTTTTTTTATATTCTTTTACATTATGGCTTTTCATAGGATATTTTTTTAGCATCTTTATTGGAGTATAATTGCTTTACAATGGTGTGTTAGTTTCTGCTTTGCAACAAAGTGAATCAGTTATACATATACATATGTTCCCATATCTCTTCCCTCTTGTGTCTCCCTCCCTCCCACCTTCCCTATTGAATATAGTTCTCTGTGCTGTACAGTAGGACCTTGTTGTTTATCTATTCTGTATGTAACAGCTTACGGCTGCTAAACCCAACCTCCCACTCCATCCCTCCCCAGAGCCCCACCCCCTTGGCAACCACAAGTCTGTTCTCTATGTCTGTGAGTCTGTTTCTCTTTTGTAGATAGGTTCATCTGTGCCATATTTTAGATTCCACATATAAGTGATATCCTATGGTATTTGTCTTTCTCTTTCTGACTTACTCACTTAGTATGATAATCTCTAGTTGCATCCGTGTTGCTGCAAATGACATTATTTCATTCTTTTTTATGGCTGAGTAATATTCCATTATACAGATGTACCACACATCTTTTTTATCCATTCATCTGTCGATGGACGGTTAGGTTGTTTCCACATCTTGGCTATTGTTTTGCTTTGTTCATATGTTTACCAAGTAGTTTTTTTCATTTTTTTTTATTGAAGTCTAGTAGATTTACAATGTTGTGTTAATCTCTGCTGTACAGCAAAGTGATTCAGTTATACACATATATACTTTCTTTTTTTAATATTCTTTTCCATTATGGTTTATCCCAGGAGATTAGATATAGTTCCCTGTGCTATACAGTAGGATATTGTTATTTATCCATTCTAAATGTAATAGTTTGCATCTACTAACCCCAAACTCCCAGTCATCTCTTTCCCTTCCCCCTCCCCCTTGGCAACCACAAATCTGTTCTCTATGCCTGTGAGTCTGCTTCTGTTTTGTAGATAGGTTCATCTGTGCCATATTTTAGATTCCACGTATAAGTGATGGTATTTGTCCTTCTCTTTCTTACTTACTTAGTATGATAATCTCCAGCTGCATCCATATTGCTGCAAATGGCATTATTTCATTCTTTTTTGGCTGAGTAGTATTCCATCGTATATAGGTACCACATCTACTTCATCCATTCATCTGTCGATGGACATTTAGGTTGCTTCCGTGTCATAGCTATTGTGAATAGTACTGCTATGAACACAGGGGTGCATGTATCTTTTTAAATTATAGTTCTGTCCAGGTATATTCCCAGGAGTGGGACTGCTGGATCATATGGTAATTCTAATAGTAGGTCATTATTGACATGTGAGCCATATGGTACAAACTTCAACCACCAAACAAAGACCTGTCAGACTTAGGAAGAAACAAGCATTTCCTTCTCACTGAAGCTTTGCTACACCCACTTGGGGGAACCCCACATAACTGGTGCTGCATTTTTCTTTTCCGTTCGTGTTAACTGTAGGCAATGGGGAATGAGATTAGGAAACCACCTCTGCACTGTTAGGGACTCACCACAATGCTCTTCTTAAGGCCTGGAGAACATAATTTACCCTCTTGCAGCTTGATCTCTTTGAAATGTTCAAGGCAGCAAAATATGCCTCTTACACCAACGCCATGATTGATATGGGTTTCAGATTTCTTTTTTTAAAAATAAATGTATTTATTTATTTTCGGCTGTGCTGTGTCTTCACTGCTGCGTGCGGGCTTTCTCTAGTTGCGGCAAGCGGGGGCTACTCTTTTTTGCGGTGCGCAGGCTTCTCATTGCAGCGGCTTCTCTTGTTGCAGAGCAGGGGCTCTAGGCACGCGGGCTTCAGTAGTTGTGGAGTGTGGGCTCAGTATTTGTGGCTCGCAGGCTCTAGAGTGCAGGCTCAGCAGTTGTGGCGCACGGGCTTAGTTGCTCCATGGCATGTGGGATCTTCCCGGATCAGGGATTGAACCCCTGTGCCCTGCATTGGCAGGTGGATTCTTAACCCCTGTGCCACCAGGGAAGTCCCTCAGATTTCTAACTTTACTTCATGGTAAATATCTGACGAGCCTAACAAGAGGATTCTGGCTGGTGCATCATTTCTAGAGCCAAGAGGAGGATGGCAGGTGATGGCTCTGTGTGAAATACAGAGTTTGTGTTCAGCACACCGGAAAGCAGGGCCATTGGAGGAGGGGTTTGGGCAGAGCCTCCCTTGCCATTTGGACTTGGGGGTCTGAGGTTAGAGATGAATAGAAAGAACACAGTCTGTGCTGGCTTTGGGGGACACAGGTAAGAGATCACCTGGTTGTGGTCTTCTTAGGGCATGGATTCCATGGAAATGGGACCTGGTGTGGCCTCAGGCAAAGCAGGATTCTCTCAGGTGGGCTAAGCGTATTGCCCCTTTCTCCTTGGGTCTTGCTCTAGGGCATCAGTGAAAAAAAAAAAAAACAAACACCTCCATCCCAGGTATTTCCAGTCTCTGGATGTGCATGATTATCTTCAACGCACATGGTAGACTCAAAAGGTTTTGTCTTCAACCAATCCAGCATTAACGTTTGTGAACTTGAAATGCATGTTTCAGTCTCATTCCAAATCGACTGTTCATTTTCTGTGGCTGCTACAACAAATCACCACCAATGCAGTGGCTTAAGAACAGCACAGATGTATTTATTATCTTAGCAGCTCTGTAGGTCAGAAGTCCTACAGGGGTCTCACGGGGCTCAAATCAAGGAGTCTGCAGGGCTGCGTTCCTCTCTGGAAGCTCTGGGGGAAGATACGCTTCCCTGCTTTTTTCAGCTTCTGGAGGCACCTGTGTTCCTTGTCTCTTGGCCTCTTCATCCTCAAAGTCAGCCAAGAGCGGGCTGAGTCCTCACAACCCATCACTCTCACTTGCTTCTGCTGTCATATCTTCTCTGACTCCTTTCCTGACTCCCTCTCCCACTTTTAAGGATCTTTGTGTTTACATCGGAGCCCATCAAGATAATTCAGGAAAATCTCCGTATTTAAGGTCAGCTGATTAGCAATCTTAGTTCCGTCTGCAACCTTAATTTCCCTTTGCCATGTAATATACATGTTCACTGGTCAGGGATTAGGACATGGACAGCTTTGGGGCTCATTGTTCTACTCTATATTAACCGAATTAGCCACAAAGGTACCCCACAGTCAGAAGATATTTACACACATACACACCCTGCACACACGCACCAACACACACCCTAACAACATTTCAGGCCTAAACTCTAAGACAAGGTGGGTAACTGGTCATGGTCCAACACAAGCTCACTTGTCTGCCATGCCTCAGCCAGTGTTCACCCTCCTTCTTGTAACTTTGTGCCATTTAGTCATGTAACATAACAGCGTTCTATGGGGCCTCCGTAGAACAGAAAACCCTTATATCCTCCACCTGCCTCTTGTCTGTAGAAAACCTTTAGCCAAAGAATAAATTTAGTTAGAGAAATGGAAAAAATTCAGAAACAAAGGAAAACAGTCAAACAAGACAAAATAATAATACTGTCACCATTAAACAGTCAACGACTTTTAGTTTCTCCTGAAGGGCTATAGGTAATATTCTGAGTCACATCCTTTGAGCTGTTTTGCAGATACTGAAGCCCCCACCAGGTAGAAGAAGTTAACTACATGATGACCAGACTGTAGCCATGACATAAGCTTCTCCATCCTGCACATTTCTGAGAACTGGCCTCAAGGAAATGGGAACAAACTGACCCTGGAACTGAATGTTAACTGTATTTAAAACAATCAAGATGATGCTAGTCAAACCACTGCATGACCGATTTCAAGATCATTGTCAGAGCTGACTGTGCTGCTTTGCATGTAGCCCCCCCTTCCCCCCACCTATACACTCCTGAAACTTCCCTTTAAAATCTCTTGCCCCCTAATCGGTAATGGGGAGTTGGTTCTTTGGGACATGAGTCCCCTTCTTCCCAGAACTGCCAGCTTCCTCAATAAAGATGTTTCTCCTTTAACCCAACACGTGTCTCTCAGTTTTGGATTTTTGAGCAGCAAGCAGCTAAACCTGAGCTCCGTAACAGTCACAGCAAATGAATTAGCCTTCACTGATATCTGAATCTTTGAAATGTTGAGAACAAAGTATGAAAATACTCAATTTAGTATATTCCTGTAGAGATTTTTAAAATGACGTTATAAAATGCAAATTAACTTTGAAACAAAATTTCCAATGACAAAAATCCTTTCATAGACACCAAATATCTTTAAACACATTATTCTTCATTTTGTCTTTGCATAGGCACTTCTTGTAACGCCTTCAGTATGCCAGGCATGTTGCTAGGGGCGTGACAATGCCCTAGAGAGATAAGGGGACTGCCATTTTTAAGTTTACATTGGAGGGGAGAGGATAAGTTGATCACTGTTTTCTCATCTCTATAACAAATCAGATCTAACGTTTAGATCTAACGTATGCATGTTGGTATCATTTTCACTCTACCACCTAATTATGGTTACTTCCCACACACAATTATGTCGAGAGGTCAAGAAAGCGCAGGGTTGGGGAGCAGGAGGGCTGAGTTTCTGTGTGAGCTCAGCAGCTCTCTAACTATATGAGCAAGACGAAGCCATCCAACCTCTGTGGGCCTTTGCCGCCTTGCTGGTAACAAGGAGAGAACTGCACCGGTGACTTCTAAGATCTCTCTCAACATGTTTATTTATGTTCCAGGCCAGGTTAGGGTAACATTCGGTGGGAAAAAAAATCCCATTAGATGCTCAATATACAGAGCACATTAGTGAAATATTACTATGAAAAGAGAGGTTGACCAGTTGTCCCCAGCCAGGGCCACCCACAGGTCACAGTACCTTCTGTTGGTTAAAACATTTCAAACAGAAATAACGCCAGGAAAGGACCCACCCTATGCAGAATTCCTCAGAGCAGTGAGGGTGATTCTGCCTTTTCTGGGTCCATCAATACCTGTGTGACTCTCCCTGGGCTCCTCACTCCTGTGGCTCCCACGACCCATGTAGACACATCTGGGCTGTGGGCAGTCCTCTGTGTCCATTTCTCCATTAGCCCCAGGTATCTGGCATCCACCATGCTGCTGAGACCCCTCTGGGTTCCTTCTTAGACAAGACCAAGTTGACTCACACCAGTGCCTCTTCTGGATGACCCATGCCAAGTCATCAGGAAATATTTGTGGAGGTCAGTCCCAGCTTGGCCCCCTAGCTGATGGCTATAGGCTCCCGTGGCTTTCTCAGGCCCCAAAGCCCAAGCACCTGGTTCTCCCGACTGCAGAGAACGCACTGCAGACCACCGAAGGCCTCATGAACTCTCTCGTCACTAAGGGTGAACTGTCCCCTCCTCACTTAAGGGAAGAGGAAGGAGGGGTGGGATGAAGGTGAAACATACAAAATGCAGCAGTTCTCTTCAAAGAAATCTCTTCTCTCATTTCATTTTCCCCATCGGATCCCTTGGTACATCCTTAATCCTAGATGGGTGCTTAGGACTTGTGAAACATATTTTTTAAAGACTCTCTTGTGTAAATTCCGTCTGGCCTCATAGGCCGTTTGGTACATGATATCTATCACACTGGAACATTTGTCAAATATCAATCTTAACCACATGCTTCATTAAATGTGCTGTGCATATGTCATAAGTCAGGGAAATACGTCATAAACTTAGGAGGTAGATGCTGTAGCAGACACGGTGGATTGCCTACCCAAATTGACTTTCCATGCCCGTTCTTGCTGGCATATTTATTCAGCATGCTCCCTGCAGGCTTCCAAGATCCCAGGGAAGGGGCATTTCCCCAGATAGAAGGAGGGGAGTGCCCGGAATCCCATTTCCCTGTCCTTCTTTGCTACTGAATCTAGCGTGGAACCCGGGTCTGGTCCTTGAGATGGAGGAGGAATCTACCAGGAGCTCCAGGAAAAAAATCTTCCAGGCTCTTCAAAAGAGACAACCAGGATAAACAAAATGTGTTGTGCCCATACGATGGAATCTTATTTGGCCATAAAGAGGAATGATACCTGCTATAACAGGGATAAACTTGAAAACATGATGCTAAGCGAAAGAAGCCAAACACGAAAGCCACCTCCTCCTGTATACGAAATATACAGGAAAAGCAGACCTATAGAGACAGAAACACAGTAGTGGTCGTCATGGCCTGGACAGAAGGGAGAACATGGAGTGACTGTTAAAGGTGCTGTCTGGGGTGATGAAAACATCCTGGAACAAGATAGAGGTGACAGTTGCAAAACATTGTGAATGTACTAAATGCTAATGAATTGTACCCTTTAAAATGTTTAAAATGGCGAATTCAGTGTTTTTTAATTTTTATTTTATATTGGAGTATAGTTTATTAATAATGTAGTGTTAGTTTCAGGTGTACAGCAAAGTGATTCAGTTATACATATACCTGTGTTATGTGTGTTTTATCGCAACTTGGAGCAAGGAGGGAACCAAGAAGAAGCAGGTGTTTTCCTGATGTCCTTGCAGCAGTGAAGGACAGCCACGTGACCCTGGGCACACACTGGGCTCCAGCCCAGCGGCTGAGGATGGCTGAGCACAGAGATGCAGAGAGACGGGAACCCTGATGTCTATGCTGAGCCCATCACACTCAGTTCTCCAACATCCCCACCTCTGGGTTTCTTATTATGGAAGATTTTTTTAATGTGCCACATAAAAGCAGCACTCCCTGGGATAATTACCATCTCTTTTCGGACCACTACACAATTTCCTTCTCAACTAACTGCGGATCTCAAAAAATACAATTTGCCAGGAAATATTCCCTTGAATTCCCAGAGGACAAGATACTTCTTTCCAGTCCCCTTGAGAAAGTTTCTACCCAAACAGCAGAACTAAAGACCAAATTTGATTCCACCTCCATTCCAGATATGATTAAACTAATTTTGTTATAACGGGAGGGAGGGGCTCAGGAACGCAGGAGTTGAACGGGGCTGGCAAGGTTTAATTTCTTGTTTGTTTCCTGCAGCCTCTGGACGTTTCTGAGGTCCTTCAAGGGTATGAATACATCCTGCAGAAATCATGGAGCAAATGGTAGCCTCATGGCCCGAAAGACTTCCATGTGGCTGGTTTGCTGCCCAGGTGAGACATAAATGCTGAGAGAAGTTGCTCTCAGCGCCTGGAGGCTGTGGCTGAGAGCTAATGCTATTTTGCTTGCATCTTCACAGCCATCTATCCCACCATCCCTCTATTCAGTGACCCCAAATAAAATTAGTTTTATGTCACTTAAATTTGGGGACCAAAACTAAGTTTGCAGCTTAGGGAGAGAGTCTTCAGCAAGGGAAAGAAAAATAGATCCGGTCCCGTGGGAATTCACAGGAAATGGTTCTAGCTGTACGATGGTCTGGACGATCACCAGCGAGCGGGAGAGGAAAGAAAAGCTGGTGTGAGACGACATGATAAGAGCCCAGCGGAGTCCTGCTGTAGCCGATAAAACCGTTCCCAAAGGATTCAAGAGCAGCTCATTTTGCCCGGAAGGGCCCAGAAATCAGCTACTCAGGGAAACACATCAGTTACTGGGAGGTGAGAGTTCTCATGATTTTATTTTCTTCTTTATACTTTTTCCTAATCTGTTGATATGTCCCACAATAAACACGGATTATTTTTCAAAATAAGAAAAACATCTTACTTTTAAAAATATTTTTAATTCATATTGTCTACAAGGTAATGGGAAAATATGTTTTGAAGGACGTTTGGATGAGAAAGGTAAATTATTTCCTATCTTCTTGTGTTTTTTAACCTTTTTTTTTTTAACACGTTTTGAGAGGTTCAGGTTTTTCTGGGATGTGTGATTTCTCAGGATAGCAACTGGAGGCCCCAGGCAGCTCTGCCTACAGCTCGCTGCCTGAAGCCTCAGTTGAAATGGATGTAAAACATTTACTTTACCTAAACTGACAGTTTTCAGCCCATTGAACAAAATCAGGGAAACACACGTTTTCAGAGTTTGATGTTTAAATAAAACCATAAAGGTACTGGGTGGAGAAGGGGGATGTTGCCCCTTTCTTGCATTCAAAGTACCTGAAATTTGAGGTATTCCCTGTGATAAATAATGTCTCAGCAATTCTGGGTGAGAGAATATTCTACAGACCCATTACATCCTCTTCTTTAATCACAAAGCAGGAGAGGAGGACCACAAGATGATTTCCTACGTGGAGACGTTCATATTTAGCATTTTGCTTTGCCAGAGAATTCTTTCCTCAATTTAGTGTAAACAAAAATGTCAGCCACACCCTGCAGTAAAAACCCGTCAAGCTTTGCTCCTCTCTGTGCATGAGGAAAGAAAAACTCTCTTTCCGTCTGCCAAGTATTTTGTTTCCTTTAAAACTTGGAAGTACGCAGATTTTCACAGCTGTCCAAAGCCACCTGTGTGAATAAAATACTTTTCATATGAAAATAACTAATGAAATTAATAAGAATAATGATAATAATAATAATAAAGCTTAAATACAAGATCTGCATAAGAATAACCTCCTAGGACCACCTCCTCCCAGGATGGCTTCATAGGGGAAATGGCAGGATCCTGACCACCCACCTAGTCACCCACCTAGAACCTTGATTAACAGAGCATGTGTGTATGTCTGTGTGTGTGTGTGTGTGTGTGTGTGTGTGTGTGTGTATGTAAAATTTCAAAGCTGTTGATTTCAAATCTGAGAATCTGCCCGCTCCCCATCACCATTAATTCTCACCATGTGCTGTGTCTTCATGGATTCAGTTTCTGAAGCAGGAGGAGGAGGTCCTAGTCCCATCCCAGGGATCTCTGAGTGAGCGGTCCTTGCCAGGGGGCTTCCTCACCAGTCATCTGCAACGTTTGGAGGGAACTGAGAAGTTCGTTACCCTCTCGAGTAGATTGAATTGTGTCCCCCCAAAGTTGTCTCCAAGTCCTAACTCCCAGGACCTATGAATGTGACCTTATTTAGAAATAGCGTCTTTGTAGATGCAAGGACCTCGAGATGAGCCCAAACTGGATTTAGGGTGGGCTCTAAACCCTATGTCTGGTGTCCTTACAAGAGAAAGGAGCAGAGATTGAAGACATAGAGACAAAGGAGAAGCTCAAAGGAGAGGGAATGTGAAGACAGAGGCAGAGAGCCAAGGGATGCCAGGGATTGGCAGCTGCCACCAGAAGTGGGAGAAAAGTATAAAATGGATTCTTCCTCTGAGCAACCAGAAGGAACCAACGCTGCCAACACCTTGATTGGGGGTTTATGGCCACCAGAACTCTGAAAGAATATATTTCTGTTGTTTTAAGCCACAGAGTTTGTGGTAAGTTGTTTCGCAGCTCAAAGAAGTGAATGTGCTCTCCTGACATAGAACCTGGGGGTTCAGCCACAATCTCCAAACCCTGGGTTATTCCACCTCCTTTTAGCTGCCAGCTCCACCCAGAGCTCAGCCCCCTCCTTCCATCCCACCTGCTCAGGCCTCTTCTGTTTTGTTTCTCCTACCCGCCAGTATAAGCCTTGGCTGCATCAGAATTACAGGGGGAGTTTTTAAACAATACGAGACCAGGACGGCACCAAAGATCAATTAAATAAGACTGTATTGGGGTGGAGGGTGAAGGTGAGGCCTGAACACCTGAATTTGTAACAGCCTCCAGTGGTGGTAATTTCAGCTGAAGTACAGGACCCTGTACCAGCTCTGGGGCCTCCAGCTGGCATCCACCCTACTCCTCTCCCTGTACTGCCCACTGAGGTCTCTTCCACAACCACCCTGATGTAGCTCCCTGCACCCATGGGCTTCAAATTTGAGGTTGCATAAGAATTTCCTGGGTAGTCTATCAAAGTGCAAATTCCCAGGCCCCTACCCACAAAGACAATTCTGTAAATCTGGTGTAGGTCCAAGAATATGAGTTTTTAACAATCTTGAACTTTGTTGAACATTAGAATCTCCTTGGGAGCTTTACCAAAAAAACCAGTGTCCAGTTGAATCAGAAACACTGTGGGAAAGACACAGGCATCAGAATTGTAAAAAATTTTCAGCTGATTCCAACTTTCAGCCAAGCTTGAGATCCACTGTCTCAAGAAGTGCCTACTGAGTGCCAGCTACAGTGATGAATGAAGTAGATGATTCATGCTGGTAGGGAGGCCAGATATTATTAATCATTTAAATACACAATAAATATACAATTCTAAACTGTACTGAGTACTCTGATGGAAAAGAATGCAGTACTATGAGATAGACTGATATGGGACCAGGGATTGCCTCTCTGAGCAGAAGAGATAACAAGTGGAGTGTGGGGACCACAGCATCCCAAGTAGAGAGAACAGCACATGCAAAGGCCCTGGGGCAGGGGGACATTTGAGTAACCAAGAAAAAGCTTGTGTGGCTGAAAGGCAGTTAGCCAAGTAAAGGAATAGGAGTGGCTTTTACTCAGAAGGGAGAAAAATAGAACAGGAACAGTTCTGAAGTGTGGGGAGGTGAAGGCAGACCAAGCTAGCTGAGTTGGATGTGCAGGGTTGGAGCTGTGTCTGCATTGCCCAAATAGAGATGATAAGCAAGCAGTGAAATACACTCATCTGCACCAGAGCTGGAGACCCAAATCTAGCATTCTTCACCCTGTAGAAGATATTGCAACCATGGGTTACATCAACTTACTTAAGAATCATCTTAGTTGCCCCTTTCTCCCTACCTGTGTCCCCCAGACCAATAAATTACAATCTTCTTCTTCTTTTTTTTTTTTTAGCCCCAATGCGTGGCACGTGGGATCTTAGTTCCCCAACCAAGTATCCAACCCATGCCCCCTGCAGTGGAAACTTGGAGTCCTAACCACTGGACCGCCAGGGAAGTCCCAATTACAGAGTCTTTTTGATTCCATCTACCTCCCAGGTTCACCCTCTCCTCTCAATCACCAGCATGTCTGCCCTGCTGTTAATCAAACTCCTGACTCAGTTTCTCCTTTTCCTAATCCATCCTTCACATCAATCCAGAGCAAGCTGATCTGATCTTATCCCTTCTTTGCTAGCAACTTTTCCACAGCTCAGAGTCACCTATAGAACAAAATATGCCATCCTTGGCATAATGGTCAAAGACCTTTGTTATCTGACCTCTGCTTGCTTGTCCAGCCTTGTCTGCGCTACTCCAGACCCTCGGACACCCCGCTTCCCAACCTCGCTGAGCTACTACCTGTCATTGGCTGCCCTCCCAAGTTTCCCGATAAGGCAGCATCTTGGCATATGCATGTCCCCCTCTGTCTGTAAAGACCTCCAACACGCCTAGAATTTTGTCAGCTCGGCACCTCTCTTCTCCTTTTGGGGAGATGTCCGTTTACAACCTCCGACAGGTGATACAGGTGGGAGCTGTTACCCTCCAGCAGACCCGGCCCTGCAGCACAGGGTAGACCCATGGCCAACCTGAACCATCACAGCTCCTCCTAGGACTTTGGAACTTGGGGTCAGAGGGAGAGAGAGGTCAGTGCCTTTCTGACATGAAGATAAACAGGATATGGTAATGGGGAGCTGTCAGCAGCCTCATTCCCCACGAGGTGAAGGAAGCCCATCTCGAGGGTGAAGTACTGAGGCTGATGTCGGTGATGAGAAGCAAGAGGATGGCCCGGCAGACTCACTGGAGGCCCAGGCCAGGTGTGCGTGAGGCCACATGATCCTTCCAACATTCTCCATTTACACCTAAGCTGGTCTGAATTAGATAACCGTCCCTTGCAGGCTTAACGCGTGAATCATACAGCATTGGTGGAGGAGAAGAGTGAAGGAAGTTTGGGGGCAGGTGGGCACAGCCCCTATAGATGAGCAAGCTCAAGGCAAGACAGTCACAGAGCCCAGAAGAGGTCCTGGGGTGGCCACTCAGCTTCTAGGATCCTGAAACCTCCGAGTCCTTTATCCCCCAAAGCTGGGGCTGCTCATCTACCTGGAAGCAAGGACTCCCTCACTGAGCCCCCATACGGTCCAATGATGGATATGTTCCAAAAAGACAATAGTGACAGGCGAGCAGAATGCCTCAGGCTTGTCCCTGAAACCCTCACCCTTCCAGACACTGACACCTTCGCCTGCCTGGGATCTGCCCTCACGTGGCCGTTGGAGTGTCCCATCTCCTGTTCCCCATCAATTTTCAGTCCCAAATCCACCAACTTCATTTCCTGGTATGTGACATATGTGGTTCCCCTTGTATAAGGTTCCTTGGATCTCTGCCTTCGTGGATGAGCAGTGATCCATGCGTGGGTGCCACCCTCGTGGCTCAGGATGGAGGGTGGAGAGGGCAAGGTTGGGCAGAGGCTCAAACCGGACTGTGTGGTGGTCCTGAGGTCTGTTCCCATGCCCTGGGTGCAGAGGCCATGTGTCCAGGAGCTTTCTTCAGGCATGCTGAGGCCAGGCCTGTCCTCCTGAGCCTTCCAGAACCCAATTCTTTGCCCAGTGGAAGAGTTCCCACCCACACAGCACAGCTGATCTGCACAAAAGGAAATGAATTCAAGCCGTTGTGAGTTGAAGAAAGTCTCTTAGAAAAATTTTGCCTTAAAGAATTAGATTTTAATGTTACATTGATAATTAATCTTTTTCTGACTTGAGAAGTTTTCTGCCCTATTTAACACCATGTCTTTGCATCTTTGTATCTGTTGTACCTAATTATAAAGCATAGGTCACAAGAAATGGGTTCTCAAGAAATGCCCTCAAGCTGCAACTCCTGGCAAATCATCTCTAAAAGAGTGGTAGAAAGTCACTCCTGGGAAGATGGAGGTTGTCTGCTGGGCTTTTAAGTATGTGAAGGTCACATAGACATCTTAAATGCAACATATCCGAAAACAAACTACCATGGTCTAATCAACCCTTTGCGCACCTGTTCTTCCCACCCCAAATTGCTTCGCCAAGTCAGGCATCTCAAATACAATGCCAGATCCCACTGAGGTTACAATGCCCAATCCTCTCCTCTGCCCACCTCCACGCTCTCAGGAAATCCTCTTCTGTCCCTACCTGGCCATGTGGTATTCCTGGGTGAAACACTCTGATGGATGCTTGTCACCCACAAGATAAATTCCAAACTACCATCTCTTGACACACAAAACCCTCCATAACTTAGCCACTGCCTCTCCTTTCAACCCTGCCACCCAGGGTGACCGTCTGTCCCAGTTTTCCCAGGATTAAGGAGGTTCCCAGGATGAAGGAGGTTCCCAGGATGTGGGACCTTCAGTTCTAAAACCAGGAAAATCCAAGGCAAATGGAGACAAATTGCTTTCCACTCTAGAAATACTGAACTGCCTGTAGTTCTGTTATGGGCTGAATGCTTGTGTCCCGCCCCCCCAAATCCCCATGTTGAAGCCTTAAGACCCCATGTGATGGTAGCTGAGATGGAGCCTTTGGGAGGTAAATAGGTTTGGATGAGGTCATGAGGGTGGGGCCCCCATGATGGGATTAGTGCCCTTATAAGGAAAGGAAGACAGAGCTCTCTCTCCCCTTCCACGGGCACACACTGAGGAAGGGTATTGTGAGCACACATCGAGAAAGTGGCTGTCTACAAGCCAGGAAGCAGATTTCACCAGAAACCAAATCAGCCAGCACCTTGATCCTGGACTTCCAGCCTCTAGAACTGTGAGAAATTCGTGTCGTTGTTTAAGGCCCCAGGCCAAGGTATTCTGTTACAGCAGCCCGAACTGACTGAGATAAGTTCCATATTACCCAGCTATGACTTTCCAACATGAAGTGTTGCTTTGTGCTGTTCACTCAGCCTGCACCTCTTCCCTGGCCCCCCTTTTTACCTGATTAACTGATTTTATGCTTCAAGACTCAGCAAAGGAGGCCCCTCAGCCTGGAAGTGTTTCTTGGCTTCATGCTGGCACCTCTACTCTGTGCCCATGGAGGTCCGGGGGTGCAGCTGTCACGGTACTGTCCTTGGGTGGAACACTTTCCCTGCGTGTCTGGCACCCTCATCAGAGGGGAAGTAATCACAGGCTGGACCTGTGTCTCATTCATCCTGTAACCACAGCTCAGCCCAGCATCTGACACGTAGGAAGTGGTCAATCAGTGATTGAATCTGCTACCTGGGACACCCATGTATAAATGTTTGTTTAAAAAAGTGCTATTTCCAATTCAACAGACTTCCCAACCCTAATTAGCACTTTGGCCATTTTGAATACAGGAACTTTCCAGTTTAGCTTTTCACATGCCAGCGACCAGGAGGAAGCTGATCCAGAATTGACCAAAGGCCCTGGAATAACCTCTGTGTTTACATCACACTTGATGATTGATTTTGGAAATGTGCTATCAGATGCTTAACTTACTGCACATTTTCTTTGGGACTGAGATATCCAGTAAAACATGTTTTAAATTTGATTATGATAATACTTCCTTGTTATAAGCTTAAAGGATGCAATAAATGTAAAGGTGCTTTAAGATATGTAAGCACTGATATAAACATAGCACATTATTACTAAGGTTTTCATCCTCAGGATTATTGTGGGGTGGCCTCCTGGTGCATCCCCCAGAAAACTGAGCATCTGGGGAGGTGGAGAATTGACATGGTTCCTCCGTTCAGTAGCACGTGGCTCACACAAGTAATGTCACTGTTCTCACCCTCCAGCTCCATCAAAAATAAGTGGGGACTATAATATCTGTCTCATAGGGTTGGGGTGAAAATGAAATGTTAGTGTCTGAACAAAGCCTAGAGCTCCAGAGGAGAACAGTGTTGGTGATGGTGCTGGAAGGGGATGGCACTGGGATGGTGTGGTTTGGGATGGTGGGTCTGAAAGCTGTCAGATGGCCTTGACAAGGCTCAGTGTTCTGCTCATAAGGAAGGTGGCCAGTAAATGTTTTTTGACTGAATAAATGAAACAAGTGACTTGGGAGTCCTTTTATTCCACTATACTTTGTCACCATTTTAAATTCAACAGGCTAGAAAGACAAATATCATAGGTTATCACTTGTATGTGGAATCTAAAAAAAATGATACAAATGAACGTATTTACAAAACAGAAATGGACTCACAGACGTAGAAAACAAACTTATGATTACCATAGGGGAAAGTGGGGGCGGGAGGGATAAGTTAGGAGTTTGGGATTAACATATACACACCACTATATATAAAATGGGTAAACAACAAGGACCTACTATACGGCACAAGGAACTATACTCAATATCTTGTAATAACCTATAATGGAAAAGAATCTGAAAAAGAATTTGTGTGTGTGTGTGTCTGTGGATACATATATATAAAATGGGATCACTTTGTTGTACAATTGAAACTAACACAACACTGTAAATTAACTATACTTCAATTTTAAAAGTTTTTGAAAAAGAAAAGAGAAAAGAAAACTTCAACAGGCTCAATGACGTGTAATATTATCAGAGTCCAAACTACATTAAAAATCAATGTGAAACGAAGACAAGATTTCCAGGACCTGATTTTCCTACTAGATAATGATTACTTCAACCAAAATCTGGTTACATAATATTGGAGATCTTTAATGTTTTCCCTTCTCTTTTTTCTTTTGCCCAGGCGTGATCTTACCTTGTTGTATAAGTCCTATTGCACAATTCAGAGGACTTTCTGATGCTGACCTAGTGCAGATGCTCAGTTCCTCTGAGCCAGGACGCACTTGAATATTATAAGAGAGAGATGATCTTGAAGAAACCTTTCTTTTCCCCTGAGCTCCACTTTGGAGCAGTGACTAGAAAAAAGGTCCAAGCTCAGTTCTAAAATTAGAATTAGACATGTTTAATTAAATCTAAATTTTGGCGAAGAATGGATTTCAAGTCACAGTTAGACTCTGAGAGTAAACAAGAAGTCACCAAAGGCATGTGACTCCTCCTTGGCCAGACCTCGGGGTCACTGCCCATGTCTGTGAACCAGACGTAGTACCATTGTTCCGCCAGCTGGTTTTTCCCAACCAAACGCCCACACCACAATTAATGATCAGCGTTATGCTTCCTCTCCTCCCCTGCTAGCAGCCCTGTTTAGCAATGTCCAGACTCATTCCTCAGATGCTTATGTGAGAGCAAATCTACATCAAATCCAGATGAGAAAAATATGCCTACAAAGGAAGGAAGTGATTTAGTGGCACACTTGAAGACTCACATGCAAATGTATTGGCATTAGTCCGTGCATAGAAATTATAATATTTCCATGATTCCCACATGGGAATTGTACTAAAAGCTTCTGCACACCAGGAGTATGGGACTGTAAGACAGTGTCATAACATGGAACCCACTGCCAGGTACAGAATAAATTAGGTGTGGCATTTATACATAAGGCTTTATTAATAATGAGTTCTCATTGCATATGTATAAGCATATGTGTTGTCAATTGACTTCCTCAAAAATGCCTGTTATTGGTATTATTTAAATCAAGACCATCAAACTGGGTGCAGAAAGAGCCCAGTCTTCTAAATGAGGAAAAAAACACTACATCTACACACAGAAATCTCCAGGAAGAGGCAAAGAAATCATAACCAAAGTTGCTTAATTGAAAGTTCATCCTTGACTTGAGAAATGAATGTAATTTTGATTTTTGGTTACATCTGTCCTCTATTCATTTACTGCTTCACTAATTATTTCTTGAGCACCTACTCTGTGCCAGGCACTGTTCTATTAATAGTATAATTCTTCCTTCAGCATTTGTTACATTCTAAAAAGAACTTCCCGCAAAGAATAAACTATGATATGTGATTAAGTTCAAGTTACTGTCTCAAAAGCTTATTAATCAATAGTATGAAGGCAAGTGTACAGACATCTTCAACATTCTTCACTTTCCTAGTTTCTGATATTAAGTTTAGAGATGTGGAAATACTTATGTCCTTTTGTCTAAAAATGACATCATTTCCTACAGCGAGAGCCACTTTTAGGAGCATTACCAACTCTGATGCACTTGGACCTTTGTGTCTTTTTATTTCACTTGTCGAAATACAGTCCCCTCCAAACTATTTCCCTCTTTCTAAACATTTCTCTCCAGACATTCTGAGCTTAATTGTATCTGAGAAGTAGAGCGGAGAGAACTCACAAATGGCCAGGAGTCTAAAATCCTTATTTGTCATCTTAATTCTGCCACTTACTCTACTGGGACCTTGCATTGTATGAGAGGGCAATTCCTTAAAGAAGAGATGTCCCACCTTAGAATGATATCCTGGGGTCTATCACTGGGACATCAGGTAAGACAAGAACCAGGAGTGATTTTTCACCATTAAACTGGAGAGTGTCTGGAGTTGCACACAGTTCATTACCGGCATCCCTGGAGGCTGGAGCAACCCTCTGGGAAAATCATTCACATTTCACAAGTCACAAAAGTCTTAATTCATTCTAGATCAGCCATTTCAGTCCTGGGAAAAGTTCCTTTGGAAACAACGTCTTTAAAAGTAAGTGATACATTCATAAAGATGCCCACTCCAGAACGTCATTGCTCAGGGAGCTCTAATTGAAACTGAGTCCCCCTAAAATTGAGTTTCCTTGCTGAGCTTATGACGAATCTTTCTGTCCAAAACTTTATTCTTTTTCTTGTCCTGCCCCTGTTCCCCTCAGGATTGAGGAATATCAAAGAAAAGGGGGAACTGAAACCAAGCAGGGCCCTTTGGGGCCCTTCCAGGTACAAAAACCTCTCCATTTCTTGTTTGTAGAAAAAATGGCTTACTCTCCTAGGCCTTCTCCTAGTTCCAGAGAGCAGGCTCAAGTATGAGAACAATAGAGTCACAGGACTTCCAGGTCCTCCTGAAGGGATATAGATAACAATCTGACACATATCTTTGAGTTGTTCTGCAGAAACTAACACCCCCCACCACCCAGGTGGAGGATGATGACTCCACGCTGACCACAAGTACTTAGACCCCAGCCTGGTTGGAAGCAGAAGGTTGAGATTCCTGAAACACCACTCTGTTACCTCACCACCAACCAATCAGAAGAAAGTCCATGAGCTATTCACACATCCGATGACCCTGGCCCCTAACACTGTCTCCAAAAACCCTTGCCTGAAAGCCATCAGGGAGTTTAGGTCTTCTGAGCATGAGCCGCCCATTCTCCTTGTTTGGCACCCTGAAAATAAACCCTTACTTTGCTGCAAACAACTGCTGTCAGAGTTTGGCTTTCTGTGCTGGGGGCACACAAGCCCTGGTTGGGTAACATTACCTTTGATTGAATTCTTCAATTCCACCGCAGTGCTGCCAAGACTTGGTGAATTTTAAGGCCACTTACCTTCTCACAGTCACCGCAGTCCTCAGGCTCTTGCTTCTGCACACGCTGTCCTCATTAACGTCATGTCCACTCTGACAGGAGCCTCAGTGTCTTCCTCATTGACACAGCCACATGCACATATGCACAGACACATGCACATGGCTTCCAAGAGTTCATGAGTGAGTACAATGGCAATTATAGAAGACTGACATGGGTGGGGACAGGACAGTGTGGGGAAGAGTCTACAGCACAACCACAGAGCCAACTTTTAATTGACAAGTGGGTATCCCTGCTTTTAAAATATCCTTTGGCCCCTCACGCCTCTCCCGTTGCGGAGCACAGGCTCCGGACGCGCAGGCTCAGCGGCCATGGCTCACGGGCCCAGCCGCTCCGCGGCATGTGGGATCCTCCCAGACCGGGGCGCGAACCCGGTTCCCCTGCATCGGCAGGCGGATGCGCAACCGCTGCGCCACCAGGGAAGCCCCAGAGCCAACTTTGAATTGACAAGTGGGTATCCCTGCTTTTAAAATATCCTTTGGCCCCTCACCAGGCCATTGAAGAATTTCCACTCAATTCTCTTGTGTTTTTGTCCTTTCCCATCTGACTTCCTCAACCCCTCCCACCTAGTGTTACACCTCCTCCCAGTCTGAAAATAATTCTACCATTACCCCAGGATTCACTCCCCTCCTACAGCCAAATTCTGGTCCCACCTTCCTCTGTGCACCCACATCAGCAAGGTGCCCAGCAAGGTGCAAAGTGCTTCCATATACAGGACCCACCACCAGAAAGCAACAGTGGTTATAAGGGGAAACGTATTCCTCCTTTACAGATGTCCTGTGGAGCATTTCATACAATTGCTAAACACTGAAAACAACTCAGATGATCAATAACGCAAACATTTAAAAATCAATTACACTCGTGGTTGCCTAGGGCTGGGAGGAGGAGGAGGGTTGGAAGTGATAGGTAAAGAGCATGAGGTTTCTCTTTGGAGCAATGGAAATGCTGTAAAATTTTGTTGATGGTTGCACAGCTCTGTGACTCTGCTAAACAACATAGTCAACAACTGAGTTGTATGCTTTAAATGAACAAATCATATGCTATACAAATTATATCTCAATAAAGCTGTGAACAAAAATAATTATACTCTATTCTCATGATGAAATCGTATATAACAAACAAAATGTGAGATTGAGAAGATCCTGTTGACCTCCACCCCCAAGACAGCCTGTGTTTTGATCTTTTTGAGGTCTTGCCTTTCCTGTTTGTCATCTGGCTACTACACTTACCTGTTATCTTTAAGACTCAGCTTCTATTACAACTTATTTTGTTATTGGACCCCACTCTATGCTTTGGCAATGGCTTCTGGACTGAAATGCACAGGCTTGGAGTCCAGGAATATTTGGATTTGATTTCCCTTCTGGACCATTCAAGAGCCTTGAGCAACCCAGCTTAAACATTGGCTTTGCCTAAGGGACACACTGCATCCATGTCATCACTATGTTGCATCTCTGCCCTGCCTAGGGCCAGCCTAGGGCAAAGTCAAACAGGTGTTCAGAGCACAACGTTTTGGTTTTTTTTTTTTTTTTGCGATAGGCGGGCCTCTCACTGTTGCGGCCTCTCCCGTTGCGGAGCACAGGCTCCGGACGCGCAGGCTCAGTGGCCATGGCTCACGGGCCCAGCCGCTCCGCGGCACGTGGGATCTTCCCGGACCGGGGCACGAACCCGTATCCCCTGCATCGGCAGGCGGACGCGCAACCACTGCGCCACCAGGGAAGCCCAGAGCACAACATTTAAGGAGGCACTCACTCTCAGGAGTGTAAGTGCAGACTCAGCCCCTGAATCAGTGCCTCCTTAAGAGGGAAGTGCTCAGGTTGGAAAAATTTAAAGAGATATTCACTCTCTTGTATAGATGGTGCATTTGCAAGGACCTGAGAATAAGTGCCTCCTTAAATGTTGTGCCCAAAGTGTCTCTATTCTTACTGATCCCAGGTACCCAGAAGGGAACAAATCAGATACTAGACAAGCAGGGTGAGTGTATGTAATGATCTATTATTCCTTTGTTAACACCTTCATAATCATACTTTTTTCAGCTAACAAATTAAGTATGCCTAACAATTTTCACATTTAAGATCCCAAACTTTGTTGAGCAAACTTTATTTTGAGGTCATAGGAACAGCGTATGGTCAGCAGCACAAACAACCAATTTTTCCCTTTAACTGAAATTCAAGAGATATGCTAGTGTTCTTGGAGAGTTCCTTAAAAGTATGCCTCCCCTGCTGGGGCCACTGAAGAAATGTTGAAATATATCACCTGCCCCCTGCCCCCACTTGGGGAATTTCAGGCTGTTCCAATGGTCAGCTACAGTTCTACAGAAGCTATGCACATATAATTTATACCAGCAGAGTAGAGCACACAGGTTATCTCCCCCCAAATCACTTCCTTTGGTGGAAGATGTCTCTTCCATTCTACTTGGTTTCAGTGTCGTTTGGAATCCCATTCCTGGCTTTAAGGATCACCATGTGACCTGGCCTGGCCAATCACTATTCATTATACCCCTCCATGCAGTGGGCACATGACCCAGCAGAACCAACCAGAATCCTGCATGAAAACTGACATGTGCACATGGTGGAGATGGGGGTGGCCTCTCTTCCTGTAGGGATCTCAAGCTTAGAGCTTGTCATTATAAGACCTTGTGAGCTAGCAGCTGCCAGTGGCCATCCTTGCCACCATGTTCTGCTGGAGAATAAAGTCATTCCTGAGGAGAGCAGAGCCAAGAGATGGAGGTAGAGATGGAGCCCTGTGATGGGCCAGCTGTGTCTGAAATCTGGTATCCTTAGACTTTTACATATGAGACAATTATGTTGGGGGTAGGGGTTTTGCTTTGCTTTGCTTGAGGTAATCTGAGTTGTATTTCTGTCTGTTTTAGTTTCAACTAAAGAGAGTCTAGACTGATAAAGCAAATTGAGATCAAGATCTTATTCATTCAGTATTTCTTATGCTCTGTCTTTCTTGACTCCTTTGTCTTCTTCTGCTTCCTATATTCTCACCATCATCAGCAGTCTCTTTCTTTCTCAACCCAGTAAGTCCCAGGCCAGGCTATATCCATGATCACCTAGACCATTCCCTGAGGGATCATTAGACTATCTGGCTTCACACATGGGGTTCTGAATTCAGAGTATTGTGATGTAAACACTAACCTGTTTATTTCCTCCAATGAGTAAAAGCTCTACAGCTCACTTCCTTCAGAGAGAACACTAGCCATGATGGTTCATGTCCAAGGCTCTTGTGATGACTGCTAGAATGTAGGTTTTCCCCTTCCGGTGTATACCTAGGTTAATTGATGATAGCATTTATTAGCTGAAAACATACTGGGCAGAGCTATCTAATTCAGTATAAGTGTAAATAGAGGCAAAGTATGTACCCCAAGGGTCTCTTGTAATTGTTATCTTTTCTTCCAAGATTTTGGAAGATTAAGCTTGCTTCAAAAGGAGCAATGTGAATAAATATAGATGCATTTTTGAAGAAATGGAAATAAGTACTAAATGTTTGCAGTAAATGTTTGAGAAGCCAGATTAGTAAATCCACTCATTTAATAATCTCAAACAAAAAACCCTTTCCTCTTTAGATATAAAATGGATTTTCTTAAAGATTACAAAAGTTATTTAAATACAACATTTAAGGCCACAACAGTCGTGGAGTATTAACCAAAAAAAGCATCATCAAATTATTCATGGGGATAATAAAAGATCTTAAATTTCCAAGAGAAGGGAGTGGACATTCTATTCCATTCCGTTCTGTGGGAAGCACACCACCGTGGATCTTTGGAGAAGGCACCAAGCATGAGATAAGCTGTGAGTGAAGACTCAGAAGAGAGTCTTTTCACGGCGCCAATTGACTCAAACCATTTGGCTCGATAAATGCTGTAAGCCGAGGAGTCCATCGAAGGAAGTGAGATTCAGAGTCAAAAGTAGGAAGAGAACCGATTGTGAATGACCTTGAATACCAACTTAAGGATTTGGACTCATTCCTTTGGGAGGTGGGGAGCCGTTGGAGACTTTGGGTCCAGGTCTAATGTGTGAACAGTGGTGTTTTAGGAAGATGAAGCTGGTTGCAGAGAGCAGTAGATAACAGAGGGACCAGAAATGATGGGGGACGCATCAGAACTGGATGGCACAGTGTGGTCAGCGGAGCCAGGTTCCTCTAGGCTGTGAGCCAAGGGACCCCTGGGCTGCATGGACATGAGCTGGTGGTTTGTGTGAGAGACTGGGAGGGGGGAGATTTTGTGCTTGAGCCCCTAGAGAGATGGAAAGGTGAACCAGAGAGGAAAGCAGCAAGAAGAGAGGAGAGCAGCAGATCTCTCTTCTGCAGCCCAACCCCAAGAACAAGAAGCAGGGCTGCAAGCAGATCCCAGAAGAGCTGCTTCTGGGAGGGCCTTTGCAAGGATCTGGGGAACTGGGTGAAACATAATTAGGCAGGAGACCCCACCTTCCTCTTGCACTTGGTCACCAGCCACTGCGCAGAGGAGACTCCAGCTTGCATGGGGGCTGATGCTTACACATTAGGGGCCCTCACTCACCAAAAGAATAAAAAATTATAATATAATAGAACACAAAAGCGAATAGCTATTTTGAATGAGATGGGAAATTATAATAAAATATAACTGTTAAATAACCGACAAACAACACACAATCCAGAATAAAAATATTTTATTAACTACTGGACGTGCTTGTGTAATGATTTTCTTTTTCCAGGTTTTTTTGGCTGAACATGCTCATTGGCTTTTCAACCTGCCAGCAACTTTATAATATCATTTTCTATAGAAAGAAAAAGAGATAAGTTAGTCTTTGTTGTAGGCCGGTTGAACAAAACTAGTTTCTGTTTTGGTTTTAATAGTGACAGCTTAGGAAAGTTTCAGCTTCTCAAATCTTTATTGGTAATGTCATATACATTTTCAGAAATGTTATCAAATCTGGATATTTCCATAAAATTTATATTAAATATGAGTTGTAAGAGATATTTTGGGGGTATTTCAGAGTATCTAATCTAGTAAATTATGATAAATATTATTTGAATGGATGCATTAACACGCTTGTCACCAACAATGTAAATTTGAATATATATATATAAATATGTATATATAGTGGAATATATATATGAGGGGACTGTGATACAGAGAGAGCAGTAGATAACAGAGGGACCAGAAATGATGGGGGACGCATCAGAACTGGATGGCACAGTGTGGTCAGCGGAGCCAGGTTCCTCTAGGCTGTGAGCCAAGGGACCCCTGGGCTGCATGGACATGAGCTGGTGGTTTGTGTGAGAGACTGGGAGGGGGGAGATTTTGTGCTTGAGCCCCTAGAGAGATGGAAAGGTGAACCAGAGAGGAAAGCAGCAAGAAGAGAGGAGAGCAGCAGATCTCTCTTCTGCAGCCCAACCCCAAGAACAAGAAGCAGGGCTGCAAGCAGATCCCAGAAGAGCTGCTTCTGGGAGGGCCTTTGCAAGGATCTGGGGAACTGGGTGAAACATAATTAGGCAGGAGACCCCACCTTCCTCTTGCACTTGGTCACCAGCCACTGCGCAGAGGAGACTCCAGCTTGCATGGGGGCTGATGCTTACACATTAGGGGCCCTCACTCACCAAAAGAATAAAAAATTATAATATAATAGAACACAAAAGCGAATAGCTATTTTGAATGAGATGGGAAATTATAATAAAATATAACTGTTAAATAACCGACAAACAACACACAATCCAGAATAAAAATATTTTATTAACTACTGGACGTGCTTGTGTAATGATTTTCTTTTTCCAGGTTTTTTTGGCTGAACATGCTCATTGGCTTTTCAACCTGCCAGCAACTTTATAATATCATTTTCTATAGAAAGAAAAAGAGATAAGTTAGTCTTTGTTGTAGGCCGGTTGAACAAAACTAGTTTCTGTTTTGGTTTTAATAGTGACAGCTTAGGAAAGTTTCAGCTTCTCAAATCTTTATTGGTAATGTCATATACATTTTCAGAAATGTTATCAAATCTGGATATTTCCATAAAATTTATATTAAATATGAGTTGTAAGAGATATTTTGGGGGTATTTCAGAGTATCTAATCTAGTAAATTATGATAAATATTATTTGAATGGATGCATTAACACGCTTGTCACCAACAATGTAAATTTGAATATATATATAAATATGTATATATAGTGGAATATATATATGAGGGGACTGTGACACAGGGACACGAGAGAAGTTGGAAACAGACAACTGTCTTAACTAATTACCGTCAAAATATCTTAGTTTAGCAAATCTTCAAGTACATATGACCATGTGAATACAAAGCGAGGACACCTTCAGCAGCTTCGAAGGGTCTCCATGTAAGCAAAACTGTTCCATTAGCCTCAACAGTGACGCCGTCTCTGGTCACGCAGCTTTACTGCCATGGGAGAAGGATGGCCAAGCGATAAGAGGATGAGCTAGAGGAGCCGCAGAGCCTTCCAGAAAACACTCACGTAGAAGAACATGGGGCTCAGTCACTGGGAATCCTGAGAGGGACCTGTGGGTGGGCTGCAGTCCCAGTTATGCAGATGGAGGTAACAAGACAGCGGCAGGTAAGTTATCACCATGAACGTGAAACTTGCAGAAATTCAAGATGCAATCACAGCAATCCCAGTGATGAGGCCTTAGAGTTGGAACCATCACTGTCGCCAAGAAACGTTAGAAAGGAATGGATTCAGGAGACGGTGCAAACAAGAATATTGACAAGAGCTTGTGGCTGAGTGGGGAGCAAGAGGAGGGCTTTTTCGTTGAATGTGGAGAGGGTCCTGGGTGAAAGCATCCTGGCTGCCGTGCCCAGTCCCTGGTGAGGGGCAGCCCCGGGAAGGACAGCCTCCCACAGACTCACTGACAGATTCAGGGTGCAGCCCTGGGCCCCCGTGTTCTTGGAAATCTGCCAGCCACATCCTCAAGGCCATCGTGCTCGGGTGATGCTGAAACGCTCCTTCCACCCAGCAGCGAGGGACAGGCAGCAACCTGGCGCCAGGCGCACTGAGTTCTTGGCTCCTTCGCTCCCTGCGGGGACCTTCAGGAAGTTAATTAGCATCTCTGAACCTCAGTTTCCGCAGCTATAAAATAGGGATGAAACAGTATCAGTCTCCAAGGGCCGTAGCGAGGATCAGCTGAGGTAGTAAACATGGAGTCAGTCAGTAAAGGTTGCAAACATCTCTGAAGCTCTTGTTCGCCACAGAAATAACATCTCTTAGGTGTTTCCTGCAGGCCTGGCAGTGTTCTAGGCAGGACAGGTCTGCGAGCTTAATCAGTGCAGAGCTCAGGCTTCTGCTTGTGTGTGTGTGTGTGTGTGTGTGTGTGTGTGTGTGTGTGTGGAGGGCAGGCCCCTTCCTCTGCCTTTGGATGTGGGTGAGACACCCATCTTACTCTGAAGCTCTTGTTCGCCACAGAAATAACATCTCTTAGGTGTTTCCTGCAGGCCTGGCAGTGTTCTAGGCAGGACAGGTCTGCGAGCTTAATCAGTGCAGAGCTCAGGCTTCTGCTGGTGTGTGTGTGTGTGTGTGTGTGTGTGTGTGGAGGGCAGGCCCCTTCCTCTGCCTTTGGATGTGGGTGAGACAGCCATCTTACAACCAACGGTGGCCATCTTGTTTTTCTGATATAAACATCTGAGAGTTGTGATTTGCATGGTTTACAAAACAGAGGTTAATTATTTAGTAAATGTGGATGTCCCTGAACTTTACACCTTTTATGGAAGGGTTACCTATACTTTTCTTGGATAGCTGTGAAGATGTCTTCATTTCAGTCATTTCAAATAATACTTATGACTTCTATCTATTGCTATTATAAATACAACAGGATTTTAATAACTGCCAGTTTTTTTCCTTAAAAACATTTGACACAACTGTTTACAATTTAGAATGATCCTGTCTTCCTTTAATATGATATTTTATTACATTTAATACTTTAATGATTCCCTGAACACTTACCTAATGGTGACCTATAGGAATGTTTTAAATCAATGAACATTCATACGTTGTTATTACATATTTATGTTTGGGGGCCACTTGTTTAGATTTTTCCATTACTTCTCACTGGGCATTCACTTGCTCCATTACCTGCAGTGGACCCCGTTCTCAAAGAGAGCAAGCACTTCCCTGTTAGGAGCCAGAGCCCGTTCCCCCGGGCTCATGGTAGCTGCTGCGTAAAATGTTGCTGGATGTTGGTGGTGGTCATCTCACCTTGTGGAAGATTTACGCCCTGCTTTGCATCGAAATTCCACCGCGAGCTTCGCCTGTGTTGCTCCGCAGTCTTCATAACTGTCGGTTTGAACAACCACGTGATAGACCATGACTATTAAATGCTGACATTTAATCAACCTTTGCGGTATTGTTAAGCATCCAGAGCTTCTAATTTGGGGCATCATAAACGACGCTGTGAGGAGCGTCTCCACGTCTGTAGCTTTTCCCACGCCATCAAATCTACATTACCTGTGAGCACAGAGACAAGGAAAGCAGGCCAAGGGCGTGTGCGTCCCCTCTGACCGAGTGACGTCCCCTCGCCAGGGCTGCCCTCCTCTGACATGTGGTGGAGGAGGAGGCGTCTCACACCCTGTTGAGGCAGCCCCATCACCACCTGTCCCTCTGCTGCCCCAAATCAGGGCCATGCAGCCCCCGCCAGCCTTCTTGCCCAGGTTGCTTTGCTCTGCTGCACGCTCCCCTCCCTTGTCCCCTGAATCACCCCAGTGCAAGGCTGGTAGTGACCCACCACGGGCAGCAAACTACGTCACATTCAATGTCAGCCTCCCTGATGCAGAAACATCACCCTAGTCCTTTACGATGGGCGAAGCTTCCTGCTGCTTCTTCCTGCCGGTCCTGGTCTCTACTGAGTACCTCTGGCCCTCCCTCTCTCCTCCTGAGCCCTCCTTCTACCCCTGGCCACACTCCCTCCCCCTCAATTCTTGTTAGCAGTTTAGACACACACACACACACACACACACACACACACACACACACACACACACACACTGCTTTACAGGCATTTTCCAAAACACAGTAGGATGTGGTGGGTGGGAAATCCAGGGGCTTTAGCAGCCGTCAGTTTTGAAATCAGAGTTTTCTTTATTGGGAGCAAATCTAGAAGCATGCCTTTGCCTCTCTTGACCAGCACGAATCCCAGGCCTTGCACCTCTCTTTGGTGTCCAAGGTCAATGTAGATGTCAAGCCACAGAGTGAGTCCTGGGAAGGAAGGAGATGCTGCCGGATCTGTGCCAGCCTTTGGCCTTGGCGCCCTGACTAGTGGGGTGCTCAGTAGGCCGGGAGACGTACCTCCCAGACAGAAGTTCCTACCTGCTCCTCTCACACACAGGGATATGCAAGCACGCTGTCAGGGGATCACTAACTGGGGGGGGCATCTGCAGCCTTTCCCCTCCCTGCAGTGGACGTGTTTATAACAGAAGTTACAGCAGCATAAGAAAACCCGGATGGTGGGGGGATATTTGCAAGGCAAGAGCGCCTCTTCCCTTCTGTTCACTAGTTTGGGAGACGGAGGGCCAATATTTGTCAAATATTCTCAAGGGGCCTGCACTCTGTCCTGGTTACCTGAGGTGAGGACAGCGCCCGGTGCACGATCATTTCACAGACAGGGATCTGGCACTCAGAGAGGTGACAATCAAAGAGGCATAAACAGAGGGGCCAGAGCTCAACCCCCAACCACTCCACCGTCCTGCCACCGTCCTTGCCAGTGGCGCTTTCAAAGTCTCCCGGCGTCAGCAGGTGGGTTACTGCATACCCAGTATTGTGGCAGTTATACTGATTATTAGGCAAATCTTGATGAAGAGAGATTTCTCTTTCAATTGCAATAAGGATCAAGAATGCATAGTGTGGGCTTCCCTGGTGGCGCAGTGGTTAAGAATCCGCCTGCTAACGCAGGGGACGTGGGTTCGATCCCTGGCCCGGGAAGATCCCACGTGCTGTGGAGCAGCTAAGCCCATGCGCCACAACTACTGAGCCTGCGCTCTAGAGCCCGTGAGCCACAACTACTGAGCCCACGTGCCACAACTACTGAAGCCCACACACCTAGAGCCCGTGTTCCACAAGAGAAGCCACCGCCATGAGAAGTCTGCGCACCGCAACAAAGAGTAGCCCCCGCTTGCTGCAGCTAGAGAAAGCCCATGCGCAGCAAAAAAGACCCAACGCAGCCAACAATAAAATAAATAAAATAAAATAAATAAATTTACTTTTTTTAAAAAAGAATGCATAGTGTATAATTCCCCATATACTCAGCAGAGGAACTTATATTTAAGTCAATTCCAAGCCAAATAATTAAATGTAAACTCTTAAGATACATCCCCCTAAGATGCTATTCTTTGTGCTATGCTTCGATTAACACACATAGATACACACTCACAGACACACACTCTCACTCTGAATATTGATGATAGAAAGAAAGAATTAAGAATTCTGCAAATAGGGCTTCCTGGTGGCACAGTGGTTGAGGGTCCGCCTGCCGATGCAGGGGACACGGGTTCGTGCCCCGGTCCGGGAAGATCCCACATGCCGCGGAGCGGCTGGGCCCGTGAGCCACGGCCGCTGAACCTGCACGTCCGGAGCCTGTGCTCCGCAACGGGAGAGGCCACAGCAGTGAGAGGCCCGCGTACTGCAAAAAAAAAAAAAAAAAAAAAATTCTGCAAATAAACAACGTGTTTCCGGAGAGCTAAAAAAAACAAAAAAATTATTAAAATAACGTGTTCTATAATTTGGCTTCACGCTTGTTTTTGAGAATCCATTAAGATTAAAAACGCAAGTGGATTCTGACTCTATAGGCTACTTGGTGAAGTATGTTTTCTTTCGCTTTGGAGTGAAGTTCATCAAGATCACCTTCAGAAGATGACTTCTCAGAGACTCTAAGGAAAGAGCATCACACAGCCTTTATGACGTGTATTTTAGGTTCACCAATCCTAACCTGGATGGTTGTTTTAAAACAAACACAGCACGGTTGGCCGTCAGATTTCCCATCATGCTCAGCAGCCTCTGGAAAGAAAAGCCCAGGAGAGTGTTAGTGGAGGACGTGAGGACGCAGGACCGCAGGTAACGGGGCAGATGTGGGGAAGAACGGCAAAGCCTGCTTCTGGTAAACTGATTAGCTCACGACACTGGACCGTTGATCATTAGCTGAAAGTTCCCCTGAAGCACATGCCAGCCCTTCACACCGGAATCCATTAGGCAGCCCCGTGTCTATTTCTATAGCAAAGCCAAAATGCTGTCACCGTTTGTTTGGCAAAATCCAGGCCCACACAGTACTAGAGGCTTCGAGAAAAGTTCGGTAGTTTCTTCTTCAGGAGGGGCTGTAGGAGCGGATAATGCAGCGGTGAATGTGACACTGTCCCCCGGGCCGATGTCGGGTCCCCCCCAAGTCCTGGCCAGCTCCTCAGGGGAGTAGGAGCCCCCTGGAAAAACGGGACCAAACGGCAAACACCCCCCTCTCTGCCACCAGGCTCTACAGGTAGAGTCTTCTGGAAGCCTTGAGCAGCCATGAGAGACTTATCCCCCATTTCAATAATCTGCAAGCATGCTTTGCAGGAAAACATGTCCTGTGTGGAACGCTAGCTGTGTTTACGGAGCATGGTTGGGACATGAGATTTTCCTAATTCTCTAGTCCTCAGAACAGGCTGGGCAAGAAGAGAGGCAAACGCATAGGATTACGCAGTCAAATACAATCATGGGAACTGAAACACGACCCACTCCCGGACACTCGCAAAGCAAATGCTCATATGCAGAGGTCTGAGAAGGTTTGCAGTAAAGAGACCCAGCTAACCATTTCCAAACTTAGGTGACAGAGAAGCCCACACTCGTGTCCTAAGGCTCTCGGGGTCAAGGCCACCCAAGATGGAAGACCTGGGGGGCACGTCCAGGGCCCTTTCCCTTGCCTCCTGAGTGGCTTTGACATTGGAGGCTTTTCTGGCCATTCAAGGAGTTAATGAACTTGAAGCAAACACTTAGAAGCCCTACACAGGGAACTATATTCAATGTCTTGTAATAAACTATAAAGGAAAAGAATCCAAAAGAAGAATATACATATATAGTATATATATATAAATATATTAAAATGTATATAAATATATATAAAATATATATGTATAAATACATATATGTAAAAAACGGAATCACTGTGCCGTACACCTGAAACTAACACAACATTGTAAATTACTTACAGTTCAATTTTTTTAAAAAACCTATGCAATTCTATGTAAAGACTCCCTTGACAAAGTGAAGACTCCTTTGGTAACGTACGTTTTCACCTCCTAAATTACATGTTTGCTTTAAAACAAACTGGCACAGCTGCTGCCTGGCGGCCACAAGGAGTAGTCTTTTGCTCACTCCTCAGAATGCCAGAGTTTTGTCCCGGAAACGGGCCCTTTTCACCAACAGGGAATATTGGCCTTTAGACCTTCACCCCTTTGGGGAAGTTGGCTTTTCTGGAGCCTCTGGACTGGCCTGGGTTCTGCAGAGGAAAGAAGGGCGGCTCCTTCACACAGTTCAAGCTGTGCCCTGAGGCCCAGGCCCTGGGGCGGGAGATGCTCTCCTCTTCTCCTGGGTCTCCTGCAGTTCCAGTTCATGCGTTGCTGGTTCTTTGTGTGGCCCCATGTCCTTAAGCCTCACTTTGAAAACTGCAGCTGTCATGTGAAAAGCAGAGGGCAGAGGTCTGTGGAGATGGGCAGCAACTGGGAACCCTTCTCAGAGCCACAGCACCGCGGGCCCGGCCTGTTCTCACTCTTCCTGGTCCCCAGGAGGTCCTGGCCAGGCTGTGCTGCCTGCAGCCATGACTCACACTCCAGGAATTCTTCACTTTACTTGAAAGTCCAGCCAAGGAGAGGAAACTCCCTTGCATCTGGCATCCTTCTGGGGCACACCGGGACGGAGACTCCCTCCCATAGTGGGAGGGGAAGGAATGTTATTATTCCTTCTTCACAAAGCTACAGATGTGTCTGTTTCCTGAGGTTGTTGTGTATTCTGTTGGAGACTGCAAATACTGAGTGAGAATAAAGTTTCATTTATTCCTTTTCTCCGAGTCTGCAGACTGGGAGAAAAGGACTTGTGAATAAGAACGGACCTCAGGGTTAAGCTCCAAAGACTTGTATTCCTTGTTGATTTCTTTGTTTTTATTTATTTATTTTTTACTGAAGCAGAGTGGATTTACATTCTTGTTGATTTCTTGAACAAAATTTCAAATGGTTGATAGTAGGACATGAACAGAACATTCCGAAAGCATTTGTGATGGTCACATATACCTACGAATTCTCTTTTATACCCAGCAAATTAAAAATAGCACAGATAATTCTAAAAAGCTGGCCCTGCTATCCCATCACTCACCCTCAAACTAGAGCTCTGAGGTCCATTCAAGGGAGGGTTCTTAACAGACGTATGACAAGAGGGCTCAGCATGCAGTAACACGGATTAAAGAAATCCTCACGTGAGCCCCCAAATCTAGATCTGGAACCCAAGCCAGGAGGAGCTGCTGCAGAAACTCTGTGCAGCATGAAGTGGGCTCATTGCTGGCTGTTTTCTTGCTTATCAATACCCAGTACCAAGCCCAGAACCAACTTGGCTTTGCACAGGCTTGTACCCAGAACTGTATCAGAACTTATAATCAAATAAGCAAGAATTGTGTAAGCTCGTTGTTACATCGTTGGTAGCTTGAAATAGACTATGGTGGGAGTCACAAAAATTGGCAAATGCTACAAATCATGCCTTTTTTCTTTTTTCTTTTTTCTTTTTTTTTGAGATGATTCACCAGCACACCGTGGCCTCAGCTAGAGAAGAAGAAGGAAGCAGATCTGGCCAAAGGGCAGACCTTTTAAGACAAGTCACTGCATTTTAAAGGGTGTGAGCAGCCCAGACTTGATTTGATGGGCTCTCCATGCCTGGAGACGTGACTTCATGGGTGGAAGGCAGAAATGACCATTGTACAGGCCACCAGCAAGCCCCAGGGGTAGGACCAGGAACCTGAGGCTTTCCTCTCCATGGAGTAAGAGTCATGAAATGATATGATCTGTTCCTTGCAGCGCTGTGGGAAATTAGGAGGAGCTGGGGCCATGCCTGGGTGGAGCAGGGCAGGGAAGACACCTGCCCAGCCTGGAGGAAGCCACCCTTGTTCAGACCACCTGTTGATGTGATGAGAAACAGCCAGAGCAGAGCGGTGAATCAGGTACGTTTGGAGTCAGGATCTTCCTAGAAATGCACGAAGAAGGAAATGTGGTAAAAGACAGGATTTTCTAAAGCCACGCTAGCTAAGGACCTAGACTATTACCCATTTGAGCCTTGAAAGGTCATAAGGCTATCGGTGACCAGAGAGCTCAGGGACGTTCAGGTTACTAACCACACGTATGATCACGTTAATTGTGTTGATGGAGGGTTCCCTCCACCCCAGGCACTATTTTGAGAGCTTTACTTGGAACATCTCAACGAATCTTCACAGAATCAGCACAGAATAGCACTTGCTTACCCCATTTCACAGATGAGGAAACTGAGGCATAGGTTTGTTTCAGCTACAAGGTACAAGAGTCAAGACTAGAACTCAGGCGGTTTGACCCAAAGCCGGCACTCTTAGGATGCTGCTTAGGGTTTGCTGGGCTCTCCTTCCCTGAAGCTTCCATCAGCTGGTCCGGACCCAGCCCTCTAGGGTCCACCAACCTCTGCAACCCTTGAGATATTTGAAGACAACTGTCCAACTCCTTGAGTCCTCTTCTGTCCTCCAGGATAAACATCCTTGGCTCACTCGGTCGCTTCCTCTGGGACATGGCTCGGATCTGCCCCCCAGCCTGGTGAACACAGCGTGGTGAGCTCACAGCACACTCTGTAGGTGCAGGATCAGAGGTAGATTGCAGACGCCATGCCCTCTGTTCTAAAATCCTCGACCTCTATTAAGATAACCAGCTAGTGAAAAAAACAAGCTGCAGAACAATCTGTCAGTAGGTTCCCTTTCTGTACAATGGCTATTTATACATATAGAGTAATATACATGTGTACATACACAGTTAGTAATAGGCCCAGATAAATGCCTCTGAAAGGAGAAATATCTGTGTCCCTGATGTTACATGTAGGTGGTGAGGCTGGGGATGGGGACACGGATTGGGGAATTTCACACTTTACACACTTCTATATTCATTGACGTTTTCACAATAACTATGTACTGTTTTATTATTTTAAAAATGAAGATACAAAAATATTGACTTCTGGAAGTCTTTCAATGACTCTTTTTTTTTAAAAAATGCTCTTTAAATATTATATTTTAGAAATGCTAAAGTAGCATCTGCAAGAAACCAGGCAGAACCTCATTCACCTAATCACGTCGTTCTGTATAAAATGATTTAATTAGAATTCAACTCATTCTGCTCCCCAAAAGGTCAAGATGAAAGTCTGAAATCTGTGGTCCCCAGATCCCGCTGTGGTCTTCTGGCAGCAAAGTGGTTTCCCAAAGATGTGACAGACGCCGCCATCCCCGGGCAAGTCCAGGTCTCAAGACCATGCGTCTGTCAGCTTCGTGTGTCCTTGGCCATTTTCCAGCCTGCGTCGCTGAGGGGATAACAGACCGACCTACAATGTCTACAAGTCACCTTTCAAAGGTGGCGCCACTGTCTCGTCCCCCTCATCTGCTTCTGAGTTTGCTCTAGGACTCCTAAGCCCACAGAGCAGAGCCCAGCGTGGAAAAGAGGACAGAACCCCCAATAGGCTTTTTGCAGGCGCACCCACGAAGCTTTACAGTGGACGAAGCAAGTGTTGAACATTCTGGAGTTGACAGGGCAGGATGCTGAATATGCTTCCTAAGTCTTTACACAAGCCGTGGCGCTGCTTGGGCGGGTGGCATTACCTTTTGATGGCTCTGGAAACCAAGGTTCACGGAGGGGAAGTGAGTGGCCCCGGTTCATACCATTGGGACCAACCTATGTTCTTCCAGCCCCAACTGCATACTTGAGCGAGAATGTGAATGGTCTGGAGCCGAACTCAAATACCACTGGGGGCGCTAAACTGTGTCTGCCTCTGTGCTAAGCAATTTAGAATGATTGTCAACATTTAAAATTCTTATGTTCTTTGACAATTTCCCTTCCAGGAACTTATGGAACACATATACCCGTGTGTTGAAATGATACATGTCCAGGCACATTCACTGTGGCATTATTTGTGTTAAGAAAAATTGGGGGAAAAAACAACTAAATATCCTTGAAGAAAGAATATTCAAATAAATTAAGGCACGTAAGATGAAATCTGTGCAACCTTTTAAAGAAGAGGGAAGCAGACTGATGTGAAATGAGTGCTAAGAGACAGGCCCTAAGTGTCAAGAGTAGGAAAGGTGTCCGGAAAGTATGCGGAGTTGCGGGTACACAAAGAGGGATGAAGAGATTCATGCTTAGGATGCGTTTCTTTATACTCGAACCATCTCTAGAAAATGAGGCAAGAAACGGGATACAGTGATTGCCAGTGGGGACAGGACACAGGGCGATTGGGGCCAGTGGAAGGGGCCTGAAATTTACTCTCTACCCCTTCTATATCTTCTGAATTTTGTACATATTGCCTATTTAAATTTTAAAAAATAATTACAGAAGGAAGGAATGTCTTTGTTTATGAACTTTGGCCAACTCTCCAGGCCCGTCCTATGGTTTCACTGCATGAGAGCGGCTTTGCCACCAGGGCCGTGACAAGAGGAAAGAGAGGTCTGAGAAGAGGTGCCTGGAATCCTACTCCTGGAAAAAGGATGAACGGGATTCAAGCGTAAGAGTTATGGTGGCTCATGGAATCTCAAATTGGAACAGGCCTCAGTGTCCTGTAACCCAAATCCCTTCCACAGTGTACCCCAACATGGCCCTTTGGCTGGGACACCTCCTTCTAAGAAGCCATGATGTCTGGTTTATGTTTGCCACGAGCATCAGTGAGAAAGGCACAAGAAAACACCTCACACTGGGCCTGGCCCATAGTACATGTTCATTAAATGGTTGTCTTATTGAACGTGAATCATACACAACGTTCCATACCGGAGGGCAGGGAGGCGCCCCCTCCAGGATCCTGCACATTTCACCCGTCTTAGGTGCTTTCCACTGTGCTGTCTTGCAGTGGCTGTACATTATCCCACTGATAGGGAAGTATCATTTTCTTAACTTCACATTTAATTTGCCTTGAAATTTTCAGAGGCATAAATGTAAATACAGATGATCATCTTTTGCATATAGCGTGTTATTTTTCATGCCTCCTTGTTTCAGGAGCACAGATATTCAACCAAAGGAGTGACCTTTGGGGGGATGGGGAGACAGCTGTTCATGAACAATAAGACATGACCATGAGATTGACATTTCCTTCTAAAAACAAGCCTGCCAAAGCAATGGGTATGGGGAGGAAGGGGAGCAAATAAGAATATAAGCACATAGGAACCTCAGGTGAAAAAGCACTAAAGATTTGTCTGGATGGAAGAACCAGACTCTACTTATGTCATCGATCCCAAATCCACCTCTGGGACAATCAGAGTCCTGAAACATTTGGAGACCTTTGCATAATATTTTGGCTAAAAGCAAAAATAGCAAAAAGCCTGGTATTTCAAAAGATTAAAGAGGTAGAACATCAAAATGCAGAAAGTTTTCATTACCTCTGTCCCCAGAGGAATATTTTACCTGTTGGAAGAAAGAGAGAGAACAGCGTTTTACAGGCAGAAGAGACGGCAGCCGCCCCCCTCCGCAGGTGGCGCCTGCGGGGATGGGAAGAACGGGAGCTTTGCTGGGAGGAGGGGGTGTGACGACGGCTGGTGACATTGGGCAAGGTGACGTCACCGCCCCGAGCCCCCGGGTTCCTAATGCATGAGTTTACAGTGAGAATTAGGAGCTGCCTGCTCTAATACGTCAGTTCCTATCGTTAGCTTCCCTCTTTAATTAAACCTAGTGTTGCTGATGAACCCCAGGCCAGACGGAGGCTCGCCGTGGGCCCTCGGTGCACGGACTCAGGTGCTGACTCCTGAGGGGGTTTCTTGGGTCCGTCGCCGAGATCAGGGTTTGGAGGATGCCGGCACCACCTGCCCTCCGTGAGGCCAAACTCAGAAGCAACGGCCAAAGAGGAAACCTGACTGTGCCAAGAGCTGCCCAATACGCCTAAGAGCCCCTCAGGACTCACTCTGGGTTGCTCTGTTCTAAGGGCTTTGCGTGACCCTCTCACGTGATGCACCCCATGATGTGGCCCCACTTCGCAGATGAGGAAGCATCAGATACTCCCACTCAGGCCACTCAGGTAAGAGTTAAAATGAAATGCCTGCAGTAGGCTTATATCTAGACCCGGGGAGCAGCCAGGTGTCCTGCAGGGAAGGGAGAATGAGAGAAGGAAGGCCGTGGAGGGCTAGGAGGCCTGGACCCTGACACCTGGCCAGTCCAGCCAGGGTGGCAGGAAGGAGAGAGAAGGACTCAAGAGGAGGACCTTTAGCACAGTGACTGACCAGGGTCCCGTCTGGTCAGGGAAGTGACTTCTCCCTTCTGCTGGTGAGAGCAGACGAAAGCCCAAATATCAACCGGCATCTGTGGATATCCTAGCCCGTCCGGGCTGCTATAACAGAATACCACAGCCTAGGTGGCCCATACACAACAGAAATGTATTCCTCACAGTTCTGGAGGCTAGAGGTCTAAGGTCAAGATGGCTGCATGACCAAGTTCTGGTGAAGGGCTGCTCTGGTTCATAGCCAGCGTCTTCTCCCTCTGTCCTCACATGGTGGAGGGAGTGAGGGAGTTCTGTGGGTCTCTTTTATAAAGGGCACTAATCCCATTCATGGGGGCTCCACCCTCACGACCAATCACCTCCCAAAGTCTCCACCTCTTAATACCATCCCCTTGGGGGTAGGATTTTCTGATGGACGCCCAGGTTTGGATCAGAGACCAAGTCCCAGGTTTCCTCCTTACTCAGGGAGGCATGCTACATGATTGTTCTGACACTCAATTTCTCCATCTGCAAATTGGGGATAACAAATCCTATGGCAAAATAGGATTATAAAATTCAAAGTGCTTCACAGAGTCGCCAGCCCTAAGTTGGGTGCCCGCTGGCCACAGCCCAGGTGGGCCGCTATTCTCCTAGGAGGCTCCAGCCCTACCCAGGATTTGGAATTGACCTTCGTTGTATCCTTGGAGGATTCTTCTGCCCACTCAGGTCATGGCGACCTCTCTTCAGCTCACCCAAGATCTGGGAATCCCAATTCATTCTCCTTGCCCCACTCAGCTTCTGGACAGTGGGCTCTGCCCTGTGCCTTTCATCCCTTCGCTAAGAATGTTTTGGAAAGAAAGTGTTTTGCAGTACGACCTG
Source organism: Physeter macrocephalus (assembly GCF_002837175.3). Classification (NCBI taxonomy): domain Eukaryota; kingdom Metazoa; phylum Chordata; class Mammalia; order Artiodactyla; family Physeteridae; genus Physeter; species Physeter macrocephalus. The sequence goes on along the minus strand of NC_041215.1, from coordinate 133,333,993 downwards.
ACCCACTCTCCCAGGCCAGGCTGTGGAGGTATGAGTATAGAACAAACTCCAAAGACAGATATTTTCATAAGCACCAGAAATTATTTTTCAGACTGATTTTTTTTATTGAAGTATAGTTGATTTATAATATCATGTTAGTTTCAGGTATACAGCACAGTGATTCAGTTTCATATATATATGCTTTTTCAGACTCTTTTCCCTTATAGGTTATTACAAAATATTGAGTATAGTTCCCTGTTCTATAACAGTAGGTCCTTGTTGGTTATCTATTTTATATATAGGAATGTATATCTGCTAAGCCCAACCTCCTAATTTATCCTCCCCCCCCCACCTTTCCCCTTTGGTAACCATAAGTTTGTTTTTTAAGTCTGTGAATCTCTTTCTGTTTTATAAATAAGTTCATTTGTATCTTTTTTTTCATTTTTCATATCTTCGTCTTTCTCTTTCTGACTTACTTTGCTTAGTATGATAATCTTTAGGTCCACCCACGTTGCTGCAAATGGCATTATTTCATTCTTTTTTTATGGCTGAGTAATATTCCATCATATATATATCATATCTTTTTTATCCATTCATCTGTCAATGGACACTTAGGTTGCTTTCATGTCTTGGCTATTGTAAATAGTGCTGCAATGAATAGTGGGGTGCATGGATCTTTTCAAGTTAGAGTTTTCTCTGGATACATGTCCAAGAGTGGCATTGCAGGATCATATAGTAGCTCTATTTTTACTTTCTTAAGGAACTCCAGACTGTTCTCCACAGTGGCTGCACCTGTTTACATTCCCACCAACAGTGCAGGAGGGTTCCCTTTTCTCCACACCCTCTCCAGCATTTATTATTTGTAGACTTTTTGATGATGGCCATTCTGACCAGAGTGAAGCACCAGAAATTTTAATTTGTGTTTTTTGGAAACCTCAGAACTACTCACTGTTTGGGTTTTTCAATTTCATCTTACCTTTTTAATCAAATATTGCTCCTCTTCATCCTGGTGGGAAGCTTTTAAACACGACCTGATGCTTCTCTTTGCCATCAAGACCCAGACATCAAAACTGACACTGCTGGCATTTCAACCATGCCCTCATTTTAAAATGCGTAATGTCCCCTTTGGACCCAGTGGTCAACATTATTTAGCTCCCTGACATGCTGATGGAAAAATATCTGTAACCCAGAAACTTATCCTGCTAGATAGTAATATTCAATAACCATGGGTTCCTTCTCTGTCTTCCCCAGCAAGCATTTCATAGCAAAACTTCTTTTCTTGGTTGCTGTCTTGCAGCAGAGATGAACCCCTGAGTTCTAAATTTTACTGCAAGAAATCAAAGAGATGATAGTATTTCCTTTTCATTTTGTCTCTGTGCACTCCGGTTTATTCCCCTTATAGCTCAGTTTCTAGATAAAACAGAATTTTTTAAAAATTTAAATTGATGTCCATAGTATTCACCTCAGTGTTCTATTCCCACTGCAAAAACTCTAGTGCATTGCTTTCATTTTCATACCTTTCCCAGAAATATTAACCTGTTCATTTACCAGAAGGATCAGAGTTTAATTTGATATAACATACAAAGACCCCAGGTCTTTGTATATTTCTTGTCTCTGCTGGTGACCGAAAAACTAAAAATAGTTGTGTTAGGAACAAAACTCGAGTCACGCAGCCTGGTCCTGTGACACGGAGGTAAGGACCCCAAACCCGCGTCTCAGCCCTGTTCTTGTAAGAAACAGAAAGAGAAAAGAAAGCAAATCCAGGCTCCTTTGACTGAGCACATCTTGGGTGTTAATTTAGAAACTCTGCTTGCCAGTTGCACCAGATGCCAGAAAAGCATAAATCTAAGGGGCGTCTGGTTGGCAGTGTGCCTCCCGGAGAACTCGGATGATGAAGCACCTGATTGAAGCTCTCTTTGGGATAAATATGCCGAGGCTCTAATTCTGTAAAGGAATCATAGATCAACCCCTATCTGGAAAAAGAAACCAGTGGAGTTTTAAACATTCATCAGTTGTTGCATCTGCTGAATCTGAATCCTGGAGGTTGCAGTATTAAAGTAGGATGTTGTCCTGGGAAGAGTTATACTGAGAGCCAGGAAGACGTTCTAGATTGCTAAAAACATGTATTTTATTTTTAATAATGAGAAAACAAGTTGCTTTGAGGTCTAATTAGTGTCTGATTGATTTTGTTTTTAATAATCCTGGAAATTCAAGACTTCCCAGATATATGAGCTTTATTAGTTAGCTGTCATTACATAACAAACCACCCTGAAACTTAATGATTTAAGACAATACCATGTATTGTTTCTCACGAGTCTGTAGGTTGGTTGGCCCGGCTGTGCCGATGTCAGCTCTCCCCACTCAAGCATCTGTGGTGAGCTATGGGCTGTTTGGTGTCCAATGGTCTTGGCTGGGACCCTTCAGCTCTCCTCCACGTGGTGTCTCATCCTCCAGCAGATGAGCCTGGGCTTGTCTCCTGGTATCCGGAGGTTTCTAGAGAGGAAGTGCCCTCTACCTCCTAAGGCGTAGCTCAGAACAAGCTCATCCACATTCTAGTGTCCAGAGCAAGTGACAAGGCCAGTCCCAGGTCCCAGGGACAGGAAAATAGACTCCACTTCTCCTGACGGTCGGAGCTCCGAGGCCACAGTGCAAAGGGAGTGGTGCAGAACTACGCTCATCTTAGTCGGTCTTGAGAGACTCGGCACCTGCTGTCTGAATGCTGTCACTTTAATGGCTGCTCAACGTTCCTGCTGAAACAGGGCAACCGGGAGGTAGAGACAAGAACAGGAAGCAGACATTCTGGGAAGAACACTCACCGGCGCGGCTATAAGAGAAGAGTAATGCATCCTTTCAAGTTAATAAGAAAGGAAACCCAAGAAAGAGGAGGAAAAGACAACCCAAGTTTCAGAGAAGTGGGTCGGGATAGATAACCCAATAGGGGAGCTTTTGTAAAGAGTTTTGTAGATCGTGGGGCTTTCACTCCAATACACAAGACGTAGGAAGTATCTGGACTTTTTATTTCTATAAAGCAAGTGTCACAGGCTCTGTCCCCACAAGCACAGGGCTATTGGTGAATCCAGTGGCTGCCTTTTCTGAGGCTCCGTCCCCACCCGGTAGAACTTTTGTGATGACCCGGAAGCTTATGTCAGTCCACACTGGTCACCTTCGATTGGCTCAGTGTCCAAGCTTGGACACAGGATCTTCATCCAGGCTGGGATGTTCTGAGCTCAGGGTCAAGCCATCTGTAGGAGCAGCACCCAGCCATGTACCTGCCACCTCCCCGATGCTGTGGGAAGCAAGGCAAGGCCCCCAGAGTCCTGGGGCCCCACGTCTCTGCCTCTTCCCATCATAAGTGAGGCTCTCTCCACATCCATTTCCATGTCCTGCATCTCCCAGAGCTTCACTCAGACTCCAGGACACTCTGCTCAGCTCTTTCTAAAGCAGAAGATTCTTACCTCTGACCTAGGTGCTGAGGTTGTCCAGGTTTTCCAGAACTTAAGGCAGAAAAAAGGGGCAGAGTTAGAGATGGCAAAGAAGAATGGTTCTCCTTCTTCTGGACCCTTCCACAGAGTCAAAACAAAACATGAATTAATATCTCAATAAACCAAGCTGCCACTTTCAGCTCCTCTATAACCCACCATCAGGGCTGCTCACAAGGGGCAAACTGGTCTGATTCCGCATAAGCCCCTCCCCTAGTCGAGTCTCCGATGGGGCCACAGGTGTTCTCTTTCCTGCCTCGTCAACACACATCCTTTCTTCCTTTCCTTCTTTTCTAGTTTAAAGAGAAAAAGAAAAACAGTTTCCTGTGGTCAAGCCTTTTAAGGGCTATTCCATGGGTGGAGCTACCTGACCCCCATTCAAGGCTCTCCTCACGGTAGTAACTTTGCCAAATCCACAGTTTGGTCCCAGATTTCCCAACCACCAACTGAGGCTCACCCCTCTTCCCTCAAAGCTCCTCCACCTCTTCAAAGTTAACGCATCTAATTCCAGAGCCCTTGACCCTAAACCTGCCTCCCCTCCAGAGTCAGGGAGGTGCTACTCTGATAACAGGATGAGAACTCGGGTCCCCCTTTCCTCTCCCGGTCTCCCCTGTCTCTCCTCTCTCCACAGGAGAGAGCCTCACAGAGTCCATGTGACTCCCCACTGCTCCCCACCCATCCCTCCATCTCAAACCTCCCCCCACAACCTACCTCCATCTCCTCACGCCCTGACCTCCCCTGCCATCTGCCTGCCTGGTTTCAGCTCCCCCCTCCTCCAGTCCATAGCATGTCTCTGCCCTGGGAGATGCTTTGAGATGTAAAGGAGCCCAAGTGAGGGAATTTGCAGGAGGAGTTCTCCACTGCAAGGACGCCTTCATCACAGAGCAAGCCGGGGAGAAAGACACCAGTAACCAGCCCACCTGGCTACGCAGCTGCCCTCCTACTGATGGGTTTCACAGGGAAGCAATGAAACGAGCATTTGCCAAAATCCAGTTGTGAGGTTACTTATCAAACTCTCATTCAGAAGGCATTATTCTGCACTCATGGGTCAAAACTCTTCAATGGTTCCCCATAAGTTCCAGGATCCAGGCCAGGGATCTCGGGCTGCCATGCAAAGACCATCACAGAATGGCTGCAATCTCTTCGTTCCTGCAACGGGAGGTTCCAATCTTGGAAATAACAAACCCCTCCCTCAATGGGGTAAATCTCCTGTGGGCTTTCAGAATTTTGAAAAATCATTTCATTAATTTTGCATGGTATTAGGCAAAGAAATAGTTTAAGGAATAAGCAATCACTCTTTATTTTAGATGAGTATATTATTGAAGACTTATTACCCACAACTGCAACATCCAAAAAGCTTTGAAAAACAGAAGGTCTTTTCTATATTTGGCACAAATTTATTTGTCCACAAATCTGACCTTAACTGACATGAGGCTATTCAGAGTCTATATTTCTCCTACCTGGTATGAATATTCAGAGGTTTCACCGTAGAAACATTAATGCACTTAATTAGAGGCTGTAGCCCCAGACCTCACTAGGGGGTTTTATATAACATATGACACATATAGTGTATTACTTCCTTAAAATCTCAAAGATTCTGAAATCAGAAGCACATCTGCCTTAAAACTTTTAGCGAAGAATTTGGACCACTCTACATTCGTTGCAATATAGCTCAATAGTATTTGAAATATACCTTTAAAGATCTAGAGGATCATCCTATGATGGTGTCAACCTCCACCATCCCTCCTTGTGGTAGTTTATATAAAAAAATATGTCCACAAATTCCTTGCCGTTCCTTTCTTCAACATGTGGGGTTTAATTCTCCTCCCTGTGAATGAGGATTGGAATAAGAGACTCCCTTCTAATGACTAGAATACAGTAGAAGTGACGGTATGTCACTTCTCAGTTTAGGTTACGAAAAGACTGGCTTCCGCCTTGGATACACACGATCTCTCATCCTCTTCCTCTTGGACCATTCGCTCTGGGGGAAGGCGGCTGCTAGGCTATGAGCTGCCCTGCTCAGGGCATCAAAGTTGAGGAACTATGGTTCGGGGGAGACCTCAGCTCAACAACTCGTGCAGATCTGAGGCTTAACAGCAACCCCAGGAATCAGCCTGGAACCAGGTCCTTCAGCTCCAGTTGAGCCGTAGATGAGGCCTCAGCCCAGGGCAACAGCTTGACTATAGCTTCGTGGGCCACCCAGTTAAGCTGCTCCCACATCCCTGATCTACAGAATCTGAGGTAATAGATGTTTGTTGTTTCAGGCTGTGAAGTTTGCGGTAATTTGTGATGCAGCAGTAGATGGCTAATACAGCTCTCAGTGTTCTCCACCATAGCGCCCTATTTCTTTCCTCATCACACTTTATCATGAGCTGATGTTTTATTTAGTTTTTAATTTGTTTGCCATTTATCTTCTTCTCCTCCTGTGAGGGAGGCGCCCCTGGGCATATTCAGAGTTGTACTCACATTACTTGATGCAGGGCCTGGCCCACAGATGCTAAATATACATTGAAGAATGGAAAGAGAGAAGAAGGAAAATTATTCTGAACACAGAACCAGGGAGGCAGTGAGGGTTCAGGCTCAGGGCTAATAAAGCACTTATAATAATTTGAAAGCTTCAAATCCCAGAGAGTAAATACCCCTCTCCCCTGAGCTGGTCCAGGTGGTCCCCAGGCCTTGTGGACTCTGCCCCCTCTGTCTCACTTGGGTGGGTCCCCTCCCCTCCACCCTGACTGCCCTCACTCACTCCCCGCTCCATCATTCCCCACCAGTGTCCTCATGGGTCTCCCTGTTGCCACCCACCCGCCCGTGCCGATTAATCCATTCTGAACACTGAATTGGGCAACGTGGCAGAGGGGAAGGTAAAGGGAGGTCGAGGCTCCATTCCTTTCTCCAGGATCTTAAATGAACCTATAGCCATCACCCTGCCCCCAAATTAAGAACCAGTGGTTCAGAATGAGATCTCGACTCCTATTACACCCCCTTCAATAAAATGACAAGGAGGAAGTCAAGCAAAAGCATTGTCAGTTCTAAAGAGAGTGAAGCTAGCTCCCCTCCTGGACAGAAGGGTAAGTCAGTCATCCTTCCAGAAAGTAGTTTAGCCATAGGTTCAAAAGACTTTGAACTATCATCCTCTGCCACCCAGTAAGATCTCCTAAGGACCAGCCTTAAGGTGCATCCTGGGACCGCAGCAGAGATTTGAATAAAGATCTTTATACAAAGATGGCAACGCAGTTTGCTTTTAGGAGATTGTAAACAACCTAGGTACCCTGCAACAGAAGAAGACTTAAATAAATTAGAATAGAGCCATTAAATGAATGTTATTCGCCCAGTGAAACTATCCTTCCATGTTTTCAATGACATAAGAAAATGCTCGCAATATAATATACTAAGATATTGTATGCATATAAAACCTAACATACACATATACAATGACTGAAAAAAACACATCCAACTGTTGTCGGTGTTTATCTCTGAATAAGCAAGTGATGGGGGATTTTTTTTCCATCTTTATGGTTCTATGTATGGCCCACATTTTCTACATTGAGCATGGATTCAGCTAAGAATCATATTTTTCTGAAGTGAAAAACAGGGAGGCATATGGAGGAAGATAATCTGAAATCACATCTAAGACCCCGGATAGCTTTGTCCTTGCCACACACCTGCAGTTGTGCCACCAGGACTGGCCGTCAAGTTCATGAGGAAACGGAAGCCCAGGGGAAGGGGGTTCCCAGGTTCTGCCTGTCCAGCCCCTCAACTTCAGAGAAGGGCCCTCAGTGCTGTCAGTCAAGAAGGCAGCCTGTTAGGAACAACGTTGGAACCTTATTGACTTAAGACAGTGAAGGATTTTTTCAGCTCCATCTTGGGTGGGTAGCGGAGGTGCCATGGCGGGGGGGCAGGATCCTGCAGGGGAGATTCTGTGGGCCAGGCCTGGAGGTGGGGTTGGACCATCTGCCCGCGTTGCACCAGCCCCATCTCAGTCTTAAGGCTCCTGCTACCTATACGGGCGGGACGCCCTGCAGGGGAAGCCAGCACAGGTCTTCCTGAGCTTCCTATCCTGGGCCTAAACAAACCTCTACATGCAGACTGGCGCCTCCGCCATGTCCACCGGGGCTGCGGAGTCCTGCACTTGGGAGAGGGAAGCCGGGAGCCCAGCACAGTCGATCGACACCTCCCGGCTGAACGCTGGACAGAATCCACAGTCTCCCAGGCAGACCACATCTATTTCTGGGTCCGTTGCTCCGGGCAGCCTGGACCCAGGTCCTTCTCAGGACTTCCACGGCCAGGGTCCCTCTGCTGCAAAGACAGCCTCCCACTTACTGATCTAATTTCCAACATTTCGCTGGAAGGCAAGGGTGGATTTGGATGACATATCAAGAGAAAAGAAGGAGCTGGATGATTGAGAACCAAGCTTTTCTCATTGCAGAGTGTTCCGGGCCACTTAGGGGAAGTAAGAAACCTTGCACGCCCTCACCAACAGCTCTCCTCCCCCCTTTGCTCTCATGCCTCCCACGGCCGGCCGCAGAGGAGGGCAAGGGCCAGGCCATCTCATCTGCACAAAGAGTGAAATGTGCACAGACCTCCCAACCACGCGGGTATCACCCAAGTGAAATCCCAGAGGAACGAGATGGAAGTGAAGGTGTGGGGTGTGGGTGAGTAAATACTGAACCCATAGCAAACTCAGGCAAGAACTGGACATCAGATTGAAATACATTTATTGTTTAAACCTGGCTGGAGGACCCTAAGATTCCCTTCTGAGGAGAAGGCTTTAGAAGTCAAGTCTCTCTTTAAAGTCTAATAGGTTCCTCAAAGACGCAGATATGCCCCACAGATGAGACTCAGTAAATGCGTCCCAAGCTCCAAAGGCAAGCTGCTTCCACAGGCACACAGAGCTCCAGCCCTGGAGCTGGAACAAGGGAAGCCTCAGCAGAAGGGGCCAAGTGCACAGGAGACAGACCGTGAGAACCACATGGCCAGCAGCCAGGGCTGGGCTTCCCAAGTAAGCTCGCGAGGAAAGGCCCAGATGCAGTGCCTCTCAAATTTTCCACCCAAGTCTTCCAAAGACAGAGCAGCGGACACACATATAGGGGCTGGAGCAACAGCCCTAAAGAGCTGGACTAAAGTCGATTTCATTATTTATATTTAAAATGCCTGGGAACGCATTATCCAATTCCATATATATTCCATATCTACGTAACAACATCCAAAAAATTACCATCAAGCAATTAATGTGCTGTGTGTTTCCTGAGGGCTTCATCTTATACTTAGTCTGGCACCTACCACTCCAAGTGTGGGCCTCCATCTGGCAGCCACAGCATCCCCCGGGAGCAGTAGGAAATGCAGCATCTTGGCCCCCTCCCAGCCAAGAGAATCAGAACGTGCATTGTAACCAGATCCTGGAGTGATTCATCCACATGTCAAGAGGTTTGAGAAAAGTTGCTCTGCCTCGAACTCCAAGGAGTGTGGACACTGTTTGTGAGGCACAGCTGCATAGGATTTTCTAGAAGTTCTGTCTGTGATTCTCCATCCTACAACTCTCTAGCTCAGTACGCAGTTTAATTTTGTCCAGAGCACTTATTTGTCTGTGTGTGTGTTTAGAATGTAAACTTCATGAAGCAGGATCTGTGGTAGACCTGTGCACAGAGAATCTTGCCTATAGTAAATGCTCATTAAAAGGATTTTGAGGGAATCAATCTAAACTGGAGGTGGAGGGAAGGGTTGGATTGTAAAAAGTAAATCAAGTGTCAGTCTCTTTATGGGAATTTCCCTATAAAAAATAATGGTATTTCCCGTCTGAAATGAAAAGCAAAAAGTCATGTTGGAATGTCCACACAGAAACCTGTACCTAAATGTTTGTAGCAGCTGTATTCATAATAGCCAAAAACTGGAAACAACCCAGATGTCCTTCAATGGGTGAGTGAGTAAACACATGGTAGTACATCGATACCATGGAAGAGACTCAGCAATGAAAAGGAGTGAACTACTGACACACACACAGCTCAGATGGATCTCAAGGCAATAACACTGAAGAAAAAAGCCCATCTCTAACAGGATACTGCTATAGATTGAATGTTTGTGTTTCCCCCAAAATTCATATGCTGAAATCCTAACTCCCAAGGTGACTATAGGAGGAGGTGGGGCATTTGGGAAGTGATTAGGTCATGGGGACAGAGCTCTGATGAATGGGATCAGTGTCCTTATAAAAGAGACCCAGGGAGCTCCCTTGCCCCCTCCACTATGTGAGGACACAGCAAGAAGACAGCCATCTGTGAACCAGGAAGAGGGTCCTCAGCAGACACCAAATCTGCCTGAGCCTTGATCTTGGACTTCCCAGTTTCTAGGACTGTTTCTGTTTTTATAAGCCACCCAGTTTATGGCACTTTGTTATAGCAGCCCTAAGAGACTAAGACAGGTGCATACAACGTGATGCTATTTACAGACTAGTGGCTGCACGGGGCTAGCGGGAAAGGATGGATGTGACTATAAAGGGACAGCAGGAGAGATCTTTGGGATGATGGAACAGCTCTGTATCTTGACTGGGGTGGTGATTACACATCTACACAGGTGATAAAGTTGTATAGAACCACACGTGCTCACACAAACACACACACAGAGGAGTGCCTGTAAAACTGATGAAATCTGAATAAGGTCTGTGGATTGTACCTATGACAATTTCCTGGTTTTGCTATTGTACTATAAATATATAAAATGTTACCATTGGGGGAAACTGGATGAAGGGTACAGGGGACCACTCTGTACTATTTTTGCCACTCCCTATGAATCTATAATTATTTCAAAATAAAAAGTTAAAAAGATCATATTGAAGGATTCATGGTATACATAGGGACTATGCCTTGTTTTAAAACATTTAATTAATGAGAGATAATTTTATACCATTCAGCATGACCTAACCATGGAAGTGTTTTGATTTCTACCGTACAAAACATGTCTCTCTAAATAAGAGAGAGCAGTTGAGCCAGAAGTAATCAAGTGTCTGCTTTCACCTGGTTTTAGAAGTAAGTAATCCTCCTGAGGGATTAGATTCTTACTTCTCACAGCCAATCCTGGGGCAGGGGCCTAGGGAACTGCCCGCTCAGACAGAGGACAGCAGAACAGGCCAAGAAAGCTGCACCTGGTTTGGGGTGCTGGGGGAAGCTGCCACTGTCCAATGGTGCCTGAGACCCACTGTGAGCCCAGGACTCAAGCCACAGAAAATAGCATGGCGGGCAACCATTGCCTGGTCCAAGAGGTGGACCACCAGCTCCATCAGCAGCCACACCCGTCCTGGGGAAGGAGTACCAACTGGAGAATCTCTCCCTGATTTAAACCATCAGTGGGAATGAGATGAGGGAGGCAACTGGCGACCTTCATTTGCCCTTTCCTTCTTTTCATGACTGAATAGAGTCTTCTCCCTCTTCTTCATCTGGGTACAGAGCTCTCACTTGGGTTAAAATGTGTGTGGCCCCGAGGAAATGAACGGAAGCTCTAAAATTAACTCAAGCTATTTCTAAAGCCATTACAACAAAGGGAGGGCTTGAGAACCCAAGAGCCTGCAGGGGCGGGACAGGAAAGGGGGTGAAGTGGGCCCAGTGGGCTATGTGACGCCCAAGAGAACCAGCCCCAGCTGCCTGCCCCTCCAGGACCCTGAGCTACCGAACTGCCCAACTTCTCAAGACAAGCCAGAAACCTGGATCTTTATGTGAAATGTACCGTTTTAAGTGTAATTAAAATGTTTAAGACCCCACGTGTGCCAACATCTTGCCTGTTTCTACCAGCCCGCACCCCTGCCCCTGAGGAAGGCAAGGACCACGGGAGGGCCAAGAGGTCAGCCCGCGGCCAGGAGACACCAGCTCTACATTTGTGGCCCTGGACACCTTCGTTCTCAAGCTTTTGGAGCAGCAGAGGCAGAGGAAATCTCGTGCCTGGGGGCAAGGAAGGCAGGGTGGGGAGCCGTGAGGGTTTGGACCAGCTCCATTCTCAAGGAAAAAAAGCAAAGTTTAGAAACAAAATGTATTAACATGTGAGCGCTTCTAACCTCCCGGATCCCCTCATCCTTCTAGTCCAAGAGGGGAGGGCCCTGCTGGCCAAGGCCCAGGACAAGGGGGGGTGGCAGGGGGAGTGTGAGCATAGCAGGACCCTCAAACTGAGAAAACTGAGGGCTTTGCCAATTGTTGTCAGAAATGAGGATGAGGTCAGCTTCACCATTTTTCAGGAAGCTCAGGTAAATCTGGAATGACTTTTGGCCACTACACTGTGTGTTCAAATTCAGCAAGGATTGCTGAGACCAGGCCAGTGGGGCTAGTCTGGGAATTAGTCTGTTTCCTGTATAGAAATTCTTGCTGTTCTATCTGAGAATGGAAGGCAAGGGTGGTTTTCCCAGAGTCTGCAAGCCTAGGGACATTTTCTATGCCATTTATGCCTCCAGGGCTTGCCCATTCTTCCCAGTACTGACTGTGTTATAAATGACTGTGTCATTCAGAATGATCGAGGCCGAGGATGGACAGGGCAGCTGGCCCCTTCCAGAAGTCTGGGGACAAGGGGAACCCCCAATTTACTGACAGACAGAAGACTGGTGTGGGGAGAGAGCACAGTGTCAGGAAAAGCTAAATTCACAGCTGGCATGGGGCCCCATCAGGGTTGTCTAGAAAGCCACTGGGACCGCTCGACAGGGGCCCATTCTGAGAAGGGATTGTCGGGAGAGCCTCTTGGGACAGAATTTTCCCCAAAGAGGGCCAGGAGGCAAGGTGAGCCCGGAACAAAGCCTTAGTCATCAGAGTACGCAGACTCTATGCCAGCCCAGGTGACCCTGAGCCGGTCCATAGACATCTGGCCGAAATCCGGGGGAGGAGACTCGGCCCTAAGACAGGAAGAGGGGTCCTCGTGACCATCAGTCAGACCTGGGGGCACAGAAGAGGTGAGGGGCTTTGCTCCTCAGGGGCAGAGCCTCCTGGGAAGGGGCCACGGGGTCAGCAGAGCGACTGGAGGAACGGGGAGGGCTGGGAAGCAGCTGGCTGCCAAGGAGGGGCCAGAGTCACAAGTTCTTAGAGTGCAAATGGGGCGTCTCCTGGAGACCTCCAGAATGAGCGGGTGGAGGGGACAAAGCCATCAAATAGCAGGCAGGGAGAAGAAAAAACATGCCTAAGCGTGAAAATTACACGCGTTTTAACTTCAGTCTTGGGACCAAGAAGGCGCAGAACGCAGGAATATCGCAGGGATGCCCCAGGGATGCCCCAGAATGACCGTCGCTCTTCACTGAGGTCGCAGCTCTCCGAGGACAGGCATTCCTGTCACTTCTGTTTAAGGCTCTCTCTCCAGAGGCTAGGAAAGTGCCTGGTATATGACGATGTCCATATTTATCGGTTGAATATGTTTCCCAAAGAGTGTCACCACCTCAGTCCCCGTGTGAAAAGAGAGGCTGACAAACAGGACAATGCGACCTTTCCCTCAGGTGACATTTCTAAAAGTAGAGATAAGAGAGGAGGCCCCTTGGGAAAGGCTTAGCGATGGCTGAACATAGGGATGGATAGAGCGCGTAACATCGGGGCATTGTCTCGGGCAGTGACAGGGGGCAGAGCTCCCAACACCAGGCATCCCCCTCCTCCTGCCAACGTGTCAGACCCTCAGGCGCTGACACTTCATAAATATTCATGGCCTCTGGCTCAGCAGTTTCTGAATATTCCTAAATTTGAACTCTGCCTTGACGCTTCCTGGGACAAGGAGCCAGGCTGAATGCAGATGCAGCCCTTTTTGCAGTTTTAGAAAACGTTGAGCTTCATTCTATTATTATTTTAGCCTTCCCACCCAAACCTCAACGTTTGCATTTCTACTGAGTTACTCCTGACTCGGTCTGCTGGCAATGTCACACGCCCGTGTCAGGCCACGTCCCCAGCACTGAGGTGACCCTCTCACTCCCACTCACACTGGCATCTCTAACATTTGCCAAGTCTAATTCCAAGAGGAAGAAATAGCCTGAGGTCTGACGGAGAACCAGCCGGTGAGGACTCTGGACTCAACGTGGACCAAATTTCAGCTCAAGGTTTTGCCCATAAATGTCGCTGATTTGGAAAAGTTACTTGGTTTGACCAAGTCTCTGCTCAACATCTCTAAAGTGTGGGAAATAAAATCTGGATAAGTTTCGAATTCCCACGGTAACAATGATCACAGACATGGTGGAGTCGAAAAACCCAAACTTATTATCTTCCCATTTAGGAGGCCAGGAGTCTAAAATGGGTCTCCTTGGGCTAAGGTCTAGGTGTTAGCAGCCCATGCTCCTTTGGAGGCTCTGGGGGAGAGCCCGTGTTCTTGCCTTTTCCAGCTTCCAGAAGCCGCCCACATTCCTAGCCTGGTGGTCTCACCCTCCACCTTCAAAGCCAGTAGCTGCTGGTCTGGTCTTTCTCACATGACATCACTGACTATACTGCCTGCTGCTTCTGTTTATAAGGACCCTGGGGGTTACACGGGGCCCATCTGGATAATCTAAGACAAGCTCCCTATTTTAAGATAAATGGATTAGCAATCTTAATCCCCTTTGCCTTGTAAGGTCACATCGTCACAAGTTCTGGGCACGAGGACACAGACATCTTTAGGGGACTGTTATTCTGCCGATTGCGATCCTGTCCACGGTGCGGTGGTGAGGCCTACGTGAGCGTCAGCTGCGCCATGCTCGCCACGTGCTGAGCAGATTTCTCAGGAAGCTGGATACACTGGGGCACACGAACGCCACGAAGATGGAGGACTCATCTCGCCTCGTCCTCATCCCAGTAAAGAGGCTCCCATCCAGCTCTGCCCACCCAGCCTGCCAATCAGGAAAAGCAATCATCCGCCATGTTTCAGCCAAACTCGCTTTTGCCTTTGTCTGCCTGGAATACAAACGACAAACACACTCCATGCCCAGACCCCCTATTTCATGTTCCACCCTACCCACCAGCAGCGATGACACTGACTAGGGTCCCTAATGGACACATCCGACTGCACATCCACCAACCTCCCCCTCAACATTTGGGAGCCAAGCCCCAGGATCCCTCCTGGAGCAGACACCCGCCTTTATGTGCCTTGAGGTACCGCAGCCTCGCTCTCAGGAGCCAAGTGCATGGTCAGCCTCTTCCGTGAACAGTAAGGACACAGGAAGCCCCCATGTGGACGGGAGTCAGCCAGGTTGTGCAATAATTCCCAGCCTTGACTCTCTCTGAGTCCTTCCTCTCAGTGGCCGCTCTTACAGGCCTCAGGACCTTTCCCTCAAGCCATCCTTAGTCCTTTTTCAAAGCCTGAACAATTCCTAATTACAGGACACCTTATTTCCAGGTGGCCTTCCTCTTAATATATGCACCAGTCACCATGCCAGTCTCTGCAGCCCTTACGTAACTAAGGGTTCTGCTAAAACCCTCCACTAAAAGGCTGCGGAAACGAGTAAATTCTGCAGTGTTCTTAATCATCATCGAGACACAACCTGAAGGACACAACAGGAAAGAAGAGCTTAGTCATGATCACCTTAGAGGGTTGACTTTAATTATTTCAGTAGACGGTGTGGCCCCAGGGGAGGGTGTGAGTCTGGACTAAGTCATTGCGGGGTTTGAGGCACTGTGCTGCCCCTTTCAACCTGGGTGACCCTGAGCTGGTTAGGTTCTCCAAACCTCATTTTTCTCATCTGTAAATTGTTGGGAATAACCCAGTGTGCAGTATTAGGGTTAGAAGAAAGGAGAGAGGAGACACCTACCAAAGTTACCACATCTGGTACGAAATTCTGTTCTGATTACCTATTGCTGCATCTCCGACTCCCCCAAAACACAGTGGATTAAACAGCAACCGTTATACTGTATCTCACAGATTCTGTGAGCCAGGAATTCTGGTCTGGCTTGGCTAGGAGAGTCCTCTGTTCCACATGCTGTCGGCTGACGTCTCGTGATCAGCTAGCGACGCCTGGTCTGGAGGGCGCAGACCAGCTTCACTGAGAAGTAGCCGAGGCTCCCTATTCACGGTGGTTATGTTTTATAAAACTGCCAGGAGCCCTGGATACTGATGGCTCCGGGGGGAATTTCAGGGTTAGGTCCTAACATTTCTGTCAACTGAGCAACACGTACCCTTGTTTTATAAGTGTTTCTGTGTAAAGACACTATTGAATATATAGTTCTTCAAACTAATTAATTAGATTAATTATCATGATAATTTAGTGGTACAGCTTTACTCTAAACACTAAAATCCCAGCTGGGGCAGGCTCAGCATCCTCCCGACGCTGGGTAATGTGACCTGAATATTCTTTGCCAGCCTCACCACGAGCCGTCCGCTACACTGTTTGTGATCAGTCATTGTTTCATGAGTTCACAAATTTAGCCACTTGGCCATCTTTTCGTTAACTTCATACCTACTTTAACATGTTAACACTGGCGCAACTTCTGGAAAGATGGGCAAATGTCCTCTTCCTTTGCCGAGGTGTACCGCATTGTTGGTTCATTAACACTGAAGTCACGGCTAACGGCACTAAATGAAATTCAGCTAACCTGAGTCTTTTCTCCGTAAGGCACAGCACAGCTTTCCTGCACTGAGGACACTAGATAGCACTTCAGCACAAGGCTTGGGGCTACTTTAAATGGCAAAATCACCAGCACAAAGCACAAAAATGCCGAAAATGCAGCAACAAATGGACCACGAAAAAGGCCTTTGTTTCCCGTGGGAGACTGACTCAGCTGGGACATGCACGTGTGTTGCCACTCTGGGCACACCCCCGAACGCCCACAGAGATGCTGCAAGTATGGACCTGGGGTTACAAATACAGTGTAGTGAGTAGGATAACTCACAAATTTGTAGTCTGCGAAAAATGAGAATGGACTCTTCCTGGTATTTCTGAGGGAATGGAGGACAGCTGCACTCCGCTGGGACTGTCCACCCAGGCGTCGACATGGCGGCCTCCCCAGCATGGAGGCCTGGGGCGACTGGACCTCTTATGGGGTGGCTGCTTCCCTCAGGGTGGGTCCTAAGAGATGGAGGAGGAAACTGCATGGCCTCTCCGGACCCAGCTTTGAAAGTCACACGGAGTCACTTCTGCCACATTCTGTTGGTTGCAAGGGAGCCCAGCTTCGAGGAGAGGAGGTTTGGACTCCACATCTTGCCGGGGCAATGTTGTGAAGGCCATCTTTGGAAAACACAGTCTGCCAAAGGGCTGGAAAAAAAACCTAGCTATTACTTGATACAAAACAACCACAACAAAAGATGTTTCAACCAAGCGCCCACAAGTGTAGAAGTAATTACTCAGAAAGCTTGCTTTCATAATCATCTCTTACCTCATAAGACTCCAACAACTAGTGCACCCTCAGCCCCTGCTCCGTCTTTAAGGGAAAGATAGATGGGAGGTAAGGGGCGTGCCAAGGAGCCAGAGAGTCTTATAATCCAGGGCTTTGAAAACCTTAGAGGTCTTTAGGTCCAGTTAGGACATAGGCTGGTCCAGGCCAAGTGCCAGGAATTCACGTCTGAACCACAGTGATATGGAACACTGGTTTACTCAGAAACAAACACCTGGAGAGTGTGTTAAAAAAATATAGACTTGGGCTTCCCTGGTGGCGCAGTGGTTGGGAGTCCGCCTGCCGATGCAGGGGACACGGGTTCGTG
>NC_041215.1:133277745-133316747 GCF_002837175.3 Physeter macrocephalus | reverse complement strand
AAAAAATATATATATATATATATATATATATATATATATATATATAGACTTGTTCAACCCTGCCTTAAATATATGAATCCAGAGGTCTGTAGTACTTTTGACAAGTACTCCCAGTAATCCTAGTGTAGCCACTAGAACAGGTATTCTTCTCCAACCTAGGAACCCAGAGGAAACTATCAGCTCCCACATCATCACCCAGCTCAGCTCCTTCAGATCATACTGATACTTCTAGATCCACCTCACTTTCCCAGGATCTCCAAAATCGATCTGAGTGATGGGCAAAGCCCATTTCCCCAGCCTCTATAAAAGGGCCCTGGGTCTCCCAGGCTCTGTGACAAAGAGGAGGATGAGACAAACTCCAATGGGACATTCTAAGTCCTCCTTTAAAGGCACCACACTATCAGACAGGGACTGTGCCCGAATGATGCCCTGGAAAAAATATCCATGTCCTAATCCCTGGAGCTTGTGAATACGTTCCCTTACACAGCAAAGGGGAATTCAGGGTATAGATGGAATTAAAGCAAGCCCTTTGTTGGATTGTCATTACTTATCATGCTGAAAAAAAAGACAATGCAGCGTTTGGCACATAGTAGGGATTCAATAAATGGTGTAATAAATGACAGGAGTGCTTCTTTACGATGCTTTGCTGTCGTCTTCCAATACTTTTAAATAAGCGCTCGATTTTACTTCAGTAAAGGAGTCCCTGATGCGAGAGGATTTTAGAGGCAGCGTGGAGTAAGGGAATTAACATAGGCTTCGAGGTTAACTTGGAGCTTTTCTGTAAACCTCTGTGACCAGCGTCTGTACTGACTTCATCCAGTCTCTACAATCACTGCCAGTTTGTACAACCAAAGGCAATGGAAATTTATTCAACCATATAACCGATATTTACAACCCAAATCACAGGCAAAGGGCCAATGTCCCCAACATATATTGAGCTCCTAGAAATTACTAAGACTGTTAAAAAAAACAAGGACAAATGGCATGGATGATGTGAATAGATACGTCATGGAAAAGAATACAAAGGACGGTTGATGCAATGAAAATACACTGAACGTCTCTCATAATAAGAAAAGCAAATTAAAGCTACACTGGAATTCAAAAGTGTAATAACTGTCGTCTGGCAAGCGTCTCAAGAGAGAAACACTTTCATATGCAGCTGATGGGAGTGACGTGTGAACAGTCCCTTGGGAGAGCAATTTGACCATATCTATCAGAATTATAAATCAGTTCCCTTTGTCCATCCATTCTATTGGGGAATTTATCTGACAGAGCTATCCACGGAGGAATGAAATGATACACTGCAGCTTTGTTTGTAATAGTAAAATATTGGAAACAACCCAAACATCTATCAGTAGGGGATTGATCATATAATGATACATCCATTTTGCCACTCTGTGAAATACTACATAGCCGTAAGAAAAAAAATAGCATGCTAAAAGTCTCTAGGTGTGACCTGGAAACAACTCCAAGATGTATTGTTAGGTGAAAAAAAGCAAGAACAATGTGCGTATCACGCCACCATTTTGGTAAAAAAAAGAGGGAATGGAAGATAAGACTTGTGTATTTGTATTTGCTTGTAGGTCTCTAAAACGATCCGTGAGATTTGAAATTGTCGTTGGAACCGGGCTTGATGGAGGACATTGATCAGAGGTGATTTTCACCGTGTACCATTTGGGTTTCTGAGCGTTAACATTTGTAAATGCATTGATCGTTTAAATTTTAATTAAATCAAAAGTATTCTTTAATCATTAAAATTTCTGAAGTTCCAAATTGCAAACAATAGACGTCTCCTCAGTAGGATAAGGAGCAGGACAGGATGCTCAACAGAGAAGTGTCTTCCTGCTGATACAAAATATCAGCCTGGGAAACACAGACAAGAAGCCTGTTAGAGGCGAGACTAATATAAAAGTCAGATGCAGTTAAACTGCTGCACAGTTTAAGTAACCTTAGCTTTAATTTCTAAGTAAAATACATTTCAGTTCTGATACTGAGACATAACCGGTTTATTGTCAGCTCTCTGTATTTCTTTTCCCTTATTTTCCTCTTGCAAAATTGGAGGCAGGGAGGGCTTTAAGTAATGTCTGTAAGTAAATTAATTGTGTTACTATGTATTCACAGAATTCTGTGGCATGTTTACCAGAAAAAGCTTACCAAAAAGAAGGACCATAATTTCACATTAAATATGCCCTTTTTCGGGCTTCCCTGGTGGCGCAGCGGTTGAGAGTCCGCCTGCCGATGCAGGGGACACGGGTTCGTGCCCCGGTCCGGGAGGATCCCACGTGCCGCGGAGCGGCTGGGCCCGTGAGCCGTGGCCGCTGAGCCTGCGCGTCCGGAGCCTGTGCTCCGCAACGGGAGAGGCCACAGCAGTGAGAGGCCCGCGTACCGCAAATAAATAAATAAATATGCCTTTTTTCAAATGCTTCTAATTGCACTGTGTTTTGAGTATGAGGCATCTGATACCAAAAAAAAACATAATTGTTATCATTGGGTCAAAATTAAAAGGGGCAGTTCTTGAATGTTATTATTCTGTATTGGTCCCTTAAGAAATTATCAGGTTTAAAATATTTAGAACAGAAGTCCAGCACCAAATCATTGCCTTTTAGTTACACAAATCTGCATCCTACCTTTAGAAATGGTCTTTCCTACTTACTCAGTTAACAAAAGGACCAAATCATTTATCATCCACTTGGGACACTTTTCAGAGCTGAAAGGGACACTCAGTATTTACATGGGGACAAAGGCGTAAGCCAGGCTACCAAAGCAGACAGAGGCACTTTACCTATTGTGGCATTCATAATAAATGTGAACCACAAAATATTTATTAGGCTGTTTTGATTGTCATGAATTGTGTCTTTCCAATTATGATACAAATTGCTTCCAAGAAGCACAGTTTGAACTCTCTTCTGTAAAGACACATTGAACAGACCTGAATCGGTTCACAAACCCCTGCTAATCTGAGAGGTTTATCCACCAAAGCAGCTCACTTTTGTCAAAATTAATGATGTGTCCACGATGATTAATGACTGCCTTGATAAATGTGATGAAGCATTGCAAAAGTTACTCTTGCTATAGTTTATTTGAATCTATTGCACCTGATTCATTTCCTAATCTGGAATTCATTCGTGCATTTTAAAAATTACTGTGTTATATTACTTTCAAGGAGATTATCTTTATATTTTAATTTCTCCCCATTCAAAACACAACAGATCTTCCCCAACGTATCAAGGCAGTAATAGTTCAGATGTTTCATTCTTAGAATTACATCTCCCAAAGTCAAGTCAACCAATGTCAGGAAAGATTCAGTCCAGTTTGCGTTATATGCACTAAAGTAATAGTTTGAATTATTTCACAGATTTTACCAATTCATTCTCTTCATACAGACATACCCCAAATCCTGTTGTTCTGTTTTAAAATGAGAATAATACTGTCGTCATAGTTTTGTTAGTCGTCCTGACTCAGAGTCCTGGAAGTGCTTGAGGACACACGTAAATCCCTTGAAATAATTTGCAGCATGTTTTGTGTTTGTGTGTATGCATTTTTTTCTTGCAAAAAAATGTTTGTAGCATTCATCACATTCTTGGAGGGGTTACCTGAGGACTCAGGAAGGTTAAAATAGACACTGCTGGGTCAGGAGGGCAGCTTTCCTCTGGGTGTTTATTGGACAGACAGAGGTGCCCACCTTAGTGGAAATTTTCTCACTAGATTTTTACATCAACAGAAACGGCCTGTGGTCATACGCTCTCCCGGGCAGCCTGGCACCCCAGGTCATGCTGCAGCTGGCCTCTCCTGGCCTGCCCCACCCTTAGGTTGTTCATATGCACCAGATATACAGGGCTCATTTTCCTCCTAATTTAAGCCTTTGCATAATGGACCCAGTGTACTCTTGCACTCTAGACCCAACAGCTGAGATTAGGAGAGTCAAGGGACTTCCCTGGTAGTCCAGTGGGTAAGACTCCACGCTCCCAATGCAGGGGGCCTGGGTTCTATCCCTGGTCGGGGAACTATATCCCGCATGCATGCCACAACTAAGAGTCTGCATGCCACAATGAAGACCCTGAGCAGCCTAAATAAATAATTAGAAATATTCTCCTAAAAAAAAATAAGAAGACTCAAAACCTCTTTTCAGTGACCTTCTCCTATATTCTTATTTCTCCTATACCAGAAAGGAAAGTTCTTCCTGTCCATGTCCCCCCAATGTGTTGCCGATATATTAAAATCAACGTATTCTGTGTTACAGTAAACCTAAGACTTGCCTTTCTAAATCTGTTTTGACAGAGAATATTCGGTTAAAGAGAGAAGACACTGGCCATTTTACACAAGTCAAAGGAAAAAAAATTTCCAAGAAATTACTCGGGACTCTATGAAATTCTAATCTTTCTTTAAACTTTTCATGGCCTTAAGACATGGAAACAAACTAAGTGTCTGTCAACAGATGAATGCATAAAGAAGATGTGGTCTATATACACAATGGAATACTACTCAGCCATAAAAAAGAATGAGATAATGCCATTTGCAGCAACACGGATGGACCTAGAGATTATCAGACTAAGCAAAGTAAGTCAGAAAGAGAAAGACTAATATCATATGACATCACTTATACGTGGAATCTAAAGTATGACACAAATGAACTTATCTACAAAACAGAAACAGACTCACAGAGATAGAGACTTGTGGTTGCCAAGGGGGAGGGGACATGGGGGAGGGATGGATTGGGAGTTTGGGATTAGCTGATACAAACTATTATATATAGAATGGATAAACAAGGTCCCACTGTATAGCACAGGGAACTGTATTCAATATCCTGTGATAAACCATACTAGAAAAGAATATGAAAAAGAATATGTATATGTATAACGGAATCACTTTACTGTATAGCAGAAATTAACACAACGTTGTAAATCAACTATACTTCACTAAAGTTTTTTAAAAAATAAGAAAAGAAGCTTATGGTTACCAAAGGGGGAAGGGGATGGGGAGGGATAAATTAGGAGTTTGGGATTAACATATACACACTACTATATATAAAATAGATAACCAACAAGGACCTATTGTATAACACAGGGAACTATACTCAATATTTTATAATAACCTATAAGGGAAAAGAATCTGAAAAAAAAAGATATATATGTATGCATAACTGAATCACTTTGCTGTACACCTGAAACAAACACAACATTGTAAATCAACTATACTTCAATTTAAAAATTAAATAATAATAATAAACCTTTCATGGCCTTGGACATAATAAATGTTTATGGAAGGACCTAAGTCAGCTCATTAGATCTGGTAACGGGGACAGCTGGGGACACTGCTGCCTTGGCTGGAAGGCACTGGAGATCCTGATGAGCACTTTCCCCGCTATTGGCAGGTTCAGAGGGTCTAAACTATGCTGCTCGTCGGCCTCCTTCTGAATGGACACCATGCAATGTCCCCTCTCAGGTCACTGAAAAGCTCAGACTAAGTCGCTTACCTGGGGAGGGCTCCCTGCCCGTCAGCCTCAGGATGATAGTCTAAGGAACAGGCCGGCGCAGGCACTGTCCTTTAACACCCACTCCTGTTCTGTGTTTCATCGTCTTACAGAGAATTCGCCCAGAACAACAAAAGACTGTTTGTAGTTCTAATGGTTTTTCCCTGGCCTGTGACCCTGGAGACAGCACTGTTTTCTCTGCGCAATAAAGAAAGTGTCTGTGCATAATGGCTGTGACTTCTCCCTCTCTCTTTGAGTTGCATGGATGAGGGATTAAATGCTCAGTGAATGAGGCCCCTCTGAGGCTCTGTCTCTAATTCTCAGGAACTTGCCCCATTTTATGTCGGTAACTTTGCCTTCTTTAAAAGAAACCAAAAAACAAAAAAACAGACGATAATCAGAGCACAGCTTCAGCGGCAAGGGGCCGGGGAAGCCAATTGGTGCTGAAACTTCTTTGGGGTTTTTAGTCAAGGGCCAGCAACATCTCCATAAGAGTCAGGTCAATAGCTCAGGGCCTGACTTCACTCTGAGAGCACAGTGCATGGTGTGAAGTTGTTTTCTCACAGGAGGATGTGAAGAAATGTCCACTGGAGTCTACATTGTAGCTGTTCTTTTCTTTCCAGTTTAACTGGACCATCTTCTGACTGCTGAGAGCCAGGAGTCAGAAATCCATCTTCATTTGCCCTCTTGTTTCTCATTTAGAGGGTCACACATCCGTCCCCATCATATTTGAAAAACATTCTGGTCCTCTGCCTCTTAATGACCATCTACTGTGTCATCCTAGTAAATATAACCAATTTCTGTATCTTCTTTAACTACGAAATGTTTCCAAATCAATTGTCTCGGTAAACATCACTGATGTCCTATTGCAAATGGCATAAAAGGCCAGAGCAGAGTTTGCTTTGCCCTCTGAATCTGATTACATAAAAATCTCAACTAGGTAATTTTCCACTTTGGATTACACAGGACAACATGTCTCAGAAAATGCAAAAACAAAAAAAAAAACAAAAGAATATTTGCCAAGCACACTAAGGTAATTGTTTCTGCCTTACATGTAACAATATTTTGCAAATATATAACAGCTTCTCATCAAATTTGATCTATGTTTAAAAATAGAGGCTGATGTCTCTGGGTCCCTGCCTGAATAGCTAGATGTGGGCTGAATAGCCAGACGTGGGCTCCTGGGACTCGGCAGGGAAAGAAAGAGAAGGGGCATTTATTGAGTCTTTCCGGTATTGTTATACTTTGACCCCATTTAATTCTCACAACAGACCCAGAACTTGGTATTATTATTTTCCTATTACACATGAGGAAACTGAGGCTCAGAGAAGTTCCATACCTTGTTCGAGGTCATTCCAGCCAGCAGAGTCCAGATTTAAACCAGATTTGGCCATGTCCCCAGGTGAGGAATAAGGGACGGTTTCTCGGGACCCATAACCTTGAACAATAAGCCAACCTCCTGCTGGACAATCTAGCGTGTGGCCTACAGATTGGAGTATTAAGTAGTCAGAGAGAGAAAGACTCATCCATGAAACAGTGGCAAAGGCTCTCTTCAGATGTGACCTGAAGCCGGTCTTCAGGGGACATCTGGGTGGGCCTTGGTGACCCTGTAGTACAGCTTGAGAAGGTTTGGCCGGGAAGCACTGGGACCTCAAGATACACCCGGGGCAGAAAAGAGACACTGGAATAAGGGATCCGTCTCATCACTGGGGTGATCTGAACTGTGTCCTCGGCGGTGGGAAGATCTCACTGGAACCAAGGACAGAACATGGCAGGATGTCTCTCTGGGAAACTGCCGAGAAAGGGGGACAAGGGGGTGTCAGAGGAAGGCCCAAGACTCAGGGAAAGCCAACGGTATTGGGGAAAATCAGAGGACAAGCTCAGAGGTGGACTGGACAGACCCAGTGGGAGTGGTGGGTGCCCAGCTGCTGGGCTAAGGTGGGAAGATGGGTGAGGGCGTGTTCCCAGGACACCCCGCGTGGTCCTGCGTCACCTTGGAAACTTGGCAGGACAAAGCCTTCAAGCGCTGCACCTCCGCCACAGCAACTGCCCGGCTCTGGGGACACAGAGACTGACGAGGCTCCTCGGGATGAGGGTGGGAAGGCACTGGAAGCCTGTTGTCAGCTGGGTGGGAAACTAGAAAAGAAACAGAAACTTCCTATCACCAAAAAGCAAACTAGGAGTCGGAGAACAAGAGTTGAGGCTTTTCCTTCGGGAAAGGTGTCCCAGCGCTGGCCTTGTTTCCCGACCACAGGCTGGGGAGGATGCTGCTTCCAGTGACGGGCCCGCCTGGCGGGACTGCAAAGCGCAGTGGGTACCTGAAGCTTGGGTAGAATCAAGACAGATCAAATTGAGAGGATGGAGTGGATGGGTGTGGAAATACAAGGAACGGAAGTGAAAAGGTTGGAAAACACAATGGGCGTTTGGGTAGATCGAGCAGCTTTTCAGGTGCAGGCTGCACCTCTGGAGGACGGGAGAGAGGTGCACAGAGAGGACAGGTGAGCAGGGCTGGGGCGGGCTCTGAAAACACCGTCTCAGCCATCGCATCCTTCCTCGGGCTGTGTGGGATGGTTTCATGTGCACACTGAGAGACTGAATCTTAAGCAAGGTGAGGCAAATGGGATTCTCTCACCATCTCTGACAAGGAGACAGCGCCTCCCCAATTAAGCATTCCATCTGCTGAGTCATCAGGTCTGCACGTCCCTCCAGGCGAAAGTGCAGACACTGCCCGAGCAGCACCTACGTGCCCGGGGCCTTTGGAAAGCGGGGAGGAGGGAGTGCATGGGGTGCTTCCTGAGATTTTTCTGGACAGGATGCAAAACTTCAGCGTGTCAACATCTGTTGTTGCTTTCAATGTATAGGCAAGCATGTTTCTGAGATTTTTCCTGGTTTGCCTTAAAGGAACATTATTGACTTGTCTTTCTGCTGTCTGGCACAGAAACATTATTCTCTCCATTTTGCTACATTTTTCTCTTTTCTGGTGTTTATGGGGGGTTTTGACTAATATTTTCATTTGCTAGAGGTGCTTTTAAATTTGCACACACGAAGAATAAACACCTTTTCACCTCTGCATTTCTAATATTCAGCTGTTCCCTTGCCTTACCTGTTCAAATGCACTGACCTTTTTCTCTAGGCAGTTATTTTTGTCTCACAATCATTTTCTCTCAGAATTCTAGGGACACAACTCCGCTGTTGTCTAGATTTTGATGCAGATTTCTGTGGAGAAGTCTGAAGCCAGGGTGATTTTTGGTTCTTTTGGGATTACTTATGTTGTTGTTGTTTTGTGGGGTTTTTTTTTTCTGTTTGTTATGAGTCCCTTCTTTATGCCTGAAATTTGAAAGTGTCAGTACACCAAGACTAAATGTTGGGCTCTTTTAACTAATTTTGCCTTGTATATGATGAGTCTTTTCAATCTGAAGGTCCAATTCTTTCTGTAGATCAAGAAAGTTTCTATTTGTTTAATGCTTCTTCTCCATTTGTTCTATGGTTTCCGACACATACATGAGGCTTCCCTGAACTGTCATCTTTGTCCCTTTTTTTCCTCTCATCATTTTCACTTCCTCATCTGTTTCAAATCCTTGACTTTCATTTTTAGGTACAGGAGAACTTCTCACATGTATCCTCTTCTTAACCAATCAGATTTTCTGTTTGTTTCAACAAACATTGAATCTGTTTCTCAATGTTTCCATTTAGGATTTTTTAAATTTTGCTACTGTGTTTTTCATCTTTCCTGATCTCACTGGTCTTTCTCTACGGCTGTCTGTTTACCTTTCACAGGTGCAATATCTTCCTGAATGTTTCAAGGGATACACAGTAGAAACTGTGTCATATTTTCTCCAATTCCCTACAGACTCTATTTCATTGGAAAACATTTGCTCTGGCTCCCTTGGAACTAGCTTGTTGCATTGACTAGTGATTTTCTCTATAACATTCCTTTATAAAGCTGTGTTTTCTTGTCTTTATTAGTTCTTGTAAATGGTAATCCCTGATTGTTTACTATTGGGAATCAACATAGATTCTGACACATATTGTTTTCAACCCTTCCAGATTCTCTGGGCTCAATGAAATTTAAAAGCATATACAGGGATTTAGTTAGCTAGATCAGGTACTCGGCATTGTGTAGAGACTACTGAACCAGTGGCTGTAGCAACACGGAGCATCACTTCATTACCAGAGGGCCTCTTCCCATGTTCCTTCTGACACCCAGCAACTAATACTAGGGCACAAATCCTGAGATTCATGTTCCCAAAGTATTGTGACTTTTCCAAAAATATCTTGATTTATGAATACAAATTAAATAGTACAGTACTATAATCCACCGCATCAACAGACTAAAGAAAAATCACATGATTATGTCAACAGATGCAGAAAAAGCATTTGACGAAATCTAACACCCATTCATGATTGGAACTGTCAGTAAACTAGGAATAGAGGGGAACCTTCTCAACTTGACAAAAACTGTCCACCAAAAACCTACAGCTAATATCACAATTAATGGTGAGAAACTAGAAGCTTGCCCACTAAGATTGGAGCAAGGATATTCCCTCTCATTACTCCTTTTCAACACCATACTGGAAGTTCTTGCTAATGCAATAAGGGAAGAAAAGGAAATAAAAGGTATACAGATTAGGAAGGAAGACATAAAACTGTGCTTGTTTGTTGATGTCTTGATCATCTATGTAGAAAATCTGAAAGAACTGACCAAAGAACTCTTGGAACTAATACATGATTATGGCACACTCGTAGGATAAAAAGTTAAGCAATAGTATAGTATACAAACTGTACTATTGTATCATAAAGGGATAATACTATACATACTATTTTGTAACTTGCTTTTTTTCACTTAATGGCATACCTTAAACATCTTTATATTTCAGTACATGGAGGTCTTCTTCATTCTTTTTTATGTATGTATAGCATTGTATACATGTATAGCATTGTAGTGGATGTATAGTATTCCATTAGATAATACCAAATTCACTTGCCCAGTCCCATACTGACGGCATTTAGGTTGCTTCAGAATTCATTTGGTTGGTTGGTTCTCGCAGTATGATATCACGGACCCCCTTATTATTTCAGTATTCCCTTAAATCTTTCCAAAACACACACTAGGGCTTTTATAGAAATCTATTCCAATCTATTCATCTATGTAAATAAAAAATTTCAGAATAATAATGGTAACAGTGATTACTTACCTCTGAGAAGTGAGAACAGAGCTGGGGGTCTTGTGATAGGAATGTGCTGATATATTTCACTTTATATCCTTTTCCACTATCAGAGTCTTTACAATTAAATGCAATGCTTTTCTAATCTTAATTAAAGCATAGAAATAAATAATGCCGCAATAACAGCAGCCCAAGCTGTTCTTCTTCTTTCAGGCTATGTCTCAAGGAAATTATCTAGACGTTAGATTACTGGATTAAATGGCATGCTTAGGAACTGTGCCAATTCCCGTGGTCTGGAGGTGCAGCATTCTGCAGGTGGTTCCCACCGTGAGGGAAAAATAGAAGCAACTGTATGCAACTGAGTTATGTATGTTAGTGAAGATTAAATGGCATGCTTAGGAACTGTGCCAATTCCCGTGGTCTGGAGGTGCAGCATTCTGCAGGTGGTTCCCACCGTGAGGGAAAAATAGAAGCAACTGTATGCAACTGAGTTATGTCCAATAGTGAAAGTTTCACTCATGCAGCTAAGGTGGAGGATTTGGTCTTAAAATCCATTAGAGAAGAATCAGTTGGTGGAAATGCTGGAACGGGTGCTCTGTGGTGCAGCTGCATCCTTGCCTAATGGTTGTTCTGGATCAAAACCCCAAGGAGAGAGTCAATGACTATCTCTTCTTGTGGAAGTTCGGAGAGGACGTTGGTGCATTAAAGTGGGGATAGAACAGACATGTAACTCAAAAGTCCAGTGCGGGTTTTGTTCAGACTGGGCTCCTGTCTGTTACTTAGAGACTCTCTCTGTTCCACCCTTTTCTGTCTTTGACTTTGTCCCACAGCAGGCTTCTCTCAAAGTCACAAGAAGCCTTCCACAGTAGCCAGGGCTACGGCTGCTCTGCTCACATCCAGAGAGAGAAAAATACATGGCTGAGCTTTGCGCTGATTGGGCCAGTCCGTGGCCAGGTGACGGACACCTGCTGATAAACTTCGGCCAGCAGTTGTCAAAACCAATCACATGGCACGAGGAGGAACAGGTAACTCTAATTGGCTCAGGTCAATCAAGACACGCCCCTAGAGCCCTGGAGAAGCCAATCCCAACCAAGCCTGGCTGCTGCACAGTGAGAGAGGTGGCCAGGCATGGCAGTGAGAAACTCAGTCTGTGACCCACATAGTATTTTCCACGATGGAAAGGAGAAAATGACCATCTTGTGCTGAGCCTATATTGTGTACCAGGCATGGAGCAAGAGGCTTTTATTATTTAATTTAATCCTTTAGGACTGGCATTGCTAATCTTTATTTCACAGATAAAGAAAACTTCAGCTCAGAGAGTTTGAGTCACTTGCTTAAGGTCACACAGCTAATAGGCATCGAAGCTTATCTCACCAATTTCATATGCTGCTTGGCACAGCTTGCTCATGACCCTAAAGTGCATCCAAGTTCAGCATATGATAAAATACCTTTAGATCCTATTCCCTTGAGGTCTTTTTTTTTTTAAATTGTTTAAAAGTCATGTGGATTTTTTGGAATATATATATATATATATATATATATATATATATATATATAGTTAAGACTAAATCAGAAGGAAAAGCAAAAATTTGTTTTATTTTTTCCGGTTAAGCATCTTCTAGCAGTTGAAATATTTGGTTTGTGTTATCAGATTCCGGCCTAGAACCAGGTCACAGCTATGAATCATAGCTGATGTAATGCGCGTCTTAGCGTCTTAGTAGAGCTGTCAGGTATTTCCCAGGTGCGCTGCACTTGACTTTAGGAAATCAGATCCCTGCCCTGGTCCCTGGTGAGCAATTAGGACGTCATGAACTGGTGCCTGGATACCCAATCACCTTGCAGAGCTGCCAATATTTACTCTCTGTGGAAACTGGTGGAGAAAACCTGAGTCTAGATTTGCACTTTTCCCCTGAAAGAACAGGGGCTATTGAGAGCGCTATAGCCTCTGGGTTGGTGAGTCTTCCTGAAGTTCCCGGGGAACTCCATGGGAATTCCACATTGCCTGCAAACGTGGGGCTCGCTGCTCTGTTACTGGCGTTTGAGATTGGACCAACAGTCCCTGATTGCAATTCTGGTTGGGGGGAGGTTAGGAGGGAGTGTGAGGGTGGACAGGTAGGTGGAGGCGGGTACGTGGGCTGGTGCACAGACACATACCCTGACGGGGACATTCGTGACTGCCAGGCGGGGGAGCGTCTCTGTGGAGCATCCTGAGGAAAACAGCCAGAAAGAGGTTTAGGCGTCTTCATTGATTTTGTGCTCAGGAAGTGCTGAAGTGAGAGCCTCCTGCTTATAAACGAGGAGTGATGTCACAGATCTGCCCATCTAAATAACAAAGACAAAAATGAGAAAACAAAAAAGACTTGAAGTCCTAAAATTTCATTAAGATCCAGTTTTCTTCGGAGAGACCACGTGGGAATTCTGTTGTTGGCATAATTAATCGTGCTGAGCATCACCTGAAATGCTTCAATACCTCCGAACCATTTCACTGTTTTTGCCTTTACTCAAAATAATTGGTTACTTTCTAATTAATGTGAAGCCTAGTACATAAAAGATGTAGTTTAGACCAATAAAAAGGGAGGGAACACCCATTTAACAGTTTCTCAGAAGCAATTACAAAATGACACTCTTAAGTTTTACAGGCTGAGGAAACATCATGCCCCAAACTTGGCATGATATTGTTTTAAAACATAGCAATGCAACAAGTACCCCACGGATGAGGAGAGGTAAGGACGACTGCCGAAATATTGCAGCATTAGGACTTCCCTGGTGGCGCAGTGGTTAAGAATCCGCCTGCCAATGCAGGGGACACAGGTTTGAGCCCTGGTCCTGGAAGATCCCACATGCCGCGGAGCAACTAAGCCCGTGCGCCACAACTACTGAGCCCGCGCTCTAGAGCCCGCGAGCCACAGCTACTGAGCCCACGTGCCACAGCTACTGAAGCCCGCGCGCCTAGAGCCCGTGCTCCGCAACAAGAGAAGCCCACGCACCGCAACGGAGAGCAGCCCCCACTCACCGTGCGCAGCAAGGAAGACCCACCGCAGCCAAAAATAAATAAATACATTTATTTAAAATGTTAACAAAAAATTACAGCATTAAACACTTGCCTTCCCCTCTAAGAAAAACTGCCCAGAAGCAGCCATGGTTCTGTCACGCGACCCTTGGCCCACAGTCTGACGAGACCCTGTGATGCGGCTCCCTGCAGGGGGCACTGCCAATTTGCGGGGCCCACTGCAAAACGGATTCTCTTGTTCAAAAAGCAAGTGGAGGGCTTCCCTGGTGGCACAGTAGTTGAGAATCTGCCTGCTAATGCAGGGGACACGGGTTCGAGCCCTGGTCTGGGAAGATCCCACATGCCGCGGAGCAACTGGGCCCGTGAGCCACAATTACTGAGCCTGCGCGTCTGGAGCCTGTGCTCCGCAACAAGAGAGGCCGCGATAGTGAGAGGCCCGCGCACCGCGATGAAGAGTGGCCCCCGCTTGCCACAGCTAGAGAAAGCCCTCGCACAGAAACGAAGACCCAACACAGCAAAAATAAATTAATTAATTAATAAACTCCTACCCCCAACATCTTAAAAAAAAAAAGCAAGTGGATGTATACATATAGGTGATTCCCTTTGTTGTACAGCAGAAACTAATACAACATTGTAAAGCGATTATACTCCAATAAAGATGAAAAGAAAAAAAAAACCCACAGTGAGATACCATCTCCTACCCACGAAGATGGCTATAATTGAAAAGATGGACAACAGTAACTGTTGGAAAGGATGTATAGACATTGGAACCCTCATATACTACATTGCTGATAGAAAGGCGAAATAGTGCAGCTGCTTTGGAAAACAGTCTGACAGTTCCTCAAAAGATTAATTCACTTCTAGATGTATATCCAAGAGAAATGGAAACATATATCCACACAAAAGCTTGTACACAAATGTTTGTAGCAGCATTATTCATAATAGCCAAGAAGTGAAAGAACTTAAATATCCATGAAATGATGAGTAGATAAATAAAATCTGGCATATGCCTCCAACGGAATACTATTTGGCCATGAAAAGAAGTAAAGCATTAATGCATACTACAACATGGATGAACCTTGAAAAATTATGTTAAGTGAAACAAACCAGTCACAAGGACTGCATATTGCAATATTCCACTTAACATGAAATGTCTAAATTAGGCAAATCCAGGGTCCAAATATATTGGTGGTCGCCTAGGGCTGGGAGGACTGGGGAGGTATGGAGAGTGACTGATAATGGATACCGTTTCTCTTGGGGGTGATGAAAATATTCTAAAATAGATTATGGTGACAGTTGTACCACAGTACACTGAAATATACTAAATATGTATACTAAAACCATTGAAATGTACACTTTAAATAGGTAAATTGTATGTTTGTGAATTAAATCTCAATAAAGCTTATATAAAAATTTTTTTTTTAAAAAAGGAGGTGGAAAGTGCCATTAAACATAATAAAACATAAAGCTTTCCCCTTTCTTCCACAGTTTCTCCTTCGATTTATCATGGTGTTTTTAATTTGCTCTTTAATGTCGTGTTAAGTAAAGAAAAAATAAAATTTAAAATTTTTACCATGAATTTTACCATTTCTCTTTATACTGTGCAATTCCTATTGAAATGCAAATATAAGAGCATTTAACTCAGATGCTGAATAGCCAAAATTACACAATTTGTATTTTGTACTTTGTACATGCCTAGGTATTTCCTTCTTACCAGAACACTGAAAATTGCAAAACATTAACTCAACGGTTTCTATTTCACTTCTTGATACTCTATATTCTACTAATGCTCTCTGCTTTTGGTTTACTGATGAGTATGGAAGGACTGAAGGTAAAAATAAAAGGCTCCCTTCTCGTGTCCTTTCCTTCTATGGCATCAATTCCAGCATAGGTTGACTAAGACAGGGAAGTAACACAAGTTAGAAAGGGTATGATAGGATTCCTCGGTCATTTGTTATTCTCCTATAGACTTCTTTTTGCATCTGAAGGGAATGTAATAAGAAAAAACAAATCTGACTCTGTATGGGATCTGTTTCTTTTACTTTAACCTTTATATTCAATTGCTTTTGCTTCCAGTTAAGAATGTTGCCTAGAGCCTGAAATATACAGGATAGCTCATTCTCAAGGCTCTGACCTTTACGGATGTAACACTTTTCCATTCACATAGAGATAAAAAGTTGCAGAACAGAGTTTAACATTTGTCTTGCTGGAGGTTTACAGGAAAGTCGTGACCTGACCTTACCTACCTGGACAGTTGCAAAAACAAAGGATGCCGACACCAAGAAGTTTGCAACGACCAACCACACCCCTCCCTCACCTAGCCTTTAAAAATGCTGTGCTAAAACTCTCTGGGGAGTTCGGAGTTTTGGGGGCACAAGCCAGCTGTCTCTTTGCATGGCCCTGCAACAAGCTTTTCTCTGCTCCAAACTCAGATGTTTTGGTTTGTTTGGCCTCACTGCAAGTTCTAGATCTAATGGAAAGTATGGCCTCTGGGGGTCATCTGGGGCTCCCTCCCCTTGCTCAGTCATAGATGCTGCAAGATGACCACCATGCGTCATGGTGCCATGGGAATTCTGGGCTCATGGGGCGTCACAAGTGCAGTGTGTGAATGGGAACACACATATTGTGTGTATCTCCTCTGCTCACATATGTGCTCCACCGTCCCATTGGGTCTCACTTCAAAATACAAGTTCAAACATAAAATTGTTAATGTTGAGTAGCAAAGCATTAAACCAAGCATAGGGACCCCTGAGCGCAGGTCATATGTCCACAAAGCTGGCCCTGCCCCTCGGTAACAAGAATCAGAGTAATTAGCTTGGCCAATCAGGTTCTCACTCTTGGGAGTTTAAACAGAGATGTAACAATGAGGGAGGCATCATCACTAAGTACCAAGAGAAGAATCCGAGGAAGAAAATATCTGAAGCACCATAAAGACTGTTCATAAACTTCTGGGACCAAGGGATTTTTCCTGAGCTTGTGATGACCTTCGGTTTCCATCTCTGTGTGATCCGAGCTCTACTACCATTTCTGCATTTCTAATGAGGTCTGGATATGTGGCTGAAATTTTGGTTTTTACCGCACTTATCCTTGTAACATATCTCTCATTACTCAGCATAATTTGACTAATTCTATGTTCCTTGCAGCTAAGAGCCTGATAAACAGTTAAGGTAAACGATTGCTTGCTGTACCCCTGATACAAACACAACATTGGAAATCAACTATACTCCAATATAAAATAAAAAAATTTTTTAATTTAAAGCAGTAAGTGGTTGCTATTGGTACTATAATTTTTTAACAAGACAGGGAAAGACAGCCAGAGTTTAGATAAATGAACTCCAGGAATGAGTATGTCAATGTCCCCAGCACATTAGGTGAGATGCTACCTGTTCAAATATCAAATTCTCTTCTTAGGCAAATGGAGATGAGACTATGACAGTAGTCCTCAGATTATCTAACTGACATAAGTAAATAAATATGTATCAGGGTATTCTTCCTGAGTTATAAACGTAAAACATTACAAACAATCTAAATGTCCAATAATGTAGGTTTGGCTAAATGGATTTTATCGTTTGGATGATGTTTTTCTCAGGCAGTAAAAAGTATGTTTTTAAAAGAATATTTAGCAGTGTACATGTCAAGATCACCATAATACAACTGAAAAAGCAGAATAAATATGTGTACTTAACATTACCAATTATGTTCTGAAAGTATGAATATATATTTATTTACTTGTATATATGAATAGAACAAGGCCAGAAAGTTACAAGCTATTTATTTCTGGACTATAGGATTAAGAGTTTCTTCTATTTTCCATTTAGTAATGTTTCATTTTTTTAAATATATTTTAAGCTTTGATAAAGAATTAATAAATTTCTCCAAAAATCCAATAAATTTCCATCAATATAATTCCACACTCAAAAACTAACTTTATAACTGTGTTCTGACCTCTCATGCAGTGAAGTACGGTGATTAAGAGGATGTGTTTCTGAAGTCAAACAGCTCTTGGCTCAGAAAAGTCTACCACTTTCTAGCTATTTGACCTTGAGCGAGAAACCTCAATCCACCTGCTTCCTTATCTGTAAGATGAGGTTTTTAATAAATGACCCCTTTCAGGTTCATTCTAAGCATTAAATGAGATGATTAATTCCTTCTATGATTATTTTTGCTCCTTTTGTCCATTGTGTATCCCAGTGAGGAGGGTGATCGCCAGCACATAGCAACTGCTCAGTAAATCTTCAGTGAATGAATGGGCAGGTGCGAACACACATGCATGCTGAATGAATGATCATGGAGTCATAACAAGAATCAGACCAATACAATTTTATTTGTCTACATTTTGGGGCCGACATTTGTGTAGCTTGTGACATGTAAAAATGAATATCGACTCTTAAAACCTCCCACTTTCTTTTCCTAAAAATCTTAACGGTGTTTCGTGCTTTGTCTTTAGGCTTTAATGGTGTTGACAATCTAAGTTGACATCATACCTGATATTATTTCTATTTTATCAATTTTAAATTAACTTTGGTTATTTGGGATTTAATAAGTAACCTATCTACCGGGCTGAAAAATTTAAGTGATTTGAAAATGATTTAGAGGCAAAATTCTCCCTTCCTTTCCTGTTGCCTTCTCTCCACTTTCTATCACTCTCTCCAAAGAGATGAATAACTGTTATCAATCCTTAGATACTTTTCCTGGGATTTTTCAATATATATATCTATAGTCAATTAAATTACGTCCAAGCCCTAATGCCCAGTACCCGTGAATGTGACCTTATAGGGAAATAGGGTCTTTGCAGATGTAATCAAGTTAAGGATCTAAAAGTGAGGTCATCCTAGATTTAGGATGACCCTTAAATCCAAAGATAGGTGCCATTTCAAGAGAAGAGAAAGGTGACTGTGTGAAGACACAGGCAGAGATTGGAGTGATGCTGCCATAAGCCAAGGAACGCCTGGAGCCCCAGACGGAACACGGTCCTGCTGACATCTGTTTTTTCTTTTTTAAGAATTCTGTGTGTGTGTGTGTGTGTGTGTGTGTGTTTAAATTTATTTATTTTATTTATATATTTTTGGCTGCGTTGGGTCTTCGTTTCTGCACGCGGGCTTTCTCTAGTTGTGGCTCACAGGCTCTAGAGCGCAGGCTCAGTAGTTGTGGTGCACGGGCTTCGTTGCTCCGCGGCATGTGGGATCTTCCCGGACCAGGGCTCAAACCCATTTCCCCTGCATTGGCAGGTGGATTCTTATCCACTGCGCCACCAGGGAAGCCCCTGGTCCTGCTGACATTTTGATTTTGGATCTCTGACCTCCAGAATTGTAAAAGAATAAATTTAGGTTGTTTTTAAGCCAGGGGGTTTTGGGTAATTTGTTACGGCAGCCCTAGGAAACTAATAAAAACATCTAAGCAGTATAAAAATATTTGTTGACCTTTGTTTACTATTTAATAGTGGTTCTTAGAGTTTTGATGTGTTATCTACACTGCTGTCATCAAAGTCAAAACCCTGAATAGCTTTTACACCACAGGAAAGTTGGAAGAAAAATATTTTCTACTTTTTGATAGTGCTGGGGCTTAATTATACGTTTCTTGAATTGCAGCTTCAGGGAATTTCCAAACACATAATTTAGCCTTCCTCTACTGTATGAAATATTCTACTGGAACAAACAAGATTAGGGCCATTATATTCAGTTCATCTTACCCAGAAGGTAGAAGTAGTAATTCATACCTTCGGAGAGAGGGAGAGAGAATTTGCCTAAAGTGGCCAATTTTAATTTCTACATTTTCTAGATTTTAGCACTGGGTTAAGCTCTAGTCAATGCTGAAAATAAATGTGTGCTGCTTGGAGCCAAAGGCAGAAAATTGTCTCATGAAGAGTGCCAGGAGTTCACCCTCTTGTTGCTAGATGGCGGGATGGGGAGAAAGGGGTAAATGGGACTGAGGCAGTTGAGCAGTGAGGAGTTCCCCCGGGGCGGGGAGGGGGCTTCGGAGGGCAGTGGTTTGCAAAGTAGGACAGAAGAACTTCAACACTTTAACAACTGGTTCTGTGTTCCGGTGCCTGTCAGTTGAATACAGTACCAGTGATGTTAGCACAAACAACACACTTGCCAAATGCTTTCACACCCATCATTCTGATTCTACACAACACTCAGAGATAACTGCTATCCCATTTCACAGATGTAACCACCAAGGCCCCAGAATATAAAACGACCCTCCCAGGATGGCCCCAGTAATAAGTTGTGCATGCAGGCCCTGAACCCATATTTTAGGATTTGAAATTCAGCCCTTTCTTCATTAAACAACAGCTACTTTTTTTTTTTTTTTTTTTTTGCTGCATTGGGTCTTCGTTTTGCACGCGGGCTTTCTCTAGTTGCGGCGAGCGGGGGCTACTCTTCCTTGTGGTGCACGGGCTTCTCATTGCGGTGGCTTCTCTTGTTGTGGAGCACGGGCTCTAGGCGCGCAGGCTTCAGTAGTTGTGGCTCTCGGGCTCTAGAGCACGGGCTCAGTAGTTGTGGCGCACGGGCTCGGTTGCTCTGCGGCACGTGGGATCTTCCCAGACCAGGGCTTGAACCCGTGTCCCCTGCATTGGCAGGTGGATTCTTAATCACCGCGCCACCAGGGAAGTCCACAGCTACTTTTTAAATGACAGTAAATCTTCCTTGACCAGGCAGACGACCAAGCTGGTTTCCATCTCGGATGAGAGAACCAAAGAAAGCCCCACTGAGCCAGAGGTGAACCAGAAGGGACACCAGCATCGAGGATGCCTTGGGAGCTGTGAGAAGGGTCAGCTTCTCAAACGAAGAACCTTCAGGGACGTATTATGGATGAATCTGAATATCACGGTGGGGGTGGATGAGGCGAGTGTACAGCACGCCTCAGCAAACTACCTCATCAACACGGATATCAGAGTCAAGAAAATGTGTCTGCTTTACCCAATACATAGCAGAACGTGATAACCCAAAATGTCAAACAAAAAATTTCAAACGGGGTTTATATTAATATATGATGACATCCAAAATAGATTATTTTACAGTAGAATAGGATTGAGAAGGGCATATCCTTGCATTTGAAACTGACCACAAAGGACACAGTTTATCTCTTTCAGGGGGGAACCATGGGGGTGACATGGCCCAAGGCCTTGGGGGAGGTAGGTCTTGTGTTGCCGGTGCCCTTGTATCAGGAAATGCCTGGGCCATGACTGAGGCTTGCATCTCTTTCTATTGATTTGCAGGCAGAGGAGATGAAGCATCTCTCTCTCTCTCTCTCTCTCTCTCTCTCACTCTGGTGGGCCTAGCAGTTGCCAAAACTGAAGTATGATGTCTGCTGTGCGTGCACTTCTGCATGCTGCATTTGCATATTTTATTCCTGTTTTAAGGCTGAATAATGGACTCAGGTTCCGAGCAGTAGAAACGCTACGTAAATGATTAGCCAGGCTGTGCTCAGCGCTGCGCTCAGGTGAACTTTGCCCCACTTTTGCTGCTGCCGCTCTTGAAAATAAACCCAAGACACACACATCGGAGGACGCAGACCTGGGGGCTCGGCGGACGTAAGAAGAGGCTGGTCCAAACCATTGGATGTATTTCCTGATGGCCAAGGAGCTCGTTGTCTGTGGAATGTGAAATAGCAGAGGAGGATGGCATCGCTCTACTAAACCTGAGAGTGAGCTTAAGGCTGCTGTGTGCTGGGAAGAACTGCCCACTGGTGTCACGTGACACTAGGGTTTAGATGACCTTCTAGGGTCACACAGCAAGTGAGAGATGTAATCATGACCATGAGTTAGGTACAAATTTATTTTTGAACCATCCGAGTATTAATGACCTACCTTGTGTTCTGTTTCCTGTTGGGGACTAGAGAGAGAAATTGAAGAGTCTCCACCTAAAAAAGCAAAGTAAATTAACTACATGTTGCTAAAACTAATAATAAATTAACATGAAAGAGTCAATGATGGAAATGATGTGAAATCCAGGATTTGCTTCAAAATAACTGTGCAGGGAGGAGGGGATTGGGTGGGGTAGAGAGGAAGTGAGACTGAGTCATGAGTTAATCATTGTTGAAGTTTGGGTTTGGGTACATAAGGGTTCTTTCTCTCAAGTTGTATGTTCTTTTGAAACTTTCCACTATAAAATTTTTTTTTAATTATCCCATTTACAACAAGAAGCCAAAAACACATTAAATTAAACCTTCCAAGAAACGTGTTGTACCTATATAAAAAAAAAAATCTATAACACCTAACCGAAAAACCTAAAGACGCAAATAAAGAAACAGAATATTCCTGGATGGGAATTTTTGTTATCATAATGATGTCAATTTTCACTCTAAGTAATCTGTAAATTCAATGTCATTCCAATTGAAATTCCTGTAGGATTTATTGGAACTTGATTCTCAAATTCATATAGAAAAGAAAATATGCAAAAATAGCAATGACATTTTAAAAAGAAAAGGAATGAAAAGGAAATTATCCTATCAAGTATCAAAACACATTACAAAGCTATAATTAAAATAGTGTGATATTGGCATAAGAAAGGACATGTATTAATAGAACAAAATAGAGAATTCAGAAATAGACACATGTAGATATGAAAATCTGGTTTAATACAGAGATAACATTTCAAATCCTTTCCCTCCTGACTGGGGACAGATTCAGGTTTTCACTTGGAAAATAATGTACTTATAAATATTTGTCTATATGTCAATATACTTATATGTTGATATATTTATGTATAGCCTATTTCTACATTTCTATATCTTGCAAAATTACATATGTATTTTAAATACTTATATTTTTATACATTTTGTTTGAAAATAGTTTATTATATTTGTTTATATATTCTATGTAGATAAATTTTTTTTCCTTCCAGTTTTATTGAGATATTATTGACATACAGCACTGCATAAGTTTCAGGTGTACCATATAATGATATGACTTACATACATCATGAAACAACTATCACGATAAGTTTAGTGAATATCCTTCATCTCTTATAGATACGAAATGAAAGAAACAAAGTTCTTCCTTGTGATGAGAGCTCTTAGGATTTACTCACTTAACAGCTTTCATATATAACGTACAGCAGTGTTCATTCTATTTATCATGTGGCACACTGCATCCCTAGTACTTATTTATCTTACAGCTGTAAGTTTGTACCCTTTGACCACCTTCACCCAGTTCCCCCTCTTTCCACCCCCCCGCTTCTGATAACAACAAATCTGATCTCTTTCATTTTTTTTCTGTTTTTTTTTATACAGCAGCTTCTTATTAGTCGTCCATTTTATACACAACAGTGTATACATGTCCATCCCAATCTCCCAATTCATCACACCAAAGACTAAATAAAGGTGAACAAAATATTTTCACCTGTATGGCACTTATAACTTGCACACATAAATGTAGACTATATATGGTATATATACATGCATGTATATGGTTATATACATGTATGTGTGTTTTGTATATATGTATGTATGTATTTGTACATGACATACATGACAATATGAGGAGATGTAAATATCTGGCGGGGGAGGTGAGGAAGGTTCCTTTGGGGGAGACCTTACAAGGAAGAGGCTAGTCCAGCCCAGGCAGAGCAGCCCTGAGAGCCCATGTGGGAGGCCTGGAGGCTCCCCAGGGTCAAGATGTCATAACAGTTCAGTGTGACAACAGAAAGTGGTCTACGGCAGGGAGGGGCCCACAGTAAGGGTGGAAATAAATGGTAGAGCCCAAGCTTGACTGTCAAGGGTGTGAGACCAATCCTAACTTGAGAGGGAGCCAGCAAATAGCATTGAAAGGAGGACAGAGTGGGGACAGGACCGGGTGGATGCTAGCAGGACCCTCTGGAGGACAGCTCGGAGACACAGGAACCAGAAACAAGCATGTACGTCTGGAAGTCATTGCAGTGACCTGATCTAGACCAGAGGCCGAGAGCTTGGAGAGGAGGGATGGAGGCCAAGTTCAGGTGAGAAGCCTGGCTACCGACGGGAAAAGGGAAGAGGAAGTCAGGATAGGATGGGGTCACATTGCCGGGTGCCCATGGCAGTCACCAGGGAGTGTCTTGCCTCTTAAACGGTAGTGCAAGGACATGGCTACTTCTGCCAGGAGCCCCGTGGATGATGCCACCAACCAGCTGGCGTTGAGAACTACTGAGGTTTTGGGCCAAGGTGGCTGGAGGGGGTTCTGAACTGAGACGAAGAACGAGGAAGAAGAGGTAATTGGAGGAAGCCAGATGGGCTGAGTTTGCGGTGCCTGCATCAGGTCCTCCTGGAGAGGCTGGTTCATCCACAGGTGGGGGGAGCCACCAGGAGGAGCTTCTGTCAGGTGTGATGGCACCTGTCTTAGGGAGCTCAGGCCACTGTGACAAAATACCAGAGACCAGGTGGCTTAAACAGCAGGCATCTATTTCCTCACAGTCCTGGAGGCTGGATGTTCAAGCTCAAGGTGTGGGCAGGGCTGGTTTCTGGTGAGACCCTCTCGTTGGTCTGCAGGTGGCGCCTTCTCGCCACAGCCTTACGTGGTTTGACCTCTGCCCACGCACACACCTGGCTTCTCTTTGTGTCCTAATCTCCTCTTCTTATGAGGTCACCAGTCACATCAGATTAGGGCCCATCCTGACCGCCTTGTTTTAACTTAATCACCTGGTTAAAGGCCTTATCTCTAAATACAGTCACATTCTGAGATCCTGGGGTTTGAATTTGGGGGGAACATAATTAAGCCGGTAAAAGCATCTTAGTGGTGGACAAATTAACCAGCAGGCAGCTTTGTTCCCTGAGCCCTGAAGGGACCAGCTGCCAACAGGTTCCATCTGATAAGGAGCCGGTGGCATTTTTGTTTGGAGGAGGAGGGGCTTTTGCTGGGTGTGTAAAGTTAACCTCCCCTCGGTCCACCCCCACTAGACCATGGATGAATGGGAGGCGAAGGTGTGATGACCGCATCTCACCAGCGGAATAAAGAACATGCTTTTGTTTCCTCAAAATCGAAACAAGAACAAGTGCTTGCTGTGTGTCTGAGGTACCATCTCATTTCACCCTCACATCAGCCAGTAAGCGATGTGTCTACTGTCACTATCTTTGTTTCTAAGATGAAAAGCGTGTTTGGTGTGGAGGCGTGAGCTGCTGGAGGTCCCTCGGCCGGGAAGGGGTGATGCCAGGCCTTGACCTCGGCCCATCTGACTCTCCAGAGCCCGTGACTTTAACCCCCATACTGCAAACAGTATTTCTTTTGCTTAGAAACATTTCTAATTCTTTTAGAACCTCTTAAAGAAGTTCTTAAGGAATTCTTGGGTCAAGGAGGTGATCTTCTGTCAAAGTTTTCAAATTGTTTCTTCTCCCTGTGGCTCTGAAAGCCCTTGACAGTCTTACAGATGTGACAGTGGAGAGCAGCCCAGCTTGGATGTCCCCTGCGTGGCCTTACAGCAAGAACATGTGCAGCTTTCTCAGGTGGCCTCAACAGCGAGACAGAGAAGCAGAGCAGGAATGACGGGCCCAGAGGTGGCTCAGAAAAGAGGTGGTGATGACCGATGAAGGGCCTTTTGATTACCGTCTCCCAGCAACACCCAGGGGACTGTTCCTGAGAATGAACTGGGCTAAGTGACATGATCCGGGGGTTGCGAAGCAGTCCACACCTGGCGGTGCCGGAACAGATGTTGGGGGGAATAGAGAAGTCTCCCTGGGCATCACAGCATGAACATGGGTAGAACAGAGCATCGAGGGGGTCATCACAGAGATCCATGTCTTTGTTCACTGTCAGCCAGGGACCAGTCGCTTTCAAGGATAGAATGTCACCACTTGGTGGAAGATGGGTGGTTTGCAACTTCCTGTAAGAAACATCACTATCATCCTGTGACACTGCCTCCATATTCCACTTGGAAAGAGGCATACAATCAGTATATTCCAAAGAGACTAATTACCTGGGGAAGTTGTTTTTAGAAAACAATAAAAATTATACAGAAATCGGTGCTACCCACACTGGGCCTTGTAATAATAATAATAATACATACAGGATTTTAGCTGAGGGGGTGGAGTTCTTTTTTTATATAGATAAAAATTTATTTATTTATTTATTTTTTATGGCTGCGTTGGGTCTTCGTTGCTGCGCGCGGGCTTTCTCTAGTTGCGGCGAGCGGGGGCTACTCTCCTTGCGGTGCGCGGGCTTCTCATTGCGGTGGCTTCTCTTGTTGGGAGCACGGGCTCTAGGTGTGTGGCCTTCAGTAGTTGTGGCACATGGGCTCAGTCGTTGTGGCTCATGGGCTCTAGAGCGCAGGCTCAGTAGTTGTGGCGCACGGGCTTAGCTGCTCCGCGGCATGTGGGATCTTCCCGGACCAGGGCTCAAACCCGTGTCCCCTGCGTTGGCAGGCGGATCCTTAACCACTGCGCCACCAGGGAAGCCCAGGGGTGGTGTTCTTGAGTTGCAAGTCTGTGACCCATAGAAGCAGGAGTGCATACAGCCTATAATGTTATTTGCTGAGGAAATGTTATGTTAAATATATTCTCTGAATATCCTCTTCTTATCTCCAGTGTGCAATAAGATGGAAATCATCAGGTATCTTTGGAAATCACCTCCAAGTTGGAAACATCTGGGTATTGCAGAAAATTGAATGAATTCCCTGAAGGAAAAAATTACCTTACTTTTCATGTATTGCCAACCAGGACAAGTATACTCAAATAAAATAAAAGTTCTTTCAGCGGCTGCCACAAGAAGCCATTAAAGAAAAATGTGGGCACCCTCATAGCAGAAACAAGTTTGTTTTTTAAGGTCAAAATATATGAATTGAAAAGAATAATCTTTATTGCTAAACAGATATTCTCTCAGTCCTCCCCTGACTGACATCATTTATGGGTATTTTCTCCACTTGGTGGATTATCTGTGGCCAAATTATAATTGCCCTTGGACTTTCCCTGGCCACCTGTACAAGTGTGATCAAGCACAAGTCCAGCTTCCTGTGGGCAGATGGGCAAGGCAAGAAGGATCAGAGGCTGGCACAGTCACTCCCCATTCTGGGCAGGGGGTGTGGGATGGGAGGGGAGGCGTGCCCCCAGCTCCATTATAAATCACTCTGAGCTCATCTCTTGTTAGAAAACACACATCTTTCCTAATGGAATGGGCAACTAAGACCTATAATAATAGATGCTGTAAATATGTATAAACATCAGTTATCTTGAATTTCAAATATTCTTATAGGACAAAAATGGATATATTTTCCTTATT
The DNA here is from genome assembly GCF_002837175.3 of Physeter macrocephalus. Classification (NCBI taxonomy): domain Eukaryota; kingdom Metazoa; phylum Chordata; class Mammalia; order Artiodactyla; family Physeteridae; genus Physeter; species Physeter macrocephalus. The sequence continues at coordinate 133,289,919 of NC_041215.1, read as the reverse complement.
ATTCATGCAAATAAATTCTAGTCTGTTTGTGTGATAATGAATTTCTTACCCTTTCTGCACTGACTCATTCTGCTTGCTGGAGCATTTCTTATTTCTCCTCCTGAAAGGACCCAGTGAGAGCCCGGAATCAAGACTGCCGGAAGGAGGGGCAGCTCTTGAGATTGAAGACAAGTACGAACCACTGTTTTCTTTTCAAGTTACCACCAGGTCTGGGTCTCGAGCCACCAGAGGCCCTGGGGACCCAGGGAACATCCATCCTATATTCTGCACCATATATGTCCTTGTACCACATTGGATGCTTCAGCACTAATGTTTGAGAGTTTGAGATCAGGAGACGAATAATCATTAACCCAGACGAAGTGTTTGGAGTTTCCCTGGTTGAAACAAGTCAGGTGGAACCCACGAGAGGGATCACAGGAGAAGGCCCCGCAGGAAAGGGTGAGTTGACATTCATAGCAGGCAAACTCGGGATGGATGAAGGGGTCTCCACGCTCAGTGCAGAGCTGCTGTAAATAATCTGTGCCTTTCTTCTTTTTAGCCTCCACAGATAACGCCCCCTAAAGTTTCAGCTTGACCATCTGCAGCATTGACAAAAAACTTGCAGAGAGCTACTATTTATTAAATATTTCAATGAGTGATATTATAATAACATTATAATATAGTTCATTGTCTCCATATGAAAAATGAAGGAAAATGAGGACAAGAAATTCTGTCACTTCTAGGTAACACAAGGAAAGGCTGGAATGCAGACTCAGCTTTTCTCCGTGATGCGCAGGCAGCTTAGCCTGTTCTCTGGATAAGACCTCCCCAGAGAGCGGGTCACGCGCGTGACACTCTCTGCTGTGTCCACCCCTTACGCTTAGTATGTGCTCAATACATAATACCCAGCAAATTGCAATCGGTGTGAAAGCAACACCTTGCTTGGTCCATGGAGTCACATCCAAGGACGCAAAGAGGTGAAAGGAATTCAGATCTTTACTTCAGTGTCTCCAAAATGCCAAACGGAAACAGACAACACAGAGAAGCCAGCTTTCTTTAATGTCCTTGCCTTTTCTCTGTCATTATTCCTCTTGCTCCACAACCAACTACAGCTTCCTCAGATGTCATTCTTCTCCAAATAAGCCCCTCGAAATGCTTTCTCTGCAACCTGGCCACCATTACTCCTGACCTTCTCTTCTCCCTGCTATTCTACCAGAACTTGTAGATTCTCCTTCCAATAGACACACTGTCTCTTTCAAAATCCTGACTACTTTCTCTATGCTCTGGGCTGTGAAAACACACACACACACACACACACACACACACACACACACACACACAGAGTAGCCAAACTGGAAAAAAGAAAGGAGTAGGTACAGCAAGAATTTTCCCATGCAGATGGTGGGGGTCACATGGTGGACTCTGGCATGAAGATATTCTCTATTTTGTTTCGGGTCAGCCACCACCTCTGGGGTCCCGCCTTCAAAACCCTGTCTACTCTCTCTATGCTCTGGGCTGTGAAAACACACACACACACACACACACACACACACACACACACACACACACAGAGTAGCCAAACTGGAAAAAAGAAAGGAGTAGGTACAGCAAGAATTTTCCCATGCAGATGGTGGGGGTCACATGGTGGACTCTGGCATGAAGATATTCTCTATTTTGTTTCGGGTCAGCCACCACCTCTGGGGTCTCTGCCCTGGGGACACCTGCAGAGGTCTCAGCCAAAAGGAGCTGCTTTAGGGAGCTAGAGGTGCCCATTATTTTATTTGTCTGTTTGTTTTGTTCTGGTTTTGTTTTCCAGAAGGGTTTGACATTCATTTGCTGTTTCGTTCACATGAAAGATTTCTGTTTAATATTCTAATTTTGAAAGTCTTATATTTGCCTGTTGTAGTATAGCCTACAGTATGAAATCTAGCTCTCTTACTGTTTGTCTTTTAAATTATCTCTTTACTGTCCTGGTTTTATCTTTATCTTGTTTATCATTGTCATGGGTTGAATGATGTCCCATCCCCCCAAATTCATATGTTGAAGTCCTAAACCCCAGTATGTCAGAATGTGATAGTATTTGGAAATGGGGTCGTCGCAGATGTAATTAGTTAAGAGGAGGTCATGCTGGAGTAGGATGGGCCTTAATCTAAAATGACTGGTGTCCTTATAAAAAGGGGAAATTTTGACACAGAGATGCATGCAGGGAGAAGGCCAGGTGAACATGAAAGCTGAGATCAGGATGACATTTCTGAAAGCCAAAGTTGCCAGCAAACCACCAGAAGCAGGGGAGAGGCCTGGGACAGATTCTCCTTAGAGCCTTAGAAGAAACCAGTCCTACTGACACCTTGATCTCCGACTTCCAGCCTCCAGAACTGAAAGACAATACATTTCTGTTGTTTAAGCCCCCAGTATGTGTACTGTGTTATGACAGCCTTAGCAAACTTATGTAATCATTTTAAAGTATTTTATAGTTTTTTTCACTTTTTTTTCAACCCTTGCATTTAGTCTTGCCATTATTACATCCCTGTTGTTTCTTTTTTTTTTTTTTTTTTTTTACCGTACACGGGCCTCTCACTGTTGCGACCTCTCCCGTTGCGGAGCACAGGCTCCGGACGCGCAGGCCCAGCGGCCACGGCTCACGGGCCCAGCCGCTCCGCGGCATGTGGGATCTTCCTGGACCGGGGCACAAACCTGCGTCCCCTGCATCGGCAGGCGGACGCGCAACCACTGCGCCACCAGGGAAGCCCCCTGTTGTTTCTTAAAGTCTGATTTTATCTATCTGAACATATGAATCTTTTATTATTTCCGACTTCATCTCTCTTGCTCCCTTTATTTTGTTTTTTGTTATGATTGGGCCGGATGTTACCTTTTGCCTCTGGTCCTCTCAATAATTTGCACATTGGTTTTACTAACTTTGTCACCATCATCAACATGATTTCTTCTCACGCTGTACTTTGTATGATGTTCACGAGAACTGTGGCTATTACAGTGTGTACCCCACAAGCACCTGGCATGCTTGGTACTTTTTTCCCTTTCTCTCTGCTCCCCAGTTTCCCTTCATGAATCTTTCATCTCCTTCGATGATGATTCTCTAAAATGGTTTAATGTTCTGCTCTTGCATCTTGAACTTCCTCGTTTCTGCACTAGGCCCTGCAAATTATGTAGCTAGTTTTGTTTGGAGAGGAGCCTTTTCTAAAATCCATACCCTCGTATCTTTGATCACTGGGTGCTGAGAAAATTGCACACACTTTGTGCCCTATGACAGCAGGTCCACCAGGAAAGGACCGTCCCTGTGAGGCTTGGGCAGGATGTCACTGAATTTCCCGCTTGGTTTTCATGGAAGAAAGCCCAGTAGAGACTCTGTGATCAGGCTCTTTAAAGCATTCCTAGGCAGCCTGCCTTGAAAGTGGTGTGTTTCCAGTAGGACTGGAATGCATCAATATGCAAAAATATGTTTTTGCAAAAATCGCCAATGCCTGAAGGAGAAGACTGAACAAAAAAAAATCCTATAGTACGTTGAAGGGCTGTTGGATGACATTTCAGCTCTCAAAGATCCCCCAGGCCTGCAGAATTGGTAAACTTCAGGCCCCCAGCCCCCCAGCACCTGTGTCTCCTGTACACCCTACATCACAATGCCTCTTCCCCCACTTCTGCCCACAGACCAGTCTCAGCTTCAACCACTGGTTTACAGTCCATCTTGACTAACTTCCTCCCCTAAGTCCCTCCCAGAGTCAAGGCCCATCTTGAACCTCTGATTAGACCACTCCCTCCCTCCTGTTCTTTCCAGACCGCTTCCCTTTGTGCTCAGGATGTAGCAGGACAGAATCCTAGAAACACAGCTCCTTTCTCTAAGTGGATTCCGCACAGAATCTCTCATTGTTCTGCTAGGACTGTCAGCAAAAGCCTCGCCACTACCCTTCTCCCTGGATTTCTCACCACTGAACAAAGCCAGCCTCACCAACCCAATTTGGGGTGGGGGGGGTCCCTCGCTGAACAAAGGGCTTGACCCCGGCACAGATTCCCAGCATGCCCCAGTAGGGGCAAAAAGCAAAGCAGAACAGTACTTGTCAATGTGGAAAATGTGTTTGCACTGTCTCCAAAGTCTGAAAGGAAACTTTTTTTTTTTTAAATACTGTAAGAGCTATCGGATCATTCTCTTTCATACCCAAAATTTCATAAATATTTTGTTCTTGTTGTAACAAAGAAGAAAATTGTATTTAACATGCCAGATATTGTAAAGTTCATCTGGGAAATAAATTCTTAAGACTATCTATATCATTTTTGAAAAATAAAGATGGTGACAGGAGACATACTCTAAAGAATATTATAAAGCAAAACAATGACGACCAACAGTACGATGATGGCCCAGAAACAATTAAACAAAATAGAAATGACGAAAACACATGTTACAAATAAAGGTGACATGTGATAAAGGCAAAATTGCAAATTAGAAAGGAAATGAAAGATTTTTTCATCAAAATCATATTTGTACAATTGGCTAAGGTTTTGGGAGATATGATTAAGTGCTTACTTTTCGTCTTAAACCAAAATGAATTCCTGACAGATGAAGGATTTGTATCCTTAAAAATTTATCCAAAGCCATAAAAATAAGAGAAAAAAATACTGGTGAAAGATTTATATTACATGAAAGTGAAATGGGGACTTAGAAACTCAACACCAAAGACAGACGGGTAGGTCACCGGGATGGTTTCAACCCGTACTGCCAGACATTTATGAGGCCAGAAACACAGCGTACACATGACGGCCTGCATATCACACGTGTAAATATCTTCAAGTTATAAAACAAGTTAACACATTGTTAAGTTAAATATGATGTATCCTTTTAACTTGACAAATATACTATCACAGCAAACAACAAAAGCAAAAAAATTTGCATAAAGCCATGGTGTTTATATGACTGGAAGTTGGCAAAATATCAAAAACCAAACTTAACCATTATTGCATTGTGTCTGGATGTTCTATCACCAAGCCAGCAATATTTGGGGAAGTCATACAACAAATGTGTGAATAATTAACATGTTATTTATGCAATAAAATTATTTTCTTGTTTTCACTTCTCAAAAATCACTGTATTATTTTTTTCTGCATAATTTGCATTCCATTGATACTAATGATACTGATACTACTGGGGCATGGAAAGTAAAATATAATTGCATTCCAAATGTACAAAATTTGAACTATTTTCTTCAAAATAGAAACTGAATGAAGATAAAACATCTAAAATTATTTTCGTGAGTTTTCAAAGAATATTTTTCTTCTAAGATATTCAAGATTTTAATTAAAATTAAAAGGCAAAGTTTCTACCATATGACCCAGCAATCCCACTCCTGGGCATATACCCGGATAAAATCATAATTCAAAAAGATACATGCACCCCAATGTTCACTGGAGCACTATTTACAATAGCCAGGACATGGAAGCAACCTAAATGTCCAGCAACAGAGAAATGGGTAAAGAAGATGTGGTATATACATACATACAATGGAATATTACTCAACCGTAAAAGGAACGAAATTGTACCATTTACAGAGACGTGGATGGACCTAGAGACTGTCATACAGAGTGAAGTAAGTCAGAAAGAGAAAAGCAAATATCATATAATATTGCTTATATGTGGAATCTAGAAAAATGATACAGATACACAGATGTAGAGAACAAACGTATGGATACCAAGGGGGTAAAAAGGGGGATGAATTGGGAGATTGGGATTGATATATATACGCTACTGATACTGTGTATAAAATAGATAACTAATGAGAACCTACTGTGTAGCACAGGGAACTCTACCCAATGCTCTGTGGTGACCTAAATGGGAAGGAAATCCAAAAGAGAGGGGATATGGGTATACGTATAGCTGATTCACTTTGCTGTACAGCAGAAACTAACACAACATTGTAAAGCAACTATACTCCAATAAAAAATTAGTTAAAAAATTAAAAGGCAAAGTTTAAACTCATGGTTACAAGAATTTTAAATCACTATTATCTATGCAGAACTGAAACTTCAAATTTATTTTTATTACATCTTACTAAATATTTTAATAAAAACAAAAGCATTTGCAAGTCCAACATTCGCTGTTCTTGTTGTGAATAGAAAGAAACAGAATCATCCTTTACACCCGTTGTATTTACACATATGTGTGTGTATATGTGTATGATATTAATCCTTACAGAAAGTAATGTGTGTACATATATATATATTAAATATATATATATATATATATGGAGACAGAGAGACTATGAATTATTCAGTATTGCAACATGTTCCTTGGCCACCATGTGCAACTGTAAATAGAAAGACCTCCAGATTCAAGAATTTGCACACACAGAGAGGCAGGAAAGTGGACACTCAATCCAACCATTAAATTGTATTTTAATATGCCAGAGACTATATTTATTTCAGTGCCACCCAGCTCTCCCCACTTGGGAGCAGCTGCTCTTCCCAACTTTAGCTGCACACAGCACACACACTATCCTAGTATGGAGACACAGTCCCCTTTGTTTTAAGGACATGAGCAAGAGGTGAGAAAGTTTTCTAGGAAGCTGAATGATGTTAGTCAACAGAGCTGTTATTTAGGGTATGGACCCCACTGTACCAGTGCCCGGCACACCCAGAGTCCCTAAGAGGCATTGGCTTTGATAACAATGAAAAATCACCTTCTCATAAAACAAACTAGAACCCATGAATAAAGTCAAAAAAATGAACTAGCAAACTCAAATATATGTGTGTCACATACACAACAAACCAATGCTTAATAGCATTACTATGTAAAAAAACAAATTGTACACATGGTTTCACAAGTGTTCCCAATGTAAGATGTGTAAGGATAATGACACCAAACAATTCATGAATGAAAGACTATAGAAGACAAACTATATATATAAATGCATGTATAAAATATATAAGTATATTTTAAAATATATAATATATAAATAGATATATGTAATTCAAACTTAACAATAGGCCTTACCTTCCTGGTAAAAGAGCCATGGCGGAGATCCTGGACAGCCTCAAGGCTGCTATTTGCAGGTTTAGGAGAAGACCTGCCTTTTGAGAGAAGCAAGAATGGGAGCCCACAAGGAAGTGGGCTTGGGAAAGCTGTAAGGGCACCAAGGATTCTATTTCAGGCAGCAGAGTGGTGGCAGTGGTCAAAGGTCACAGAGCAATCCAGAAGGGAAGGGGCTTCCTTACTTCACCTTTGGGGTCCGGAGAGGCAGGAAAAGACAGGCTGCCCCGGTGTTTGCTGTTGTCAAGGTGACGGAGAGTAACCATCACCAGCGTGGCTCCGAGGGCCCATGATGCGTGAGGAGCTGTGCCAGACACTTTCAGGGGGCACCTGTTTGATATCTGACAGCCTTTTTCTCATTTGCCCTGAGAAAAAATACAGTCCATGGCCCTCGGGAGGTCACCAGGGATCTCTGAAAGAGCGAGTCAGAAAACTGATGGCTTCGCCAAAAACAGATTTGCAAATCCGGGACCCGAAGCTATTTTAAATAGCCTTGGCCTCTACTAGCACAGAAATTAAACTCACCAGCTTTTGCTTAGAGTTATTGGACTCTATATCTAAAACGTCACTTTTTCTTTCATAAAACACATAGCCAAGAATTTTCTGCTGCCATTATTAATTTAAACTAGCAATAAACATTTAACTAGAGTCTTAGGACAAACAGCCAGTGAGACTAAAAATAAATTATTTTTATTTGCCACTAGCTGCTAAACAAAGGACTTTATATGTCATTTCTTAACAAAGGACTTTACAAGTCATTGTTAAAAAGAAATATTACAAGAGCCAAGTCTTGGAAACCACCCCCATTTTCCACTATATCATAGAATTATGTATTAAATAATAGAGGCCCAAATAAAATCAGAACACACTTTTTTCTAAGTCATCCTTTTCATAGCCACATTCTCACTGGAATACTATGCTAAAGACAGTGGTACTAATTTTATCCTAGATTTAACTAAACTGAGATAATTACAACCCGAAATTTTAGTTTTACCAAAAAAAGGCTGTTTTCCATTGATCCAGTAGATTCTTGCCTTCTCTGCTCATCTCCTGGGCTCCCATACATATTGCCATCTCTACCCCATAGAGAAGTTCTCCCCGGTAATAGCATTTGATCCTGGAAACAACAGACAAATTGAAAACAAAAGGGTTAATTGCTTGCCTCCTTCAAAGGTGGTCTCTAAAGCAGAATTTCTGGATTACATGTGAAATTGTTTTTGTTAAATAAGCACCATCTAGAAAAAACCAGGAAGAGTGTATATTTATACCTTCTTGAGTCTGAAATAGCAGGACGTGGAGGGCATTTGCTCTAAAAAGTGCTCTCAAGCATCTAACTGTGGCCAAGGTCAGTTTCCTCTGCCTCCCAGAAGCTGCACTGATAGAAGGTCAATGCCCCCTTTTAAGCCATGCAGATTCCAAGGCCTTAAAAGTCCTGCCTCTCTCTCTCTTTTTTCTTTTGGGGGGCGGTGGATATCACTATTATTACTTTTGTTCACATAACACTTAAAAAAAATTTTTTTATTGGAGTATAGTTGTTTTACAAATCAACAGAGGAATGGATAAAGAAGATGTGGTACATACATACAATGGAATATTACTCGGCCATAAAAAGGAAAGAAATTGGGTCATTTGTAGAGACATGGATGGACCTAGAGACTGCCATACAGAGTGAAGTAAGTCAGAAAGAGAAAAACAAATATTGTATATTAACACACATATGTGGAATCTAAAAAAATGGTATAGATGATCTTATCTGCAAAGCAGAAATAGAGACACAGATGTAGAAAACAAACATATGGACACCTGCCTCTCTCTCCATTGCTCTTCTCCAATGACTCGTCTAAGTTTTGATTACTAACATTGTTATTGTTGCTGTTGTTGTTATTTGCACTGTGCTGATCTACCATGGAGTTAGAGAGATTGAAGAATTTTTGTAAAAACAGCTGACACGGTGTAGGCATAACCAGACTTCCAATACACGTAGACAAATGCATAATTTTAATCACATGAATTTTGCTAAGATTGCCAAAAAATTCTGAGATACTGTTTCCCCATGGGTCACACCGCTGGTGTTCACGTGTGGCTGTACTTCAGCAATTGGTCTGAACTCACATCACACCCAACGCTTCTGTTTTCTAAGGCTTAAGAATAATAAGCCTGGTAACTGATTCACTTTGCTGTACAGCAAAAACTACCACAACATTGTAAAGCAACTCCAATAAAAATTAACAAAAAAAAAAAAAAAAGGAGAAGAAGAAGCCTGGGAGTGCAGGCACATAGTAGGCACTCGTTAAATATCTGTTTAATGAATGTGCACAATCTGTTTGTGAGATCTTGAACTGCTAACTCCTTATGGTCAATTCTGCGGGAGAGACGCCCTTGGCTTTGCCACTAGACTCTGCACTGGGGCAAGGCAGATGCTGGGGGATCTTACAGAGATGCTCCGTCCAGTGGGAACCACCAGGTGGAAGGGATGTAAAGATATCCAGACATGGCTCAGGAAATCTACGGCAGGATCATGGCGGGGAGGCTTGCTGATGTGGGATGGAAAATGGTCAACATCAGGCAGGAAGTTATCACTGGTCTGTAGATGGAGGGGAGCGCAGGGATGTGTTAGATTTCAGTTCCCGAGATGGACACATCCAGCACCCACGGGACAGGGCCATAAGTGAAGTGGGACAGACACTAGACCCATCACAGGAGGGAAAATAAGGACCAAATCCAAGGTCCAGGTGGAATTACCTGGATCTGCAATGGGTCCAGTGTCTTGGGGCTCAGGAATAAAGGAGGATTCATTTATAATGGCCGTCTGGTCAGAGTGATGCTTGCTGCGAAAGGGAAACCTTGCTCAGCCTCTCAGGGTTGGTCTGGACAAGTTTAAATATCTGACCAAGAAGGAAAAGGGAGGATGGAATGTCCCTATAACCCCAGCTAAAGAAAGAAGAGGAACTTGGAGTCTGGGCTACAGAAGAAGTGGGAACAGCCCTAGAAAATACGATTAAACAGAAATCATTCCGCCAAGGCTATAAAATCATTTCATTTGACCCAGTGATTGTAAAAACCCTATTGTAAAAACAGGGAGAAAGGGGAGGAGGCAATAATTAGTATTTGTTCCCAAACTTAATTGCTTTTAAAATCAGATTTCTGTTCAGTAAATGAATAGTGCATATACCAAGGGAAGAAAATCACAAAGGAACTTTGCTTAAAAACCTGTTACTGTAGACTCTCAGTTCTTAAGTCACACCTATTAGTTCCTACTATTGTTAGGGAAAATTGTAAAAGACTTTAAAGTGCGAGAAAAAATTACTGTGTGTCCCGTCTAGCACACCCTTCCAAGGCCCCTGTTCACTGTCTTTGAATTATTTTACAACTTTGTAAGTTTTAGAAAATTGACACTAATACAAATTATTTTTGCCCATAAAAATGTAAATTATTTGCATCTGGCATAATGCAATTGATTACTGACCCGTTGGCATCTATCTGTAGGATCTCTTCTGTATCTCTTATCTGCCGTTATATGTGTGGCACTTGGAATTCTCCTTTGAACAGGTCGTAACATCTCACTGGTTCCCTCATTTATTGATGAGTTAAATAGCAGGAAGTGTTTCTCCTAAATCAGTATGAGTCATGTTTATATCTCTTTTAAAAGATTATCTTTTAATACTACAAAACAGTTGAGAATACTCAGTCATATGGAAAGATAAAAGGTTGAAGTTACATGTACTGGAACATGAACGAATAAAGTAAATAAACAAACAAACAAAAAACAAAAAACAGCATTTGTGACAGAAGAACTGTGAACTGGTCATTTGAAGACCTGGGCTCCAGTCTCAGGGCTGGCGTTGATCACAAGGCCCTGGGTAAGTCCGTGTAAAGGGGACTCTGGGACTCAGTTTCCCCTCGGGGGCGATGAAGGTTAACTACACTAGCTCTGATTTCTGTGATTCCACACCATTAAATTCAACTTGATTTGTCTTTGAACATGTGGCTTTTAATCAATTACAAAGGTAAAATCCTAAAGCATGGATCTAAATCATCAAATATTGGGTTGAAAAAGTTTTCTCAATATAAAGCAAAAATCTCTATTTACCCATCACTAAACAGGAGTGCGGCCTGCTGTCAGCAGGCAGGCTACAGTCTGAACACACCTGAGAAAGAGCTGCCAGGATGACCTACAGGATTCTGGTCACTTAAGAGGGGCACATGGGAAGGAGGCGCATGGCTGTGCCCACAGCCCAGGCTTCAGTGACCAGCAGTGAGGATGTCCAGCAGAGAGGTTTCAATGCAATTACCCTACTGTAGAAAGAGCAGCCATCCTGACCTACAAATTATCATTAGTCAACCAAATAATCAACAGACGTGACAGCCCTTGCAAATTTCAAATTGAAATAAAGGAATAATAAAGGTATAACTGAATTGATGAATTGAAGTACATTAGCTTTGAATATATACATTTGTATATGTGCGTGTATACATATTCAGAATATACATACTTTCATGTATATATACATATAAATATTCAAAACAGCTAACAGTGAAATATTCCAAATATCTCTGAAATTTTTTTTAAAATATCTTTATTGGAGTATAATTGCTTTACAATGGTGTGTTAGTTTCTGCTTTATAACGAAGTGAATCAGTTATACATATACATATACCCCATATCTCTTCCCTCTTGCATCTCCCTCCCTATCCCACCCCTCTAGGTGGTCACAAAGCACCAGGCTGATTTCCCTGGGCTATGTGGCTGCTTCCCACTAGCTATCTATTTTACATTTGGTAGTGTATATATGTCCATGCCACTCTCTCACTTCGTCCCAGCTCACCCTTCCCCCTCCCCATGTCCTCAGGTCCATTCTCTATCTCTGTGTCTTTATTCCTGTCCTGCCACTAGGTTCTTCAGAACCTTGTTGTTTTTTTTTTTAAGATTCCATATATATGCGTTAGCATATGGTATTTGTTTTTCTCTTTCTGACTTACTTCACTCTGAATGACAGTCTGTAGGTCCAGCCACCTCACTACAAATAATTCAATTTCATTTCTTTTTATGGCTGAGAAATATTCCATTGTATATATGTGCCACATCTTCTTTATCCATTCATCTGTCGATGGACACTTAGGTTGCTTCCATGTCCTGGCTATTGTAAATAGAGCTGCAATGAACA